>NC_035446.2:56369042-56715251 GCF_002127325.2 Helianthus annuus
ACGTTGACGAAACTTCCTGAAATTTTTACCACATATTCTAGTGAGTATATTTTAGCTATACAAAGCTTCGGGTCTGCCAAAAGTTCACTCAGAGGTATAAATTAAACATGTTGACACTTTTGGCCCCTATAGTTTGCAATACTTCACTTTTGTGCAATTTCCGCGTTGTATGATCCATGAACCATCCGTTTAAGGTTATAACCATTATGTAGGGTTATCATAGAGCCTATTTATCCATTGTTGACACTTTGGACCCTTACGTTCCATAGTTTTCACTGTTTGTCACTTTTAGTCCCTCTAAAGTATGTTTTCACATAACGGAACCTTATGACACGTGTCAAGACATTATTGGACGAAATTTTTCGAGGTGTTACATGTGCCCAAAGTACTGCAGGCGCATTAATTGTAATTGCGAATTACAATTAATGAAGAGAGATAGTGTCAGACGGGCACGGGGCCGTGCCCAGGCTTCTGTTCAGCCTATAAATAGGAGTGCTTGGAGCCATTGCAACTCATCCCTTGGCACACCACCTCTCTCACACTTCATCCACCACCCACCACCATCACAACACCATCATCCACCACCATCATCCATTGTCCATCATAGAGTGTGTGAGTCGTCTCGGGATCCAAGATTGATCGTAAGAGTTCTTGACAGTCAAGGCCATGTTTGCCTAAGTCTCTTACATCACTTGGTGAAGACAAGTGTTTAGTATAATACTTTTTATTTTTAATCTTTTGCACTTCTTAATTGGTTTTGTATTAATGACTTTAATAACTAGTTTCTTATGTTGAAGGTGATTCTTCCTTATCGTTTGTCCGTGGTGTCTTGGCATTATTTTACTGTCTATATAAAATAAAAGATTTTCACCATTCATATCTCCACGGTCTATATGGAGGTATGTTGGCTACCTGGTCGGGGGTTAAGGGAACGGTTTGGTAAGGGTCTTGCCCTTGTTCAGCGTTTAGAGGTCCTGCAAGGGACCTGGGTCAAATTTAGTAGGACCTCCTTCAATACCCAAGGGTATTGGATGGCGGGGGTCCAAACTCTTTGATCCCCTCATAAGTTAACTACTATTAATACTATAACCCGGCTATTTAGGACTGTATCCCTGCTGACTCAGACTACTTAGTCGAGGGTAACGTCACCTCCAAAAGAGGGGCCTACCATAATTTGCATTAATAACTTAATTAATTATCTTTCAATAATCCGACCCTTTAGGATTGTATCCTTGCTGACTCAAACTACTGGGTTGAGGGTAACGTCGCCTTCAAAAGAGGGGCCTACTACAATAACTAAGATAATCTCTTAAACAAGTGCAAAAGTGCGAAAATAATCAAAGGTTATACTAACACACGAGTCGGATCCAAGTGATTCATCTTGTCTATCTGTTTTTATTTTTATTTTATTTTTCAGCATTTAGTTAGTTTTATTTTCTTAGTTTAAAAATCTTTTTCTAACATTTTGATTTGATTAGACGTTGAGGATAAACCGGTACTAAAAGCTCTTGTGTCCTTGGACGACCTCGGTATCTTACCAACACTATACTACGTCCACGATGGGTGCACTTGCCCATATGTGTGTTTAGTGTTAGTAAATATCGTGTTTTATAAATTTAAAACTTAGCTAAAGTGTAAAAAGGGCTTAAAATATATACCTAAAATATATTACACTACACACGCATCACTCAGCAAGTTTGCTCGTGTTGTCTTTTTCCTTGATTGGCAAAAAGTGTGAAGACTTCGTTAAACTGTCTACAATTACCCAAATTGTATCATGGCCCTTGGGCGTCCTTGGCAATTTCGTTATAAAGTCCATCGAAATCTGTTCCCATTTCCATTGTGGTATTTCAGGTTGTTGCAAGAGACCTGAAGGCTTTTGGTATTCAACCTTTACCTTAGCGCAAGTTAAACATTTGCCAACATATACCGCAACATCGCCTTTCATTCTCGGCCACCAGTAGTAATCCTTTAGATCTTGGTACATCTTATCCCCTCCTGGATGGATCGAGTACCGTGACTTGTGAGCCTCATTGAAAATAACGTTTCTCAAACCACCAAACAAGGGAACCCAAATTCATCTCATGAAGCACAACGTTCCTTCCCCATTTGGCACCAACTGCTTCTCCATCCCACGGAGATATTCATTCTCAATGTTCCTTTCTTTAAGAGCTTCTCTCTACGCGGCATGAATGCGCAACGAGAGGTCCGTTTGAACAATCATTTCCAAAGTCCTAACCCTTATGGGCTTGATCATTTCCTTCCGACTCAGGGCATCGGCGACCACATTCGTCTTCCCTGGGTGATACTTGATTTCACAGTCATAGTCATTCAATAGTTCAACCCAGCGTCTTTGTCTCATATTAAGCTCTTTCTGATCGAATATGTGCCGCAGGCTCTTGTGATCAGTGTAGATTGTGCATCGCGTGCCATACAAGTAACGTCGCCAAATTTTCAAAGCAAACACCACTGCACCCAATTCCAAATCGTGCATGGTGTAGTTTTTCTCGTGGACCTTCAACTGGCGAGAAGCATATGCTATAACCTTCTGCCGCTGCATTAGCACGCAGCCTAAGCCCTGCCACGAGGCGTCGCAATATACCACGAAGTCGTCCGTGCCTTCGGGTAGAGATAAAATTGGCGCGTAGCAAAGTTTGTTTTTCAACAACTGAAATGCTTCTTCTTGCTTGTCTCCCCAATCAAACTTCTTGTCTTCTTGGGTAAGGGAGGTCAAGGGTTGAGCGATTTTTGAGAAACCCTCAATGAACCTGCGTTAATAACCAGCCAAACCAAGAAACTGTCGAATCTTTGTGGGATCCACATGAATTCCATTTCCATTAACTACATGACCAAGAAACTGGAATTCGCGTAACCAGAACTCGCACTTCGAGAACTTCGCGTACAACTTCTCCCTTTTAAGCAGATCTAGAATAGCTCTTAAGTGTTGCTCATGTTCTTCTTTCATCTTCGAGTAGATCAAAATGTCATCAATGAACACAATTACGAACTTATCGAGGTACGGCTTACAAACTCTGTTCATCAAATCCATGAAGACAGCTGGCGCGTTTGTCAGACCAAACGACATAACCAGGAACTCGTAATGTCCATATCGAGTCCTAAAACAGTCTTTGGAATACTTTCTTCTTGTATCCTTAACTGGTGGTATCCTGATCGAAGATCAATCTTTGAGTAGAAACTTGATCCTTGTAATTGATCGAACAGGTCATCTATCCTTGGCAAAGGATATCTATTCTTGATCGTCAACTTGTTCAGCTCCCGGTAGTTGATACACATATGAAAACTACCATCTTTCTTCTTAACAAACAAAACTGGAGCTCCCCAAGGTGAGAAGCTCGGTCTGATAAATCCCTTATCTAACAGCTCCTGGAGTTGTGTTGACAGCTCTTGCATCTATGAAGGCGCAAGTCAGTAGGGTGCCTTAGCTACAGGCGCGGCGCCTGGAACTAAGTCAATGCGGAATTCGACTTGCCTTTGCGGCGGCAATCCTGGCAAGTCTTCTAGAAAGACTTCAGGATACTCCTTCACAACTGGAATGTCTTCTAATTTCGGCTCCGCGGCTTCTTTATCAACGATGTGTACCAAGAAGGCAACACATCCCCTCTTCAAACATTTTCTAGCTTTCAAACAGCGAATGATCCTCAGGGGCGTATCGCGCTTCTCTCCGTGTACCACAATCGTTTCTCCATCCGCCATTGGGATGCGAATGGTCTTCTCGTGACATACAATTTCTGCCCGGTTGCTGGACAACCAATCCATCCCTACTACCACGTCGAAGCTTCCCAACTCGAGTGGCAGTAGATCCAGTGTAAACTCGTGTTCTCCCAGCTTTATTACACATCCTCTGATGACTTCGCTTGTTTCAACTAGCTTTCCATTAGCCAGTTCAATTGAGTATGGAATGTCTAACTTACTAGCAGTTAACCCATGCATTTTCTTAAATTCTAGCGATACAAAACTATAGTCGGCACCAGTATCAAATAGCACAGATGCAAAACGTTGATTTATAGGGAACGTACCAGTAACTACATTGGGATCCTGGTGTGCTTCCCTTGCACCTA
Organism: Helianthus annuus; assembly: GCF_002127325.2. Classification (NCBI taxonomy): domain Eukaryota; kingdom Viridiplantae; phylum Streptophyta; class Magnoliopsida; order Asterales; family Asteraceae; genus Helianthus; species Helianthus annuus. The sequence goes on from NC_035446.2 coordinate 56,373,122, forward strand.
TGTTGATGACTCTGCCTTGCGCTTGATTGAGTTTTGGGCATTCCCGCTTAAAGTGCCCCATGTCTCCATAGTTGAAACACCCTGGTCCTCGACCATTCCCATTACCATTTCTGCCTCGATTAACGTTCGCTCCCCGGTTACCAGCTTGACTCCCAGCATTTCCACGATTTCCATTTCCGCCACTTCCTCCCTATTGGCGATTTCCATATCCTCGCTGACCACCCCGACCAGTACCAGCCCAGCACGTATTCTTCGAATGGCCCTCCTTCCCGCAAGACTCACATCTCCTCATTCTGCACTGGCCGGAATGATGGTACTGGCATGTATCACATTTGGGCAGAGCACCCATGTACCCTCTTCCTTTGACTCCATCACCAGTTTTAGCTTCCTCGGGTGGGTTCACGTTCTTTTTCTTACTCACGCTGCTGGTACTCTTTTTAAAATTGGAGAACTTCCTTTTGTTCTCTCTTGAGGATTCAACATGAGTTTCTTTCTTCTTCGGATCAGAAATTGAGAACTTGTTCAATCTGATGGCTTCCTCAATAAGTGACACGCTCAGGTCGATGGCTTCAATAATGGTTGCAGGCTTTGAAGAGGTTACCATGCTCATAATCTGAGGTGCCAACCCCCAGATGAAACGCTCCACGCGTTTGAATTCAGGCGTAATCATGTATGGTACCACATGAGACAGATCATGGAACCTTTGAACATACTCGGCGATCTTTGGGCCGCCCATCTTAAGATTCCAAAATTCAGTTTCTAGTTTCTGAATCTCGGCCCTGGAGCAATACTTTTTACGCATGAGCTCCTTCAGCTCGGTCCAAGTCATAGCGTATGCCGCGGCCTCTCCCAGAGTTTGGACCTGGAGATTCCACCATGAAAGTGTTCCATCAGTGAACAGTCCAGAAATGTAGGTAACTTGCTGCTCTGGCACGCATTTGCTCATCCGTAGTACTGAGTCGGTCTTTTCCGTCCATCGAACATACGCCACTGCACCCCCGGTGCCATCAAAGTTAAGCGGTTTACAGTCTAGAAATTGCTTAAAAGTACAACCTGTACAAGTAACGTTATATACAGGAATCATTAGCAATTGCACATGGAATAGCCAAATGTAATGTGATGTGTCCCAAGTGACTTAAACATTACCACTTGGTGGGTTGTTCCTTGAGTTACCCCCGCTAGTCTCGGCGCGTGAGGCCTCGTAATCCGCTATTGCTTGTGAGATTCTTACTTGCAATTCGGCCTCAGTAGTGGGCAGATGGTTTTCCCTTCTTGGAGGCATATTCTATAAGAAGATTGTATTGGTCAAGTTGTAATAAGTATAATGAGTACGTAATATGCGTATGTAATAACATTCATTAACGCAATAACACATAACATCCCATGTCATAACACAAAACAAATAATCCAACAACGCATGTAATGAGAATACTGCGATTGAGCTATCATATAATCCAGACCACAAATACTGTTTACAAGTTTTACAAATGTATCGTACATCAAAAGAGACTAAGGGTCACATCACCCTTGTCTGAATCATCTACAATATACAACAACCAAAAGTCAAATATCAAAAGTCATAAGTCTTCTAGTGGTCTTCAAAATATTGTGCAGTCAGGCTCAATAGCTGAATTCTCACCAAAAACATGACACCTGCAACAAACCAAAAATCCTCACGCTGATGGGGGAGGAGGAGGAGGGATGAAAAACAAACGACGCAGATGCACCAAATCCTCCTCGAGAGCACGGACAACCCGCAGTAGGTAAGCAATCTGCTGCTCCGTAGAGAGGAAGCGAATATCAGAATTGGGGTATGGTGGAAGAGGAGCTAGTGGTGTAGCAAATGGAGACTGACAATGACAAAGGGGAGGATGCGGAATCCTCTCCAGCTCCTTGACTCGTCGGCTCAACGCATCCTGCTGTAACTTCAAGGATATAAGTATATCATCCATCGTATACCCAACATGAAACGGATGATATGGTTCTGATAAAGGCATGACATTGGGCGAAGACCACATAAATGGCTCGCCCGTGGGTGCTGACAAAGAAAAAGTAGTGTGTGAAGTAGGTGCAAAAGGTGGTATAAACGGAAAGGCTGCTGTCATAGGTGGTACGTGATCGTGTGCTGAGTAGAGGGCCCTTCACCTGGACGGGGATGAGGTATGTCCTGAAGAAAAGTGATGGGTAAGTCTGTGCGATGGATGTCTGATACGTGAGGGTGAAACTGTGGGACGTCGGCGGGTGCAAAAACAAGTGCAGCAGGGGGAGTGACTGGTAGAACAAACGGAGGATAGACATCATCATCCTCAATCTACCCATTACGGGTGTCAGCATATCTAGGATCGATGTGTGTGGCAAAGGGTGCTCGGTCAACCAATACTAGCATGGGGTCAGGCAAAGGTGCCACGACTGGAACCTCAACAACTGGCGGTGCAATGACTGGAACATCAACAATGGGTGGTGCAACGACTGGAGCATCAACATGAATAGGGTCGTGCACTGGTAAAGGGTCGGCTAAGGCAGGCTCATAATCAGCGGGCATGTCAGGAAGCTGATCATCAGGGAGAACAGGAGCCTCAGCAGGATGCTCCTCGGGGATAAAGTCGACCTCCTGGTCTGGATCATGATCGAGTGGAAAAATGGGGTCAAACTCGTCCTCAAAATCGACATCCTGATCATCGTCATGTGGAAAACCAGGGATGACCCCGAAACCTAGCGGCGGAATGGGCGCCTCAGACATGGTCGTATCGGAGTCGGTGTCGGTGTCGGTGGGGTATCGCTGTAACCCCAGCGCATGGAGAGTAGTGGAAGACACTGACTCAAAAGAGTCTGAACCAGACGAATTAGAAAGAACCTCCATATCAGGAAGCTCAACGACAGGGACAATAGGGTCATCAACTGGAATATCAGCATGTGGTATATCGTCATCCGCCACATAGTCGATAGGCAAATCCTCCAAGGGAAATGCAGAGAGAGGGATAGGTGCAGGGATCTGAACGAGGGGTAGATCCCCATCAAGAATACCATCATCGAGCTGAACATCGTCTCCGAAATCCGGAAAAGCAAAAGGCTGGAAATCATCATCATCACTGCTGTCAGTATCAGATGTATAAATCTCGGGATCTGTGGGCATCGGATCATCTGGGTCTACTGCTATGGGGTCTAGTGTGCCAGAAACTCCACTGGAAGAAGACATGACGTCTGTAACAAAACAATCACGAAAATTGCACATATATCAACAATTATCAAATAAGTATGTAAGTCACAACAATGTAAGCAAGTAATCATCCTAGTCTTCCCCAGACTATCCAACCCAGTCTCTTAGATTGAACTCCCTAGTCTCTCAGACTAACTCCCTGGCCTCTAAGACCAAACCTTCCCAGCCTCTAAGACTAATTCCCTGGTCTCTAAGACCAACTCCCTGGTCTCTAAGACCAAACCTCCCAGTCTCTAAGACTAAAATTTTCCCCAGGCTCTGAGACTGAACCTCCCCAGCCTCTAAGGCTGAACCTCCCCAATCTCTAAGATTGAACCCCTCAGTCTCTAAGACTGGACCTCCCCAGCCTCTAAGATTGAACTCCCTCAGTCTCTAAGACTGATCCTCCCCAGCCTCCAAGGCTGAACCTCCCTCAGTCTCTAAGACTGAACCTCCCCAACCTCTAAGGTTGAACCTCCCTCAGTCTCTAAGACTGAAATATAAATTTTGAAATGAGTATTTGTGCCTTTTGTTTGTAAAAATGTTTGTTCCCTGGATCTGGACGTTTTGTGTATGCAATGTAAAAATGTTTTCGTGAGAGCCCTGGTGATCATAGTCTAGACTCGAGAAGGAATCCTAGTTCGCTATGATCGAGGCTCTGATACCAAGCTGTCACACCCTGGCTTTTGCGGAAGCGTGGTTAATTTTGGTGTGACTTCTTAATACCATAGCAACAATCATAACAATGCTATATTATAAAAACACAAGATGTTCATCCATTAATATTGTTTAGAAAATACCATAACGTACTTGTCTTGAAACATCAACCCCAAAATAAGTTACACACCATGACCTGTTTAAAATGAGTTCATAAGGACTCAACAAAAGACTTTTAAATAAAACGAGGTTTGGAGACATGTGACCCGTCCAGGAAAGGGTTACACCTCCCAAACCCTACAGCCCTAGATGACATCTTTATTTAGTAGGCAGCTTAACATGCATCACTTGCCAGATCCGATCAATTCCCTGAAATACATGTAGTTTGAAAAATCAACAAAAGTTGAGCGAGTTCATGTGTAAGTGAGTATGTAAAACTTTGAGATATGTCTGTATGTATAAATGTCCCTGGTATGTAGCAATAAGGAAAAAGAGATCACCAATGGGTTGCAAAGCCGCTGGTATGTGTGAAATGGTGCAGGAAGTACTCAAACCTAGCAAATTTGTATCGCGCTTCCAGCTGGAAGACATAGTCACCTCTATGGGCCGCCCCGGCCTCATGGGTGTGGGCTCGCAACACCCAAATAGATCTATCACTCATGTCCCTCGGTCCTACGATGAGGATTAATGGCCTTAAGTGTTATACCCACCACTCACATGATCTAAGTAGTAAACCCTCCTTAAGCTAACCATACCATGTATAAAAATGTCTGTAAAAGTTGTAACATGTATTCCACCCCCGAAGTATAAAACTGAAAACAGTTAAGAGAAAAGGGGGACATGAACTCACAGTGGCGCGTCTCCTGCTCGTAACTCAGACTCTGTCAGCAATACGACGACCTACAACGTACTAATGCCTATTAGACGAACGGGCTGTGCCTTAGCTTAGTTTGAGGGTTTTTGAGTTACGTTCTCTTGTGTTTCCCAATATTATTCCAAGTATAATTATTTTCTAAAATAATAGTTATTTTAACTTTAAATATATTTGGTTTTGGAATAATTATTTAACCAATATTTTGTATTAATACTTCTCAAGTATTTTAATTCCGTATTTCCTTCCCAAGGATGGGGGTATTTATACATGTATTTTGTAGTTTCCGAAATAATATATTTCTAAGTCTCGCTTAAAACATAAACAACTTATTTGTCAAAAATAACGTATTCCAAAATATATATATTTTTCCCAAAAATAATATATTTTCATTTCCTTTACTCCCAAAACAATATTTATAAAGGTATTTTCCGGAGTTGTAAATGTAATGGTGTTTTGATAAGTTATATTATTTTACCCTAAAATAAAATAACTAGTTCACAAATCAAACAAATATTCACACAAGCGTTTTAGTATAAATTATATATTCCAAATATATGTTTATCCACTTTTATTTACAAAAACCAACCTCCGACACTTTGTATTTTTGTAACAAAACCTATGGTGATGTTTACTTTCGAAAACAAAGTTAAAACATTTTTGTAAACACTTGTTAGAAAATAATTTCTAAGTGTTGGGGTTTTTAGAAAATTTCGCCATAGTTTCCTTTGTAAATGGAGGCGTCCATGCTAATGAGCATATCATTTTATTTTCAAAAATCAATCAACATTCAATCTTTAAACAATTTTACATTACCAAGAGCAAAACTATATGCGTTACATATTAATCATGAACTTGATATATCACAAAAACGCGTAGTAACTTGGTAAAGTGTTTAGTGGACTTAGTTACCTTCCAAAGTGTATTCACCTTTTTAAAAATCTCATTTTTAAGGAAACTCGGTGTTAACAACTTGTGAACAAATTTTACAAAATTTATTTCTTTTGAACTCTTCTTGTAAATAAAGTGTTCCTACACTTGTTTTATTTCCAAAAATGGGGTAAGTGTAAGTAAAAGTCATGATCTTTCAAAAATCGGCTCTTGAACTTGGTTTGTTTAGAAAAATCTTTTGTAAATCTCGGATCTACATGAACATCAACTCACTTTGTTTACTTATATTTCAAGAAAATCATTTTTCTCTCATCAAGTTCATATTTTTGTTAGGAGATGATTATTTTTTTGTAACCACATAATCACCTCCTAATCTTGTTAAATCATGTTTCTAATCATCATTTAACAAGTCCCATATGGTGATTAACATCACGTTTCCAAGAATCAGCAAGAAATCAACAATATATTCACAACAACATCATACTACAACATTTCATCATGTTTCCTCTTTATGTAAGCTTTATGTTAAATCTTTTAGTTCATGTTCTTTAGTGTTCTTGACATAATCAACATACTACAACTTTTAACCATAAAAATAGAAGTAAACAAGGTTAATCAAGGACTTACAACTAGCTCAAAGGCTAGGGAAGATCTCTAGTGAAAAAGATGATGAAAATGGTGTGAGAAAGCAAGTAATGAAGCTCCTTGATGATCCACAAGCTTCAAACTTCACAAAGCACCTCCTAACACATGAATGGAGCTTGAAATGGATGGATATGGTGGTGTTAAGGTGGTGGTGGTGGTGGCGGTTGAAATGTGAGCCGAGAGGGAGAGAGGAGAGTGTGAGGGATGGTGTGATCTTGAGAAGATATGGAATGGTATGGTGATCTTACACACCATACTTATAAAGATCTCAAACTAATATTTTGTACAAGAAATCAAGTAAGGATCAAATAAAATATTTAGATAAAATCTTGGAAGTATGGTGTTAGGAATGGTGGTGATGGCCGATTAGGCCTAGGGGGGGGGGGTCTAGATGAAACTTATAACTAGTTGGTTAATATTTGTTCAAAACCAAGTATATGGTTACATATGTTAGTTAGTATAGAATTTAGTGGGTGTTAAGGTGTTCGGGGATCATGACTAGCCAAGAAATAATAAAACAATGTATTTGGCAAAATTTTGGTGTTCCGGGTAATCTCCGGTTGTTCGGTTAGATACTATTCTGTTAAAGTGCTTAATTATTCCTTATAGTGTCCTTTATGTGTGTTTTTGTAACACTTTTAATTCCCGGCACTTAGGAAAGCATACAGGACTATTCTGCCATATTTTTGGCACATTACTAGCAGGTTAAATGCTGAATTTCTGATAAATAATGCAGGATTCTGCATTATTAGTGGGTTTTAGGCACTTCCCGACACTTTAACTATCACCTAGTGACACAGTTTTATGGTCCTCACTTCCCTACACTCCACAGTAGTGTAGTACCCTGTCTCTGGCCCATACGGGGTCTCAAAACACTGTCTGTCTATTTACTGGCACTGTCAGTATATTTCTGAGTTATCCGCTAACTGTGCTAACTGTGCTTTGTGCATCAAGTTTGTCACTAAAGTTTGTATGTAATGAATGGAGTGACAGTATGAAATGTGATGCATTTATATGTATGATACAGAAATCAGAAAGCAGTTTACGTCATCAGTAGTAATCAAGCACAGTCATTAAGCACGTAATTAAAATTAATTAATTGTACGGATACCTGGTTTAGTGAGAGTTGTCACAGATCTTGTCTAAAACGCTTTGAAAAACGCCATTAAGAGAGATTTAAAAAAACGCTATAAACGTCATAAACGCCAAAATGTTAATACAATGAAACCATTAAAACACCATATAGTTATTGAATTTGGTTAACGCCAAAAGTCTTAAATCCCAAAAATAAATCAATATTGTGAAAAGCGGAATTGGAAACGTGTAAGATAAAATGACAAAAAGCCCCTCCGTCCTTCTCTATGTCGCGTGACACGTGTTGGGCCAGGATGCGTTCTCACCATTCTCACACTCTTGGGCGTTTTCTCCTGATCCCGTTTATATATATATATATATATATATATATATATATATATACTAGAAGGATGCCCATGCGATATGGCGGGAAACACAAACACTAATAAGTATGTAACATGTTAATTTTTTTAAAAACTTTTATAAACTATAGTAATACCATACTCAAACTAAAAATAATTAAATGCTCGTTTTTATGGTGTAATATTTTTTATAAAGTATTAACGTGTGAAAAAGTTATAGCCGTTTAAAGATCGTAAGAGTAGTTCGTTTAAAAGTCAACAGTATGTTTTAAAGGATTTTACTATATTTTTTAAAAGTAGTATTACAAAAACTTATAAAATTATATAGATAGGTGGAGGTTCATTGGGAACTCAAAAAAGGTAGGAACCGACTCAAATGAATTCTGATTGAACTCATTCTAGCGACGTTGAAACTGACTCGTCAAACCCTAAATACATATGAAGAGTTTTGCTTTTATGATTTAGAGTTTAGCCTTCGGGGGTTTAGAGTTTGGCTTTTATGGCATGTTGCTTCGATCATTGACTTGGTCAATGGACGTACTCACGAGGTAACACATATAGGGTGTTGAGTCATGAGAAAACCACATGGGTATTTGAGAAGTTGAGAATTTGAGAGAACCACTATTAATCAAGAAAATATTTAAAAATAAAATTCCAAACTTATTTATTAAAAAGTTATTATTTTAAAAGTTCATAAAAAACATGAAAAGAGTATATGTAGTTTCATGAGTTACGTATAAATAGGTTATACGAGTTATATATAACTAGTTCATGAGCTAAATATATCCAGGTGATCATAACGACGGAAATTAATATCTAGTATCAAAATAAACCCATTTTAACAAGTGGGTATCAACGAACAACGTCTTTTACTAGCAAAATTGAAAGTCCAGGAAACAGCGGGTTTAGACGGAAGTTTGGATGGGATATCACTAATTTGGTAGAATGTTATTAAGAACGGAGTAGAAGCAGAATAATAGTCATAAGTCATAAGCTTTCATTCATACCGAAAGACCATACATCTTTACAAGTTGGCGAAATTTGAACATTTTCCCCCCTGGGAACTCCAAAACTTAACAACTGACGAACACATAGCACTATATATAGTAGTGTTACCCTCGTGCGGACAAAGAGATTTATCTTCGTACGAAGTAGTTACCTTCGTACCAAGTAACTACCTTCGTACGGAGTGACTACTTCGTACGCAGTGACATTTATACACCTTTATCGCCCGCTCTTAAGTCATGTGTTCGTATCTAATCTATACAATATTCAACACACGCTTTATCTAGCCTATTCGCACAGTGACGGACATAATATGAACCAATAATTTCCCCCTTGGATGTCACTATCGAAGCTTGATCTTGATTTTTAAATATGAGAGCCGTGTTTGAATATTCTACAACTTCAATCAGGCATCTTGAAATCTTCAATTGATTCCCCCTTGATTGATGATTCAGGCTTGCATTATCTTCATTATTCACCAACTCCCCCTGGATGAATCTTCGGGTCTTTGTTTGCACGTTTCCCAACCTCTTCTAATTTACTTAACTTTAATCTTCATGAATAATCACTAACTCGAAACTAATCAATGCAACATCTATGAACCACATCCGCGTTCAATTTTAGCGCACTCCTCTGCTTGATCCTCTGATTTTCAAAAACCCAACCGGTAATTGACAGAAACATCGAATATCATACTGATGAACTTCAACTGAGTGAACACCCGAAAATTTGAAATCCCGTTTTCCGTAATCACATTTACGCACACTCCTGAATGATTTATCAACAAAAAGGCGATCTCCTCAATTAGCAAATCTTCATCGGATAACAAATCATATGGTAACACATTTAGATAAGAGAAACATTCTTCCATGATCAGAATCACATTCTTCATCTTCAGTCATAATAACATATATATAGTCTTCTCCGTTAGTCCCAATAGCAACTTAACCAACAAATATCATCACTTCCTGGCGATTAGTCCAAAAACAATTCATCTGCTCGAAGATTAAACATTCTGACACTTTAGACTATCACTGAGCTGTGATATCTTTAAGTATCGACAATACTATTGCATCTCCTGACGCTAATCCTGCTAACCGGCTTGACGAAGATCCGGGACTCAAATCCTAAGACATCAATCTGGTCTTGATCTGGAGAATCTAAACTTCTTGTGATCACGAACTAACGAATTCAGATCAAATGCATATCCGGACAATCTGAGGTTGAAACCACCCGAAGATTGTTGCAAGTCATGAATTTCAAAAATACCTGAATTTCAATATATTCTATGAAATTTTTATTCCCCCTCATTTTTGCAAATTCTGACCTCTCTAAAACTTATCACTGAATTCCCACTCAAACTTAGTGAATTCAGTCCTCTCTAACCTCTAAAAAACTCTACTATGCGGAAAATATGTCATTTTGGACCACAAAAGTAAGTTTTTCATCAATGCTGATTTGGCCATTCATAGTCATTATACCAGATGATAAACAGTCTGCATAGGTATCAATGACTACCCAATTATCTTCAACCCCCTGTGATCGTGTCATCAAATCTGTTCTCTGAAGCCCTCGACGGTGTCCCCGAACAGCCTGTATTTGTCGATAAAATCTCGAAAAAAATTTCAATCACCAAATTTTTTCTGGACACTCGTCTCATCATCACAATCAAAAAATGCCTTTTTAGGCATTTTGGGTGCGTACGAACGAATCTGATCACATTTTTCGATCCAAAATCCTTATTTCTACGAATTTCATGATGATTCTTTCACAGACATGATCGAAATTCATTTCTAAACAACCCTATGGTTTCAATTTTAATTTTTGTCGTGGATTGTCCGTTTATTTTATGATTTACGTCTAAAACCCATAAATATCCATAATTTATGAGCGTAGGTGATTCAATCAACTGTTAGATCAATTGAATCGGTACCGTAGCTCTGATACCACTTGAAAGTCCAGGAGACACCGGGTTTAGATGGAACTTTGGGTAGAAAAGAACCAATTCGGTAGAATCTTATTAAGAACGGAGTAGAAGTAGAATAATAATCATAAGTCATAAGCTTCCATTCATACCGAAAAAGTATACATCTTGACAAGCAGCATTTCCCCTCTGGGATCTTCAAAACTTAAAAACCGACGAACACATAACACTATATATAGTAGTGTTACGCTCGTGCGGACTAAGAGATTTATCTTCGTACAAAGTAGTTACCTTCATACGAACCTTCGTACGGAGTGACGACTTCGTACGAAGTGACATTTATACACCTTTCTCGTCCGCTCTTAAGTCATGTGTTCGTATCTAATCTATACAATATTCAGCACACGTTCTAGCCTATTCGCACAGTGACGGACATAACATGCACCAACAAAAATGAACACTAGTAGGATCGCAATAATCTAGCAGAAAATCAACAAACATGAACTTATTCCGTTTTATGTATACAATACACAGATTCTACACATCCGATTCATGAGTTAACATCTCACCATGGTTCCGAGTAAACGATTGAAATCTTTAAAGAAAATTAAAAAAATTTAACCATCTGTTTATAAAATCATTAAAACTAAACCCATAATAGGTTTGATTAGTTTCACAGAATAAATCCGGTCATAAACTCCTTTTAATAGACACCTTTTGTCACCGATTTTATGATTTAAGGTTTAGGATTTAAAAGCAATTAAGTTGGTAGGGAGTGATTCATGAGTTTACATCTCACCATTTGACATCTGACTGGCAAAACAAGCAAAAGATGAGACATGGGTTATGAGTGCATTTCAGTAATCATATTTGGTAAGAATTAAGTGGTGGGGGTGGGCATGTGTTTCTTTACCTTTTCTTTCCTATATCCTTTTTGGCTGGTCAAAGCTTATACCATCATTTTGCTCTCAACTACATTTTATGCAACTATTTCAACAAAGACTTTACATTTTTATACATTTTATAATTTATTACTTTCATTAGTATTAATATATATATATATATAATAAAATGTCCTTAACCTCCTGTAATTTACCATAAATTACATCAACTAATAAATGTCCTTGATCGATTTCAAGACTGAAGATGGAAAAGAATTCACAAGTTCTCATGGCCGTCTCCATCTCTACACTCGTTAAGAAAATTAAGTTTTGATTTTCCCTTTTTTAAATAAGAAATAATAGAACCATATCAAAACTTCATAAACTAGGGCAAGTCAAATTAAGTTATGAAACAGGCGATGCCTCTCTTCTCTCTTTTTGTAGGAAATATATGTCGAAACTCAAAAACCCTAAAAAAAACTGGAGGCCCTTTAAGCATGGAGGCCCTAAGCATAAGCTTCATTTGACTTGTCCTAAAGCCGGCCCTGTATATATATATATATATAGGGGAAGGTTCATTTGAGAAGAAAATTTAATGTGAGAAGAAAAAAATAGCATATTAGTAAAATGCTATTTGATTTATAACTCATATCATTAATTTTTCTCTCTTTAATTAATTAGTCAACTAATCATTAATTATCTTGCATATAATCTACAAAACCTACACATATCAAAATTTTCCTACATATACCCTACACATTATAGAATTTTATTTTACACAGTCGAAATTTATCATACACACCTCAAAATATATCCTACACAACTCATAATTTATCATACACAACTAGTAATTTATTCTACACTTTAAATTAAGTTGTTTTTTTTAATTTGAAAAAAAATATATATTTTGAAAAGGAGTGACAAATTTAATTTAGCGAGTTATTAAAGGGGAAGAATACAAATTAATGATTTATGTAAGTTTACCAATATACTCTTACATTAAAATTAAACACAAATATTAAATGAAGTAAAATAAAGTATTCTTATTGGTTGAAACTTCTTCTTTTTTCTTCTTACAAAAAAATTCTTCTCATTTGAACCCTCCACTATATATATATATATATATATATATATATATATATATATATATATATATATATATATATATATATATATATATATATATATATATATATATATATATATATATATATACTGTATGAGGGTGTGACTTGTGAGAAAGAACGGCTAGGGTGTTTATTGTCTAGTTTAACCGGTTCTAATAAAAATTTTGTATCTAACTGCTAACTACGGTTTAGAAAAGCAACCAACCCAGTAAAGTTGGTTGGTTGAATAGGCCAAACCGGCAGTGGCGGACCCAATATTTTTTTTAAATAGGGTCCATTTTTTTCGGTGTTCAAAATCTTCATAACAAAACGTTAAAATTTTTCGGTCGGTCCTCGTTCGGGTCGGGTCATACCGTGGTTTGAACTAGATTTGAAAAAAAAAAAGAAAAACAAGCTATACAAGGATTGAACTCATGACCTCTTGCTAGTAAAGAGAGGGAATTACCACTACACTAGGTTTCCTTTTATTTTTATGGTGTCCACCTAATTGTATTTATGGGGTCTTTATACAATTTAATATACCAAATCTACTATTTTTTTTAAAAAACATTGGGGTCCGGGGACCCCGACCCACTCTATGTGGGTCCGCCCCTGCAAACTCGGTAAAAGCGTTCAATTTTGAGGTTTGATGGTCTAAGATGAGTTTATTTGGTCATAATCGTTATTGGGTGGTCAAAGTGTGTAATTATATTACGTTGAAGTTACTGATCAGTCATATGAGAAGGCCGTTTACGATACCAAAAATATTTTGTTTTGACAATATCTATGTTTTCAATAAATTTATATCGGAATGCGGCCGACAATTGTTTTTAACATAACTATGTATTTAAAAATTTAAAACAATTGATGACAAACTTATTAAAGAAAAATAAATCAAATGTATAAAATTTATTAAAGAAAACTAAAAAATGTACAAAATTAATTAAAGAAAACTCAAATCAAATTAAATGATAAATAAATAATTAATAAAAAAATGGATTACACGATCAAATGTAGTTGGTGAACGGGAATTAACTTTTCTTCGTAGGTGAAAGAAGTTGTAATTTGCTTCCACAACTTGTAATCTTTCATGCTTGTAATCTACAATTTTCATGACTTTAGTATAATAGCTGTTGATCTAACAAATACTAGACCGATGGTAGTAACTAGGCTGGTCAGGTAAAAGGGTTGGAGGGTTCCGGTTTGCCTAACGTAGGTCGTGGGGTCCCTCCATGTTTGCAAGACGTGGAGAGAGGTTCACTAGTTAGATTTTGTTGTTTGCTCAAGATTCTCAACTGAAGTGTGTTCAGTTTCAGATGTAAGAGCGGTGGGAATGTGTGTGTTGAAAGTGAGGAATAGAGACTTGTATGGAACAAGTGTTCGAGAAGAATGACCAGAGATCCCAATGGAATCAGGGCTGACCGGAATGTCCTTTGGCACTAAATGAAGTATCATTTTATAGGGGAAGGCATCGCCCAAAGAGGAATCATTGGACTAGTGAACCATGCTTGCAGTGGGAGACTTACCCATTTTGGGGTTGAACGGTCTGGACCTGCGGGTAAAAGGGAGCTTCTTGTGCATGTGCTCACTTTTACGGCTGTGAGAGGGCTGAACAAGTAATCAGTGAAGTGACATGCTACTGTTCATGTTCTTTTTGCTTTTCGTCATAGTTCCTGGGTTATGAAGCTTTTAACCTTTTAAGCTAAAATGCGTTTTAGTCATTTTGTGAGATTTGAGCTACCCCCCGTCATCAGCCCCCCAAGTCAGAGGTGTTTGGGTTTTATGCTCAAATGCTTTTGACTTTTCCGTTATTTTTATTGCCTGAAGACTTGAAGGCTTCAAGGGTTGAGAACGTTGAGAATTTTGAATTTTAAAACTGACAACTGATGTGATGTGATGTGTGGCAGTTTTTCAGTCGGCGGTTTTATACAATAGGTAATAATAACCTCCCTTTTTAATTACTTTTTCTTTTATTAACATCTTTTGGTGATATTTTTCACTTATCTTCTTCCAAGAATTCCGATTTCCTCTTCTAAACTCAGGTTAGTCCCCATTTCCTTGTCTGTTTTGCTTGTTCTTTTACTTTGATCATGGGTGCATAGAAAGATCTTTCCTTTAGTTTTTCACGCCTTACTCAAGAGGAAGTGGAGAATTTTTGTGTGGAATGGGGCATTGGTCTTAAATTTAATCTGGTTGCACCGGGTTATGATAAATCCGTTGATCAATGTCTCTCTGGTTCTGTTGCTTTGTATTGCCGTCGTTTTGAATTTTCCAACCTTCGTCATCCTTTTTCACTTTTTGTATTGAACGTTTTGGAGTACTATCGAGTTTCCTTTGGTCAAATTCATCTGAAGGGTATGGCTAGGGTTTTACACTTCGAGATTTTATGCCGGGCTTGTGATTATGACCCTTCACTGTTGTTATTCCGTCGATTCCTTCGCCTGGCGAAGAATGGCTGGCATTTGTCTAATCTCTTCTATGGTTACCACACTCGGTACTTGGAAAGATCGATTTTTCTGAGTTTCTGATTCTATTGTTCCCTTTAAAATGGTGTGGAGGCACCCGGATGCCGTTCTCAATGTCGGAACCTTCCGAGTCTGATTTGAATGAAGTTTTTCTCAAAGCCATCCGGGAGTGCCCTTTAAGGGTTCGACCTTTTCCCGAACATTTGCTAGTTCTGTTGGGTGTTAGCAAATTGTGGGATAAGGCTAATTGGGATCCGGTTCTTTTGAGAAATGGCCAGGGTATGCATTTTCCTTGTTTTGCCTTTTTGGGATATCCTTATTTGGTAGCTTATATGTTTTTGTTTTAAAATGTTTTGTAGTTATGTCTGCTTTGGACTTTATTAAAAATGATGATACATCTGATGTTGTCATTACGGATGCTCAAGCCGCTGAAGGGGATGATGCTGTTGCCAGGGGTGTAGAACAGAGATTTGAGGATGCTGGATATGTTAGTGTTTCTAACGTTAAGGGTTTTACTAAGCCTGCTGCTCCCAAGGCTTCAACCCGTCGTTCTGCTCCTCCGTTTGTTAAGGAGTGCACCTCAATCTACTTCTTCTGACCCGGTTGAACTGAGTGATGATATTGAGGTTTCCGAGGGTCAAGATGTTGATGCTGAGAAGGAGAAAAAGTTAGTTGTTCATGGTAAGAAAAAGGCTTCGGCCAAGAAGGTTGTGACTACTCCTGTTCAGGGTTCATCGAGCAGAGATGTTGAAGGGTTGAACCAAGATGAAGTTTATGTTCCTGATTGGATTGTGAAGGTTGGTGATAGTTTTAAGGATCCGAATGTTTGTGCTAATGTGTTAGCTCACATTGCTCCTCCTGGCGTTTGTGGTGCTATATCTGAGATGGAGAGTGACCACTTCATATCAAGGTTGATGTTAAGTTCCTGCAACCTTCTGCCTTGGTAGCTGAAGGTGTTACTCGCTTTCAGAAGGGAATGCAGGAGTACGAGGAGTTTTCTAAGAAGAAGGAAAAGATGAAGTCTTCAATGGTTGTGATGAAAAAGGAAATTGATAGGTCTTCAAAGAAGGAGGAAGGTTGGGTCAAGAAGGTAGGTGAATGGACAAGGAGACATGAAATTGAGATAAATGATCTCAAGAAAAGTTTCGAAGCTGACCGGTTGAAGTAAAAAGTTGATAGGGAAGCCTTAACTGTTCAACAGAAGGCTTTTGATGAAGAGTAAGGCTTCGGTTTTTCAAGCCACTGGTGATAACCAGTGGCTCATTGAGCAAGGCTTTCACCAGGTTGTCACCTACCTCCTTCATCCTAATGAGTTCAACTCTGCCCTTGGAGAGGTCTATACGAAACTGTTAAATTTGGGGAAACATGAGGGCCTGATTGCTGGTTTTAAGCTTCACGAGTCTGGTCAGGCCTTGGAACAGTCTCCCATTTTTCGTCCTGATGCTTCCGAAGTGTTTAAGGCATCTGTCCAGCAGATGGAGAGGTTGACTTAGCCATATGTAAGTCAAGTTGCAAATTGCTTTGGTAAGCCTCTTTCTGTCTTGCAGGAGCTGAAGCCGGCTGGGCTTAATGAAAAAGTTTGTGCTGAAGTGTTTGATTCCCTATCCAAGAAACGTTCTCGTTCAGGAGACAGTGAGGAAACTTTTTCAGAAGATGCCGATGTCTCCAAGGAAGCAAGCCTTCAAGGTTTAGCTGTTGGGAGTGATGGTGGGTCGAAGCCTAAGAAGTCAAAGAATGCCAAGAAGGCTAAAGGTGATGGTTCCGGGGCTTCTAAGCCTCCTGTTGATGCTTGAACAATATTCGTAGCTTTCTTAGCACCCAAAAACAATTTAATGGTTTGTATGTTTTTTGAACAATTTAGGTTTTGCAGAAACCCTTAAGGTTTCTGTTGGTGGTTGTTAGCCTTAGTGACTTATTTGAACAATTCCTATGTTTACAAACCGTTAAGGTTTGTTTTAAGCAGAGATATATCTACAATCAAGGTATGCTTTTATCTCATCTACAGCTACATTCTGTTTCGTATCATTCTTGGTGCTATTGGCTTGAAAAACAGAAGCAGTGACTCTATCAGGCCCCTTATTAATATATTTAAACAAATATTTGATAGAACCTGACTGGTTGCACCATTCAACGTTAACGTGGCACTGATATTTCTGAGCAGGACAACATTGTAAGGAACTACAAATCTATTATCAAGTGTCACGCCATTCTTTACTACTGTATTACTTGTTTGACGACGATGATAGACAGGATATCCTTCAGAATCAACACAAGTCTCATCTACATATTTTTTGGGAAACTTTTTAGAACATTTTTGCTGAACCATACATGGACAAAGTGGGTTGTCTGTACCACATGGTCCATGAATCATAAATTGCTTGACAAGCTCATATAATTCAGGATCTCTTTCTTTATCTGGTATCTCAGCACTAATAACACGATCAATATCAGATGCATTTGAAAATTTGCTTTCAGCACCCAAGAACAAACATATGTGAGCATGTGGGAGTCCACGCTTCTGAAATTCCACTGTATACATAACTGAAATTTTTCAATAGTGAGCTGTTAGATAAATATAATTAGATGTTCAAAGTAAAAAATATAACTAAAGGGTACCTGCTTGTATATCATCAAAGAATTTATCTTTCATGAAATCTTTTATAAGATGATCCAATTTACACTTGAATAATCTAGAGATAATATCTGGTCTGTCTTCAGCATTAAGAGCTTTATCGGGCAAACACCTGTAAATCTCAGGCCAGTTTGGATTACAAGTCACCGTTATGAATAAATCGGGATATCCAACAGACTTGCAAATTGCCATAGCATCCAAGTACTTTTGCATCATATATCTAGAACCACCAGTAAATGATGAAGGTAAAAGTATAGGTTTACCACAACTTGAGGCATTATTCTCTCCACTTTCAACAGTAGCATTCAAGTTCTTAAGATTTTGCGTTCTAAGTTTAGGTTGTTGTGTCCTTATATAATTCATCCTGGCATATTCTGTCATCGTGTATCCATCAACCAAAAACTGCTAATATAGTTTTTTTGCATTAAGTAACAATGAAAACTGATTCTGTCTATCTTGAATTTTGTAACAAAAGAATTCTCTAATTATAAGATTGGTTCTAAGTACCTCATTATCAATCGCAATCCCTCTATGTTTAATACCAACTCTATAACCATCTTCTGCATATGGGAAAATAAGTGGATATTGCAAAGCAAGATAAGAGGGATGAAGCTCACTAATTCTTTGAATACCACCAGACTTCATTCTAACAACAATGTCCCGTTTATCAAATGCTCCATCAAAATCACCAGTTATTAACGCAACAATTTCTGATGCTATTGGCAAATTGTGAACTCTTCCATCCTTATCTCTTGTTCCAATAAGCTTCAAGCTTACATCTTGAAACTCATTTTCTTGAAAACAATCTCTTACCATTCTGAAGGTCTGGACAAGAGTATTGCAAGAATCCAACATTTCTTTAAGATCCTTGATGGTTGTACTATCAAGCTGATTGTTTCTTGTAGTTTTGGATTCTATTTGAGAACTGCCAGAAATATAAAATGTTAAAATTTACATTCATTTCAAATGATAATGAATGTAAATATACTGAGAAGCAAAATATGTATTCATAAATGCCACAATTATCATAAAGAAATTACCTTACTGCTTTTTGACGATTTACCACTTCGTTTTGTGAATCATATACGTAAAGCTGTGAGAATTTGGGTTCTTCTCCATCGTCCGGAAGTAGACTACCCATTCGATGATAATTCTAACCTTGTAGTCTAAATACATGAGGACCTTTACCTTTCTGATAACTTTTGTCAACCTTCCCACCAAGAGATGTGAAGGAAAACATCATGTTATATGCTCGAATATAATCCATGAAATTGCGAGACTGTGAAGTATGACTTTTATATAAATGACGTAGTAATGGAGGAGGTGTAGGCGGTGGTGGTAGCTCAACATCTCCATTTGAACAACAAAGAGAATAGGATGTTTTCTTACGTTTTTGAATTCCCCTAAGCATTTCATCTTCCCATAACATTGCATCACATTTAGAACACACAAAGATGGCATCTCCATGATCAATATAATCTACAGACTTAGCAAATTTATAAGTCAACATAAGTTATCTACATATTGAAAACTTAACAGGAATTTACATTCGTATCTTATACCTTTAGAAATTCCATGAATCTTCTTAACCACAGAATCTGCTAACATCTCTTCACTCATTGGTAATTCAATTTTAGATATTTCACCTATATTGAAGCTTGTAAAATAAGACATATATAACAATTCATAAAAACTAAGATTAAACAAATATTTTGTTTCCAAAAATTTAAAACATACAATTTGTAATATATGATAATGGAGTCCTCTCAACAAAATAGGATGTTTGCTTAGTACTTCCAAAAGGACTGTGATGTACATTACTTGATGAGATTTTTCTTGATAAATCTTATAAGACAAAAGTATATAAAATAAATGAACAAAACTATAATTCATAATTAAATTAGAAAAAAAATATCTGCAGTAAGTTTACCTTTTTCTTTTGTAGATGAGTGACACACATTACTACTAATATCCGGGGTAGCATAAGTAGGAAGGTGATACACATTCCTTCTTTTGACATTGGTGGTTAAAGCTTGTAAAATAGAACATATGTAAGAATTCCAAAAACATAACATATACATACATATTTCTTTTAAATTTTGTTTGCAAAACTATAACATATACCACTTGAAGTATTTGAAAATGGAATCATTTCAACAGAATCAGATGTTGATGCAGGATGACAACCTCTGTTGTTTCTCTTTTGTTGAAGAACATACTTCCTTTTTTCTCTTTCTTCAGCCCACCTTTGACGCTCACTTGCTTGAAGGTCAACTTCATACTGACTTGAAATTGTGTTATCTGTATCCATAATTTAAAATGTTAGAAATTACCCATTAATATAGCCTAACAGATCATTTGAATAATGTTACCAATATGACATAACTAGTCTCCTACAATTACTTGATGGTAGTAATTGTAAATATTAAATAGTTTAAGGGGACAATTAAGATTTCCTTTTAGGTACCTTTTAATAAGAGAATGTATAGAGTTTTTCATAACCTACCATCACTTATGATCATTATATATTGATCATTGGTATTCATAAAAAGGTATGAAAAACTCCTTAAGAACACCATGATCAATTCTCTCTAATGTGATCCATCAACACAAGGTACCATAACGGGAATAGTAGATTCAACATTCTTATCTCATATCTCTGTTCCAACAAGTAAGTTTTACTGATTTGATGTCTAATATCATATTCATGATTGAATAAACATGATTAGGTTTTATATTTTGACCCATGTTTATAGATATAATCAACATGTGGTATCAGAGCAATGTTGATTATATCAGGTTGATCATATAAATCGATTTGTTGCCATGTTTTATGTTTCATGATCTTCTGACCTGCAAGTTGATTTAGAAGTTAAATCATGTAAGTCAATTGGTTAATAATATCACGACCTCTTTTGAACAATTCAAATAACTGGCAATCATGATGTAATGGCTTTCTTATGGAAGTAAAATATATTCATTTTCAAATGATTCATTCTGACACTCTTGATAACCGAAAATATATGACATATAATCCAAAACAAAGAATTGTCATTTTAACTATATTTACATCATTTTGAATTGCAATTGATGGTGATTTTAATTAGTGACATATTTTTTAATTGTGTTTTGTTTATTGGGTTTCATAATACTCTATTGCAATTCTTTATTCAATGTGATTAATTAGTGAATTAATGGTATATTAATTTTATATTTATGGTATATTAATTTTATAAATGCATGAATCAATTCTATTAATTCTCACATAAATAATTTTAGTCTAAGCAACGTTTTAGTTGCATTTCATGAATTGAATGCATGAATCAATTCTATTAATTCTCACATAAATAATTGATTGGAATGATTTTTCTTATGAATTATTAAATACTAATATATATCTGTCTTCATTCACGATTATGATTATTGGCAATTTTAGTTCATATATATGAACTATGTGTGTTGAACCTTAATTGATGGGTTTAGATTGCTATGATGTGTTTTATATACGGTTAATTGATCAGTCATTATATTTAAAATTTAGTGCCTTGCCTTATGTCGATGGCTATCAAAACTAAATTGTATATATTTGTTGGTGTGAATCCTATCTCCAATTTCGCATGGCTCATTTAATTTATGAAATTAA
Source organism: Helianthus annuus (assembly GCF_002127325.2). Classification (NCBI taxonomy): domain Eukaryota; kingdom Viridiplantae; phylum Streptophyta; class Magnoliopsida; order Asterales; family Asteraceae; genus Helianthus; species Helianthus annuus. The sequence goes on from NC_035446.2 coordinate 56,394,474, forward strand.
TTAATTGACTTTTTTGTATGATCCACAAAAATTATATATATTAAGCTTTCGCATGTGATATTTTGTATAAATTATTTCTGCATAAATTTTCACATAACGTTTATACAAATTCGCATGCCTTATGTTAACTTTTGGAAGCCTTATTTTATTTGGTTTCGTATGACCATAACTTGTGAATGGCCCAACTTTAATTTATGTCATTTTATGTTATTATGTGTATTATTGGATAATGAACCCAACAACTAATTGTTTAATGACATACATAATGAATTATTAGCCTAATTTACATAAATATTTCATTTCTGGCCCAAAGGTGTTATGTTATATTTATGTGTTTTACCTTATTGTGTATGTATGTTCATCATGATACATGAATTTTGGTCAAAGCCAAAGCGAAGCTAGAGTTCATGTAGAACATTGAGACAGTCTATATTTATGTGTGTTCATAATATGTGAATTTTGGTCAAAGCCAAAGCGAAGCCAGAGTTCATGTAGAACACTAAAGACGGTCTATTATTTATATCGTTCATAATTCTGAATTTTGGTCAAAGCCAAAGCGAAGCCAAAATTTAGGTAGAACATTAAGCCGAGGTTTATTATTTTATATCGTTCATAATGCGTGAATTTTGGTCAAACCCAAAGCGAAGCCAAAATTCAGGCAGAACATTAAGTTGGTTTTATTTATTTATGTTCATAATACATGAAATATGGTCAAAGCCAAAGCGAAGCCAAATTTCATGTAGAACAATAAGTCAGTCTATTATGTATGTTCATAATGCATAAATTTTGGTCAAAGCCAAAGCGAAGCCAGATTTATTATAGAACATCAAGACAATTTGTTATTTATGTACGTTCATAATGTCTGAATTTTGGTCAAAGCCAAAGCGAAGCCAAAATTCAGGTAGAATCTTAAATTAGTCTGTTATTTTGGTGTTATAGTAGACTATATCTTCAATATAATAATTTGTGTATGCCTTACTTGATTACCCCATAATGTAAATCACTCCAAGCTTCTTCTTAGTTTTGTATCTCATCTATTTCATCCACTCTAATTTCAAAACCTAAAATGTTTTGCTTACTAAAGAGTTTCTACAAAATTTGCTCTTGTTATTTTGTTGATTTTTTCTTAAGATATGATAATCCTATTGCTCTTTTCTGATAAAAGTTTTCCAGAAGACAACTAGAGTATGACTAGTGGGATAAGTCAACCATTATATCTCTTATGATAATCAAGAACTAACTTAATTATTGCTATCATGTGAGCTATTCTAGATTCTAAATTTCCGAAGACTAATTTGTTTTCTTTGGAAGAATCAAAATAACTCCTAAGATGCATGCATTACTCTAGATTCTTACTATAAAGTTAGTGGCATATGCGAGTACATCATGGTGTACAATACCATGACCCATAATTTAAAGGTTTACACATGGAAATCAGTACACTTTTCCGGTGCATTACATATAACTTTTCCACCAATACCATAAGTTGCCTTAAGAATCAACTATACCACTCAAGAGTAACAAAGGAAAACGAGTGTGTTGATTAGCAGCATATGTACAGGAAAAGGAATGCATGAAACCGGAAAATTAGATGCTGTTCATCTCACCGCCACTAAACCTTAAAGGAGGATACTTTTAAGATTCAGCGATAGTGTACAAGTACTATTTCCAGCTATAAGTTTCTTCAAAAGGAAAGTCTCGCTGCAAATTTGTGTCATTAAACCAGGCATGAGCATCGAGACTATCCATTATTCAATGGAACAGCTGGCTAAGATAAGTAGTCAGAAATTTATGATATTTAAGTCTGCTAATGATGATATTCCAATCAACACATGACGAGTTGACTCTAGTTCTTTGTGTTTCCTTACCAGAAATCAACAAATAACTAACATGAGAGTTAGTGGCAAAATTTTATGTTAAGACTATAAGAACCATAATAAACTGTTTTATAATTAGGCTTTATGATACCTTATATATTCTGTAGATTATTCAGAATTTAGTATCAATATGAAAGCTACACTATGACAGTTGTGAGGTTTGCATGGTTAAAACAAAGTCACTCTTACCTTAAACTCTCATATTATTTGTCATCTCAATCTGGATAGGAACCTTATAAGATAGCACTAGATGATGCTACACTTTTTCACAACCTTTTGTTATCATGAAAATGAAAATTTAACAAAAGAAAAATGAGACTTACAAATTCCATCCATTAAGACCAAATTTCATGAGAAATCATGACTAGGTTAATGAAGAATGAAATATTATCAAATCTCATTCTTAGTGACTTATGAGCATGTGTTATAAGCCTTAATATTTAAATGGCTAAGGGAATAAATTAAGTTCCATTAGAAGTTATATTTCATTGGAACTTATCCCAAAATGGAATATTCAGACATAATTCATTTATCATAATATTTACTTGTATTTAATATGTCTATATGAATAAAGATATTAAAGAAACTAATTCATGTATACTATGATTCCTTCTAAATATGTCCTCAAATATTTTATAACATCTGGACATTAAGGAAATCAAGTCTAACATATATGAAAGGTTCCCACAACACGTACATCACTGAAACTCATCTTGTAGCATTCCTAGAGATCTAAAAGGTTAGTGGGAGCATTAAGTCTCTTTATCTTAACTTGCGAGAGTTGCAAGAGGTAAGGGAGTGAAAGCTTGTTGTTACATCAATTTGTACCTCTTGTACAAGACACTGCTCCTTCACAACTTTTCTCTTTAAGAATATACTGCTACTTTAACAAAAGTTTCATTGTTGCTTAGACATGGGCACAATCAGATTTCTTGCCATAATTGGAATCCTCAAACAGAGAAACTACAAGGAGTAACTTCATTAATTTGTTACTCTATTAGAATTTATTGGTCTCCTAATGTTGACCATAAGCATGCTAAATTGTTAAAGATTTCTAAGTCAGTGGGAGCAGTAATAGTCCTTATCAGGACTTGCAAGAAGTACAAGAGGCGGGGGGAAGAAACTTATTAATTTTTACTCTGATTACACCTCTTGTACACCATACTCCACCAACTCTTACACACTTAGAATCTTGAAAGCGATAGCAACTTAATCAAGAGTTAATCCATAAATCTGAAACTCATTATACAACCCAATAATCAACTACGTAGGTCATATAGGTTTAACTTTGATGATTATGTATCCTACTTGACTGAAGTTGAAATGAATATTGGAAAGTTTACTGATTCTACCTTTCCTAATTAAGCCATTTGCGTTAATCAATTTTCTAAATGGAATAAAAATTATTTTAGTAAAATTAATTTTTTGTTTAGAATAACGTTTGTTATCAAAGAATCATCTTACCTTTTTGCAAAAGTTTTCTTTGAGGATCATTGTTGTTCTAGTAGCTTATAATCTTTTGTAGCTACATTAAATGGATATTAAAACAACTTTCCCTAAACAAAGACTTACATGTTCAAAACAACCTAAAAGTTCTAAACTGAAAGGTCAAGAACACTTAGTTTCTAACTCGATGAAATTCATATATGGGTTGAAGCAAACATCAAAATGTGACGAAATCTTAATGCAATTCTTTTCATCACGAATTAAGTTGATTTATGTGTACCAACCTCAGGATGAGTGGGAGCAATTAATGTAAACTTATCCTTATATAGATGACACTCTTTTGATAAGTATATGTTACATAAGTCAAATAATTTCTCACACATATTTTGATATAATGAATCTCGGAAATACCACTTACGTGAGAGATATCAAAATATACCGAGATAGACCCATTGGGGCATTAGTTTCATGCCATAAGCTTTACTCTAAAGTGGGTCCTTACATATGTAACAAACAATATTGCTCTCATTAAGAGGATAAAATGATAAATGAGATTACTTCCTTATTCTTCGTTAATTAGAAGCCTTATGAAGGTTCAAGTCTATACTCGTTTAGATATTGCTCACATTGATGAACATTAGACCACTATAGATTATTGTGAAGCATCTTATGATATCTTTTAGAAACGAGAAAGACTGTAAGATGAAGTGAGAACTCAAACAGGTTAATTACTTTTCCTTTGAATGTCAAGTTCGGGGTATATCCTTACGTCAGCAGATATAATTGTCTCATGGAGGAGTCATAAGAAACTGATAAAACAACATAAATTATAATGACAAAATATGTTGTTAATTAACAACACAATTGTCACTAAGTGTTGTTGAAAACTTATCAGTGGACTCATAAACTTATGAACTCCATATAAATACTATATTGAAGACTTACTATGAAAAGTCAGCTACCTTATTTCCTCGAACAGTAACAGTTCGAGAGGTGATGCATTAAACTTCGATACAAAATTATTGTTCGTTTATGAACAAGAAGAGGAAACCAAATATTTGTATCGAATACATTTACATTCATGATATGCTTGTGGATCCGGTAACTAAGGTCTACACCCAAAGTCTTTTTAAGAGCTCATAATAAAGATGAGTTTTACTAAAGGCCTTACATAATAGCATATCGTACATATGAATGATTAGTTATTATTTTTCCTCAAATATACAATTTGTTTGTCTATAAATACGTATGTGCACCTAATGACGTATAGACAAGAATTATACAAATTAATTTTTAAAGGGCTTACCTCAGTCATTTTGGTCTTAAATTTACGTATGTTTTGATTTGGGGTTGTAATATGATTAATGGGGGTCTTGAGTTGACAATAACTCAATGACTGTATTTTTCTGTTACAACTTCAATTTGAAACATTAATTAATGTTTTAATTTGGCCAAACTTACTTATGCTTATCACAAATGATCACTTGACCAAGTGGGAGAATGTTAGAAATTACCCATTAATGTGGCCTAACAGATCATTTGAATAATGTTACCAATATGACATAACTAGTCTCCTACAATTACTTGATGGTAGTAATTGTAAATATTAAATAGTTTAAGGGGACAATTAAGATTTCCTTTTAGGTACCTTTTAATAAGAGAATGTATAGAGTTTTTCATAACCTACCATCACTTATGATCATTATATATTGATCATTGGTATTGATAAAAAGGTATGAAAAACTCCTTAAGAACACCATGATCAATTCTCTCTAATGTGATCCATCAACACAAGGTACCATAACGGGAATAGTAGATTCAACATTCTTATCTCATATCTCTGTTCCAACAAGTAAGTTTTACTGATTTGATGTCTAATATCATATTCATGATTGAATAAACATGATTAGGTTTTATATTTTGACCCATGTTTATAGATATAATCAACATAAAATACTTGAAAGAAGAAGATTGTTGACCACTCGAGAAAACAACTTTGAAAGTATTGTGAAAATTATTTGAACTTACCAAAAAAACATCTGCAGTAAGTATACCTTTTACTTCTGTAGATGAGTGAAACAAATTACTACTAATATTTGGAGTAGCATAACCAGGAAGATGATACGCATTCCTTCTTTCAACATTGGTGGTTGAAACTTGTAAAATAGAACATATGTAAGGATTCCAAAAACGTAAAATATACATACATATTTGTTTTAAATTTTGTTTGCAATACTATAACTCATACCATTTGAAGTATTTAAAAATAGAATCCTTTCAACAGAATCAGATGTTGATGTAAGATGACAACCTGTGTTGTTTCTCTTTTGTTGAAGAACATACTTCCTTTTTTTCTCTTTCTTCAGCACAGCTTTGACGTTGACTTGCTTGAAGGAGCACTTCATACTTACTTGAAATTGTGTTATCTGTATCCATAATTTAAAATACTTGAATGAAGAAGATTGTTGACCACACAAGAAAAGAACTTTGAATGTATTGTGAAAATTTTTTGAAATTACCAAAAAATATATGCAGTAAATATACCTTTTACTTCTGTGGATAGGTGAAACAAATTACTACTAATATTTGGAGTAGCATAAGCAGGAAAATGATAGACAATCCTTCTTTTAACATTGGTTGTTGAAACTTGTAAAATATGAAACAAGTGTAACGATTCCCAAAACATAACATATAAATATGTATTTCTAGTAAAATTTTGTTTGCAAACCTATAAGTCATACCACTTGGAGTGTTTAATAATGGAATCCTTTTAAAAGAATCAGATGTTGATGTATGATGAAAACCACTGTTGTTTCGCGTTTGTTGCAGAACACGCTTCGTTTTTTTCCTTGCTTCAGCACAGACTTGACTTTGACTTCGTTGAAAGAACAGTTCATACTTACTTGAAATTCTATTATTTGTATCCATAATTTCAAATATCTGAATGAAGAAGATTGTTGAGCACTCAAGAAAAAGACTTTCAAAGTATTTTGAAAATGGTTTGAATTATTTGAAAATGATTTGAATTATTTGAAAATGACAGCTCTATTATTAGGGGTAAAATGTAACTTCCTTATCTCAATGGCGGTAAAATGTAATTTATTATTCCAATGGCGGTTTACCTTTTTACATAGAGGCAGATAGAAACATACTTTACCTTTTTAACGACTCTCCAAAACCCCTTTACAAAATTGTTTGTATGATCTCATAAAAAGTACTTCAAGTTTTAATCACCGATGTTCATTTCAATATTGAATCACTCCACTTGAATACTTCTTACTTTTGACATCATCAACAACTTCGATCAAGGTATAATAATATTTATTAAAATTTGTATATACATTAGTTTCATATGCGCATGATTAACAACTGTTATGAAGACTGTTCTCAATGTATTGCATGTTTTAGATGATATATCAATTTAATTTTACAAGCTTTTTTATTTTTTATAATGTTTCCGATTTGAAGTTTTCTTTGATATGGTGTTATATTTGGATTCTTGAAAGCAATAGATAAGGTATATTTTGTTGTTTTCTTACTTCATATTAAAGAATATGGATTAAATGACAAATCTTTTATTTATGGACTTGCAGAAAAAAAGTTATTGACAGTAGTACCCGATTCTACAGTTTTTAGAGGAATCTTTATTTATTGATATACTCTAGATAAATCGATAAATATTAAATGCGTTATCTGAATGACATAGATATGTTAAACATTGTTGGTTCATATTTGTTATCACAGTCTTTATAAATAATGAAGTATCTGATAAAATACATTGTCTCATTTTTTCTTTGAATTTTAACCAGAAACATCATATCTTGGAATATGTCTTTTTATAAATATTTGGACTGTCTTAATTCCAAAATCTTGGTAAGATTATTCACATTAAAACCATTTTCTACAATTTTATTGTTAACAATTAATTCACATATAACACTTGCCAATACCTAAATACTTGAACTCAACAGATAATACCACAAAACTTTACAAACAATCATTTACTCAAAGAAGTTCCTGGTAACGTTGGCGCTATAGAGTGTGTAAACGGTATGAGATGGGATTACCGATTCTCAAAACACAATGAAACTTTTGCTCTAAAAGAAGGATGGTCCTCAGTTGTCTCTGACATTTCATTGAAAGAAAGATGTCTGTTGGTATTTAAAAAACCTGCACCATATACATATCTGCTGACACCTTTTGAAAAGGTTCATCATTATCCAACAAAACTCCCAATGATTTCTATGTTCACATCAATATCGTTTGAAAGGAACTTTGGATGTATGGATTAATTCTCCCATAGTTTTACTGATGTTTGTAAGGACGTGTTGGTAAGTTTTGGTATTTTTAATCCAATACTTAAATGTTACTATAGTAATTAGTGATATAGTTGTTAATTTTACTGTACCTTTGTTGATTTCATAATTTTATATCCTTTTGTTCAGCTAATACCCAAGGAGTTAGTTAACGTCAGTATTGGAGTTGGTAAACTTATTGAAACATTTAAGATCTATGTGAATCAGTGGGACTCTTTTGATGTAGTACTTCAACGTGATCCTCTTTGGAATTGTTACTTTATAACCGATGGATGGGAAAAGGTTGTACACTACATGGGTATGCAAACAGGAATTGTACTTGTTTTAAGATACGTAGCGGATTACATCTTTCTGCTTACTGCCTTTGATTTGAATGGATGTGAGATTGTTGCACCCAAATCCAACGACAGTCCGATAGACGATACTTCCTCACCCAATTTAGAAGTTGCTCCAATTACCGAGGATCTGGATCACCAGTCGGATGTTGAAGAATCCAATGACACAGATTCTGATAGTGATTATGTTGTATCGAATGAATCATCTGATGATATCGACGATGCAGATTTTGATGCCGCTGTCTCAGATTATGAAGCTGATCCTGATGTATACCCCTTACAATTCGTATGGTACTGCAGCAACCATTTTTTAAGTTTATTCTGTTAATATATTATTCCTCATTCTTTGGATGTTAAATGTTTGTTACAATTAAGCTGTTTTTTTTGTTACTTTCCTTAAATACATTATTTATTTCTTATTAATTATTGGTATTTTATATTTATTTTTAAGCGTCTTAATGTGAAAGTAGCGTCTTTATCAAGGATTCATAGAACATTGAAGATGACAGTTGAAAATCTGAATGGAGTTAACACTGTAATTGACTTTCGACGGGAGAAGCATGGCAAGGGATTTAGATACGCGGCTTGTCAATTCACCAAGAAGTTCACGAAGCCCAATGGTGTCTACAGAAATATGAGATGCAAATTTGTTTACTCTGAAGAAAAAGCCAAGCTGATCTTAAAGAAAGTCTACAGATAGGTGTGGTTGTTGGTATTATCTCATTTGAGATAAATTATGGGATGGTGATGTATCAAACTTCTATATTTTGAAAACTTACGACTTACGAATATTTAAATTATAATCATCTATGTTTTTCTTGTTATTTATATTAACTTAAACCTTTGTTGTACATTCTCCATATATTTTAATTGGCTCTTCATGATACATTACAACTTGAATTATACTCTGTAAATTTATGGGCATTTATCAATACTTAAAAGGCTTCAACAAATTTATGGACAGTCATCGACACTTAAAAGGCTTCAACAAATTTATGGGTGATTATTGTCATAACTTCACTTGAATTAACCTCCAACTACAAACAAATCTATGCACTCAACCTCTATTTAGATAAAGTCTGACAAACCAAAAGCTCTGTGAAACAGAAAATCTGTTCAAGCAAAGTCTGTTGTTCCAAACAACCTCTGCTGATAAACACAAACACTGTTATAGCAAATAACCTCTGTTGATAAACACAACCTCTGCTGCTGAATATGAATACAAAAGTATCATAAAGCTAACATATGTTGTTACTTAATAGATGATACAATCTTTAAACATCTGAAACATCTGCTGTTGAAACAAAGGTCTGCCAAACATAACATCTGCTGATCATTACACAGTATAGATTGCTAACATCTGTTGTGCCTTAACAGATGATGCAGTTCAACAGAGGATTTCAAACATCTATTTACACACGCATCATGATGAACATCTGCTGATAAACACCGAGACGGTTCAACAAAGGTCTGCTAAAGAGAACCTCTGCTATGGACTAACAGATGATGCAGTTCAACAGAGAATGTTTAACAGTAGTACTTTAACAGACCATGATCAACAGATGATAAGGTCTGTTGAAGCGAACACTGCTCAACAGATTCTAACAGTTTTCCTACTAACCAATTCATTAAAGCAGTACTCAGTCACTAAAAATAATATATAACACTACTACTTGTCCAAAAAATGAACATTAACAATAACATAATAACAATAATATTCAAACTATAGCAACATAATTTTCATCATAGACACTGAAGTATCATAAAACTGTGAATGAATATACCCAATCCGAAATTGTTAGACATTTTTATAAATCTAACAACCATCATCGAAGCTGTAACAAAATCTAAACACTGATACACTAAACACTGTTACATAAGAAAAACTGATACATAAATACTGATGTTGAATCCGCTGTAGATGTTGAACCACTGCCGTTACTGACCAGTGGTTTTCCTTTAGTTGATCAGGCCTTAGGTACATAAGTGCTTGTCTTTAACATGGATTTGTCTTCAATAGTGGATAGGTTTCATCAGTCTTTATAAGGAGCAGTGGTTAGCTATAACAGTCCTTAGCATGATCAGCTGTTATAACCACTCCAAAACCCTTTGAGAGGAAGCAAGTGTCCTTCTATTCAATTGAGAGGAATCATTGCATCACACCCTTGTTGAAAAACCGAATCAATAACTTTAGGGAAAATGGGTTTGAAAGATGATAACCCAACAGTGGAGGATCTCATTCTACAACTCCGATAAATTCAATGGTATTCTCAAATAATGGTTCCTAGATGTTTGAAGACCGACAATGACTAACAAATGTCCACAGTGATGCTTCTTTGGACATTTGTCGGTCTTCAAAAATCTAGGAAGCATTATTTGAGAATACCCTTGAATTTATCGAAGCTGTAGAATGAGATCCTCAACTGTTGGGTTATCATCTTTCAACCCCATTTTCCTTAAATTTATCAATTCTGTTTTTTCAGACCTCCCAAAGCCACCTATCCGCCTCCAAAGAGATCGAGACAGCTTGAAGCATAACCTGGACTTGCTGTCATTCCACCAGTTCAGTATTTAATCCCAATATACCAACTCAATACAAATAAGAAATATTTGGTGTGCTACAACTGTAAATAACTCAGGAAACATATTTGAAACAAAAAATATGGATTATAGAGATCTATGAATGAAACATGGGTGATTAAACCAACAAAACAGATGGTACACCAATGCAAGCATCTGAATAAACAATAACAAATCAAAGACAAAATCAAAAGCTACAAACATATCAAACAAATTTCATAGAATCATGAAAGAAATTAGGTCACGGATTGTTACTAGATTTAGCGAGAGAAGAATCGATGGAAACATTGGAGAAATGACGATTTGAAGAAACTTCAATCTGGAAAAGATGTAACAAAGCTCAAGAAATAACGAAGAAGAAGAACTGAATACAAAGTGTATTAACAATTAGCAAAAGAATAACAATTACCTGATTTATTTTAAACACATATACATCTATTTTTAAACACAAACAGACATTACCTCTTCATCAATAAAGTTGAGATCCATTTTATAACCTTGATTACATTTCGAAGTTCGGCCAACGAACTCAAGACTTCCACACCAAATAACAAATCCAGCAAGATCTACCTGAAGAACATTTAGCATACAAACCTTCAGTTTGTGATAAAAAGAAAAAAATCAAAAAATAACTATTTTTAAACTACCTTCGGCTCTGCATAATATTCAAATCGTTGGTAAAACATGATGAATCAAGAATACACACATATACATCTATTTTTAAACACAAACAGACATTACCTCTTCATCAATAAAGTTGAAATCCATTTTATAACCTTGATTACATTCCGAAGTTCGGCCAACGAACTCAAGACTTCCACACCATATAACAAATCCAGCAAGATCTACCTGAAAAACATTTAGCATACAAAGCTTCAGTTTGTAATAAAAAGAAAAAATCAAAAAATATCTATTTTTAAAGTACCGTTGGTCTACATAATATTCAAATCGATGTTAAACATGATGAATAAACAGTACCTGAGGGGCGAGATTAGCAACGTAAGCTGTGAAATGACCTCAAGCTCTGATGAGAAACAGAGAGAGAGGGGGGGGGGGAATTCAAACCGTAGAGAGAGAGAGAGAGAGAGAGAGAGAGAGAGAGAGAGAGAGAGAGAATTAGAGTTTATGTTTGTTATGAGAATTTGAAATTAGAAAGAGTTTTATATACCTATTGGTTTGAATTTTAAATCTGGAGCCAGAATTTTGAAATTTGAATCTGGCCCGATGTTTGAAGCATGAATGGAAGGCAGAGGTTTGAAACATGAATGGAAGACAGATGTTTGAAGAATGTGGGCCAGAGTTTTGAATTTTAAAGTATTTTAATATTAAGCTTTATGATGTTACTATGGCTCCTCTATGGCTGCCACCTCATCGTTGATGACATACGAAAAGCCTTGTTGGACAGCCTCTCCTACTGACACATCAAGTTTTCTTATGTTATTGGAATTTCTCCTTTTATAGAAAGTATAGATAGATACTTTATATAATTTTAGTTTAATATCTATGTACACTTGTACAATCCTTAAGAAAAAGACAACTAGTAATCCTATTATTATTATTATTATTATTATTATTATTATTATTATTATTATTATTATTATTATTGTTGGTGCATTTCATCTGTTGATTTCATCTTGGATCAAGTCTTTATCTTAGAATGTTATTTTAGGGTTCATTGTACGAGAAATCAGCAAATTGTATGTGTTTAGTGTGCTAGGTCCGCTTATATGGCCATATGATAGGAGGTCCGCTTATACGGACATAGGAGGTCCGCTTTTATGTCAGGTCCGCTTATATGGACATGTCCATATAAGCGAACCCACCATGACTATATATAGGGGACACATGAGTGGATCTAGTAGTGGAGGTGATGGTCTTGTAAGGTACGGCGAAGCCCTGCCATTTTGTCTCCAGAGCTTGTAATTTGTCAATAGATCAATAAATGAGACGTTAAATAGTGAAATCAAGCTACACGAAGACCGAATCAATGAATTCCGCCTCTGATTCTGTCTAAGCACTCTTCTGATCGACTCGTCAGGTCATCTAACGATCCTACAAGTGGTATCAGAGCTCAGGAGGAAGAGTTCTTACCGTTTAGCTCGATTTTCGCTCAAAATTCTGTTTTCTACACCTTCTTTCATCAGTTCAGGGAGTTTTACCGGTTTAAATTGGTTCAAAATCTCACAGGTTGTGTGTTACTAGACATAGACAAACCCTTGAAATTTTCAGACTGAAATACGAACTAAAAATGGGTGAAAACATGTTCGAAATGAGATCTGCTTGTACGAACATTCAATAGATTCGCTTATTGGACTGATTCAGGTTCGTTTTTTTTAACACATTTTCAGCAGATCCGCTCCAAAATTACATCAGGTCCGCTCGAAATGTCATGTTTTTGACTGGTTCGCTCTTGAGATCCACTCATAGGCACCTGTTTGTTAGAGATCCGCTCATCAGGTTCGCTTGAGGATACATTTTAGTGAGGTTCGCTCAAAAGGTTGTGATCAGGTTCGCTCAAGAGGATGTTTTTTGGTTCGCTCATTGGTGGTTGATCTGTTCCGCTTTTAGTTATTCATCTGGTCCGCTCATATGGTTCATTAATATTGGGTTCGCTTTTGTGTCATCATCTTCACGTGGTGGTTCAGATCGTTTATAATTTGTCGGATAGTTAATTGGTTGGCTTTGAATGCACCGACCCACTATACTATAAGGCCCAATCAAAGTGATATAACATAAAGTGTTTGTCGGCTTAGTGAAGCAAAGGCCCCAATCACAATCGTTGATAGTTGTTGGCAGGTTAATTGCTGGCCCATGTGCACTGCCCCATACAAAGATGGGACCTATCAACTTGTTGTTCAGATCCACTAAACAAGAGGCCCAATGAGAGTTCATGTGTCATAAAGTTGCCGCCCAAAAATTAAGAAAAACAGAAGCTAACAATTTGTATTAAAAGTCAACAGAATGATAGGCCCATGTGACATTGTTATAAGCATTTACCGATTCATTGGCCCAATCAACAAGTAGTATTAGTGATTATTGTCGGCCCATACACATTAATACATAGTCACCGACCCATTAATTGTTCAAGAGTATTGACACAATTGGTAGATCCACTTATTTGAACAATTTGTGGTTCGCTTTTCTGTCATAGTGGTGTTTCGCTTTTGTGAACAACAAATTTGTTGATATTATTTGAAGTTGGCTGGCAGAAATGTTTGATGAAGAAGAGAATAAGTTTGTTGAAAGTTTAAATAGATTTGGAAGGCATCGTACAAGTCTGTATGATCAAGATGATAAGAGGATTTGGATTCTTAGACTTGAAAACTTTGCTTGTCAACAGAATGAAAGCTTGAAAGAGATGGAAAAAAGATTTGATTACTTGATGGACAAGTTAAAATCGTTTGGAATAAATTTGACAGATACTGAAAAGATATCAAAGTTGGAAGCTGCTTTACCTGCCGAATGGGACGATGTTTTAAAGGAGTTAAAACAAAAGCCTAAATTCTCGAAATTACATCCATCTGATTTCATCAGTAAACTTCAAAAACGTCATCATAAAAATCTTGATAAGAAGAAGATTTTGATGAATAAAATCAAAGAGCATCTAGATGAACTGAATCTGGGAAATCTGGATAAAATCAATTTGGATGTAATTACTGAGATTAATAAAAGAATTTGTATATGTTTTGGTGCAAAACAAAACATGAAGTATGATTATAAGAGAGGATGTTATATTGATGAAAATTTAAAACCTCTTGACTTTGTTAAAATTGTTTGTGCAGGAACATACAAGGCAGAAATTAATGAAACGTCAATGAATGAAGAATCTGTGAAGAATGAAGTTTCAAATTCTGCATCAGTGTGTTTCAAATGTGACAGCTTCAAGACTGAGAATGACAAACTCTTGAAAGATGCGGAAAGTTTGACATCGGAAGTCAAGAAGTTGGAAGACGAGAAACAAACTGATATTAAACAGATTCTTATGTTTCAGGGAAATTGTGAGAAGTTGAAAGCCGAAAATGACAAACTGTTAAATAATTTGAACAGTTTGACATTTGAAAACAAGAAGTTAAAAGAAGCAGAAAAAGTTTTTGAAGAGAAAGTTAAAGGTTTTGAAATTGAAAAAACAAAAAGTGAAAAAGAATTTCAAAATCAAATGAAAATTCTTGAAGATGGGAGAAATGAAACAACATTGAAAAGCAAAAATTGATCAATTCCCATCTTCAGAAAAATATAAAATTGGAGAAAGAAGGTGAATGTGCTAAAAAGAAAATCAAAGAGTTGGAAAAAGAGCTTGAAAGCAAAAAGAAATCTTCAGAAGATGAGGATTTCTGGATTAAACTGGAAAACAAGAATCTGAAAGCAAATTAGACAAAATTTCAAGAACAGATAAAAGTTCTGGAGAATGAAAAGTCTGTTCTTGAAAACATGAAAATTGAGAATGAAAATTCAATTAAGTCTCATCTTGGTAGAATATCTCAGCTTGAAAAAGAAGCTGAGAATTCCAGAAGCAAGATTGATGAACTTGAGAAGAAATTGATAGGTTTTGTGACTGCATCAGACAGTGTGAATTTTCCCTGTCCAAAACCGATCAATTCTGTTCCAATAAGTGACGATGTCACAAACTTTGACAATGTCAAAGTTGAAGATTGCGATGAGAAATCTGATGATGTAAATGAAAAATTAGAAAAACAAAAATTGTTTTTAAAATTAAAAGAAAAATTTCAGAAAACTGTTCTACAATCGACTGAAAAAGGTGAATGTTCTAAACAAAGTCCTTTGAAGAAGAAAGTAGAACAGAAACAAAAAGATAATAAAAGTTCATCAGATCGATCATCCAATCGTAATGAAAAATTACAAAAAGTAAAAAATGAAAACTCAAAAAGTGTTGGTAATAAGTGGTGCAGGTTGGAACACAGTACTGAAAAGTCAAAACCAGCAAACTTGAGAAAGGAATACCACCAAGCCAGACAATGTTATGATCTGAGCGTTTGGTGTGAAGGTGGTATACGGTACGATAACAGAGTGTGTTACCGATGCGGTTATCAAGGACACATTGCTGTTAACTGCCGGAATTGGAGTTATGAGACCAGAAGATGCTACAATTGTCAGATCAAAGGTCACATTGCCAGAGAATGCCCAAGGAAATCGAATGAAAGATTGAGGGCTAAGTCTCAGAAATTGGCAAAGATTCCAGTCAAAGTCAAGCCCCATGAACAGAAGGTTCTAAAACCTAAAGTTCAAGATCAGACAAGTCAAGAAAAGAAAGTTAAACTTTCACAGGGGCAGAAAGACAGACTGAGGAAAAAGAGGAAGAAGGCGAGAGAGTATCTCGAGAAGATCTTGTCCTCGGGTTCATCCGTTGGAAAGAATAAGAGTTCTGATGAATCAACTTCCTCGGCTGCAAAGTCAAGCAAGATGAGTTCATCAGATACAAATCTGAGGACAAAAGAGGAAAAGAGGAAGAAGAAAATGGTCGGCGATAAATTTGACAGGTCAAAGTCAGACAAGCCACCTGCAGGCAATGATTCTGGTTCGTCAAAGCCAGAGGAGCCATTGGTTGAGGTAAAAAAGGAGAATTCAGATTTAACAATGGATGATGCAAATTTTCCACCATTGTTGAACAAGAATTCGAAATCACCCAAGGACCGTCAGGCTTGGGTGAATCTGTTTAAATGAAAAACCTGACTTGCCGGAGTTCCCAGGTTGGTAAGCGTGGAGCATGAATCGGCATCTTTCTTAAAATTTTATTCGGTAACGTCATTCATTCAAAAGGTAAAAGGTTTGTTTGTGATTGATTCAAGTGGTTCAGATTTTGAATCAGATAAATCCTACAAGTGGTTAATCAAGGTCATTAAATTGAACTTGAGTTAACTACATGATTTGATCCCCAGAATCTACAAATAATTGGTAAACAAACTAAGTTTTCCGGAAAAACCATTTTGATTAAAATAAACTTAAGTGTTTTGAGATCATAATGGGAAAATAGTTTGTTGAGAGGGGGAGTTCTGATTGTTTACGTCATGTGGATGGAGAATTGATGCGATTCTCATCAAGTTGTCAAATTTGTATAGTTTGTTTCAAATTTTCCCAGAAAATCAAAATTGAAACATATTTTGATTTTAGGGGGAGTAAAAATTTTAAAAAAATCAGAAAATTTGAAAATGTCAAAAACATTGAAAAATTAAAATTGAGTTTTGGTGCAAATAGGGGAAATGATAGTACATCAGCTAGACTGGCACAGTACGCTAAAGATTTGTAATGTATAAATGCAAATAAGCAGTCTCGCTAAAGATGTGTCGATAGGTTTTCACAGAATTAGTAGATCAGTTTGGGATATAAACATAAATTTCACTTACGTCTACGTGGGGAACACCTCCAGGATATATAGGTAACCCCTGAAATCCTGTTTGAAAGGTCCCGTCTTCTGAGATACTAGGTCTTTATGCTTAGTGATATCTGGGGTATTATCCCGGGACTTCTGCTGTATGGAAGTACTGACCTAGTCCCCGGATAATACTTTCTGCAAAAAGCTTTGAAATACAAGCTCGCCCCCAGCAATCTGATTAAACAATAAAATTGATAATCTTTGCTGTTGTAATAAAAGATCCTCTAAAGGGGACCCACTTAAAGTCGAAGCCGTCATCTCTCTGCGTATACGGAAGTATCGACCTGAGCTCTCACGGCCCTCGCACATAACCCCTTAACAGATATCAGCTGTGGTATACTCACCTGTAAGACTGAATACTGGGGTCTGGATACGGGAGTATATACTGAGGTGGGACACATGTAGATGTTTAAGTTCTAAAACACTAAATCTGTATCCCGAACAGGTTGAACATTTTATGAGAATTTAAGTGGATCAATATATCGACAATCAACGCGAACTGTTTAAAAGCTTAAAATGAATTAACAGCTTAACGGTGCTAGTGTTTAGTCAGTAGCTGATATGATCCTCTTGCACGAACTCACAAAAATATGTTTGTATATATTTCATTTCTGCATTTTAATTGTTGTTATTGCATTTGTGTTTCATATTTGAAAAATCCCAAAAGATTTTTGACAACTGATGTTGGAGAGCTGAAATTCAAAATCTCAAACGCTAAACAAGATGAATAGTTGGTTTGGTTAAAGTGATTTGAAATGGTTAATCAGATTTTGGAAAGTTTAATAAATTGTTAAATGTGAAAAATTCTTGAATATTCTTAAATGATTAGTTGATTCATTAAGTTGAATCACAATTGTGTTTGTTTGTGATAGATTGTTTGAGTTGTGTAGGTTTCTGATCCTGTTGCTACGGAAAGCTAGGAGATACATCAGAACCTGAGAAGAAGTTTAAACTGATAAAGCCAGGAGTTGATTTCAATGGTGATAACGATTTCCGGACGGCGATCCCAGCATGATGATAGGGGGAGTCTGATGAAAGTTTGAGCCAGAGAAAGATCCGGGTACATAATTCCAGGAAGAGTTCCTGAAGAAGACCAATCAAGATTGAAGAGCCCTAGAGATTGTTCAAGACTAAAGAAGTACAGACATGAAGTTGCCAAAGACTTGATGAACGACTCCATCAACATCTGAGGGGGAGTCTGTTGGTGCATTTCATCTGTTGATTTCGTCTTGGATCAAGTCTTTATCTTAGAATGTTATTTTAGGGTTCATTGTACGAGAAATCAGGAAATTGTATGTGTTTAGTGTGCCAGGTCCGCTTATATGGCCATATGATAGGAGGTCCGCTTATACGGACATAGGAGGTCCGCTTTTATGTCAGGTCCGCTTATATGGACATGTCCATATAAGCGAACCCACCATGACTATATATAGGGGACACATGAGTGGATCTAGTAGTGGAGGTGATGGTCTTGTAAGGTACGGCGAAGCCCTGCCATTTTGTCTCCAGAGCTTGTAATTTGTCAATAGATCAATAAATGAGACGTTAAATAGTGAAATCAAGCTACACGAAGACCGAATCAATGAATTCCGCCTCTGATTCTGTCTAAGCACTCTTCTGATCGACTCGTCAGGTCATCTAACGATCCTACAATTATTATTATTATTATTATTAATTCACAAAGTTTGTGAATAATACTTTAGGGCATTTAAGTAATTTATTTAAAAAACATATTTATATTACATCTTAACGAATCGTATGTTATAGAATGTCATCAGTTCTTATGGTTTTTTTTTCACATTCCCACTGGTGCCGATTTTTTACATATAAATGTCGTTTGATTTTTTTATTTTAATAATATAATATAATGCTTTAATACTTTAGAGCATTTAAGTAATTCCTGTTATTAATTAGTACTTTAGGGCATTTAAGTAATTTCTTAAAAAACCTATTTATCTTACATATTAACGAATCATATGTTATAGAATGTCATTTTCCATCGTTTCTTACGGTTTTCTTCACATTCCTGGTGGTGCTGATTTTTTACATATAGATGTCGTTTGATCTTTTTTTTTTTGTATTTTAATAATATAATATAATGCTTTAGTACTTTAGGCCATTTAAGTAATTAAAAAAACATATTTATATTACATCTTATCCTATTATTAATTTACAAACTTTGTGAATAGTACTTTAGGGCATTCAAGTAATTTCTTTAAACAACCTATATATATTACATCTTAACGAACCGTATGTTATAGAATGTCATTTTTCCATAAGTTCTTATGGTTTTCTTCACAATTCTGGTGGTGCTGATTTTTTACATGTAAATGTTGTTTGATCCTTTTTTAATAATATAATATAATATAATATAATATAATATAGTATAATATAATATAGTATAGTATAATATAGTATAGTATAGTATAGTATAGTATAGTATAGTATAGTATAGTATAGTATAGTATAGTATAATACAGTATAGTATAATACAGTATAGTATAATACAGTATAGTATAATACAGTATAGTATAATACAGTATAGTATAATACAGTATAGTATAATACAGTATAGTATAATACAGTATAGTATAATACAGTATAGTATAATATAATATAGTATAATATAATATAGTATAATATAATATAGTATAATATAATATAATATAATATAATATAATATAATATAATATAATATAATATAATATAATATAATATAATATAATATAATATAATATAATATAATATAATATAATATAATATAATATAATATAATATAATATAATATAATATAATATAATATAATATAATATAATATAATATAATATAATATAATATAATATAATATAATATAATATAATATAATATAATATAATATAATATAATATAATATAATATAATATAATATAATATAATATAATATAATATAATATAATATAATATAATATAATATAATATAATATAATATAATATAATATAATATAATATAATATAATATAATATAATATAATGCTTTAGTACTTTAGGGTATTCAAGTAATTTCTTTAAAAAAACATATTTATATTACATCTTATCCTATTATTAATTCACAAACTTTGTAAATAGTACTTTAGGGCATTTAAGTAATTTTTCTTTAAAAAAACATATTTATATTACATCTTAACAAACCGCATGTTATAGAATGTCAGTTTTCTATCGGTTCTTATGGTTTTCTTCACATTCCTGACTTTACTGATTTTTTATATAGTAATGTCGTTTGATCTTTCTTTATTTTGAATAATATAATATAATGCTTTATAAATTCCGAATATACTTTACGACATACTTATTTTTTATCTACATTTCGATAAAAGTTTCATTCAATTGCGAGCGGAGTACCGATCCCATAAATACCGTCGCGTACCAAACCAACGTCGACCGAATTCCTGCACAACACACGGGTTAAATTCTACTAGTTAGTTTAATTTAGTATCTATGTACACTTGTACAATCCTTTAGAAAAGACAACTAGTGGCAAAAATTCTAACTCGTGACTATCAGAAGATTATAATAAGAAACGACCCAGTTTTAGCCCATCTGTAATCCATCTTAGCCCAAACATTTACTAAACTTAATGGCCCAGGTGCGAAATCGGGCAAGGACACTCATACAATTAGAGGTGGGAAAAAAAAACAGGTTAATTAACCGGAACCAGTTATTAACCGGTATAAAATTAACCTGTTAGTGGTTAATTGTAACTGCCGGTTAATAACCAGTTATAAATATTTCGTATAGAAAACTACTTGTTAATAACCAGTTATAAATATTTAGTACAAGATCCTGTTATTAACCGATAGACTGGTTAACCGAAAATGCAAAAATAAGACCAAAAAACCCGGTTAATTAACCAGAAACAGCCGGTTAAAGTAATTAATCGGAACAATTAAAAAATGGTCAAATTATTAATCGATTTTTTTAAATAATTACTTTCTAATACAAAGGTTTATGTTTAATAATTTACATCGAGATAGTTGGTAAACGGACTACAAGCTGCGCCGCTACCCCTTTTTGAATAGCAAAACTAAGCGTTTTAAAAACTACGTCCATAGATCTCGGGGTCATAAAATTACTATGCATGACCCTTTGAACTCGACTAAGTAGGTCTACAGCCAGAAAACCAAAAGTATCAAAAGCAAATGGGATAAAAAAGTGCAATTAACTGGTTAGGCCGGAGGGTGTGGGGGCGCCACCCCCGCCAGCTCACCATCTATAGCGCGGCGCTATACCACCACACCCTCGGATTTAAAGAGGGGCGCCATGGGCTGGGCTCCATCGTGGTAACGAGCTCAAAATGCGTGGAACGAGGTGGCTTGGTCAAATGTGACCGTTTGGCAACGTTCGAATAAAAAAAAACTTTTTTTATTCAAATATAAATATAAACCTATCCCAAACTAAATAACACACCATTCACAACTAAAACACACACCAATCACAACTAAAAAATGTCTTCGAGCTCCTCATCCGACGGTGTTCTTGACGATATGGTTATCGCAATTACGTAGGAGGCGATTAATTATTTGCGAGAAGAAGCCGAATCCTCTACATCGCGTACCAGACAACCGCCTCTTGAACGGGATCGGTTAGGTGCTCATGAACGTCTAGTGCAAGATTATTTTTGTGAAAATCCGTTGTACGATGATGGTCAGTTTAAGCGTAGGTTTCGTATGAGCCGACGACTATTCGTTAAAATTTTTAATGATCTTGCGGGCGAATTCCCTTTTTTCACGCAAAGAGTAAGTGCAAGTCGCAAAGTTGGTTTCTCTGGACTACAAAAGTGTACAACAACAATTAGGCAACTAGCGTACGGCACAACGAGTGATGCGTGGGATGAATATTTAAGGATGTCGTCAAGAATGTGTCGTGAGTCTCTTGAAAATTTTTGTGAAGGTAATTTTTATTAACACTATTATTTATTATTTTTATTTACATCGTTATTATTTTTTTATTAACACTAGTTTATTAGGTGTTATCTCTCTGTACGGGAGATGATATTTGAGGATGCCAACCGCAGCCGACGTTCCATTTCTATATGAGGCCCATCAGCGCATACACGGGTTTCCTGGGATGTTGGGTAGTCTTGATTGCACGCACTGGAAATGGGCGGCATGTCCAACCGCTTTGAAAGCGCAACATCATCGTTGTGACCACGATGGTCCTACCCTAATATTACAAGCGGTAGTTTCTCAAGATTTATGGATTTGGCGTGCGTACTTTGGCATGGCTGGTGTGACCAATGACATTGCAGTTTTAATGTCCTCAAATCTTTTCGACGATGTCATAGCCGGGGTTGGACCGGATACTTCATTCTATGCAAACGACATGGAGTATAAGTGTCACACCCCAACCGATGGCGGAAACATCGGGTTGAGACGAACAAATCGCTCAAAAGCATCATAACACTATTGTGACAATATAATTTAAATCAAATTCCATAAAGATTCTAAAATGTCATACAAGGTTCAAACATAAACAAAATTGTTTCAACATAATCAAAGCTTGGTTTATTTCTAAGATGAGTTTCTAAGTTCATTCTAGCTTGTTTCTTGATCACTTCGTCTATCAACCTGCAACATGTATTAAAATAACATCAACAAAAAGTTGGCGAGTATACAAGTTTAATACATAGCATAAAGTAGAATAAAAGTTTAAATAATACTCATATCCAATGCGAATAACATGATCCAAGTTACTACTTTGCCTTTCCCAATAGACCAGCGGGAGGTGAACACGTGCAACTTGTTCAATACGATCAACTTGTTCAATACGATCAACTTGTTTAATACTATCAACTTATTTAATACGATCAACTTGTTCAATACGATCAACTTGTTCAATACGATCAACTTATTCAATACGATCAACTTGTTCAATACGTTCAACTTGCATAACATATGAGATTAACAAGCAGCAAAATGTTTCGTGTTTAAGTGTGGATAGAGTCTGAATATAACAAGTTTCAAGCGTTGCGTGTTTTTGTATAGAATACATGTTGCACCCAAAATGTTTAAAAGTAAAAATGGGATCGAGTATACTCACAGTGGTTGCGTACGAAGATTTCTTGAATTATTGCACGAGTAAAGATTGAGAAACCGAACACGCGGGACGGTTATCCTAGATAATTAAATAACGCGTAATGATCTTTGTTAATATCCAATGCTTATAGTTTACAATTTGATTAAATATTATAATATAATTTAACTTATTATTACCATTTAATGTTAAAAGAAATTATAATAGAATTGTTAATTATTCACATTATTTATATATGTTTAAGGTTGTATAAAAAATGTGATCGATTGATTCGGTGGGTTATGAATGAAAATGATTTATTTAAAAAAAAATACAACACAATGTTATTAATAATGTATAAGAAAATAAAATAAAAGAAACTGGTTGTCATCTTCTTCCTTAAAAGAAGACATACGTAAACTGTTGATATCACAATTCAAAGTTTCATTTGTTGTTTGAACCTTAAAAGGGACGCGTATCGACTGAAAAAAACGAAGAACAAAAGAGAACAGGAAATTATATTGAAACGGTTCGGGCTATACTTCGTCGTGAGTTCCGATTCCGGCGGTGTCTCTGGCCCTTCAAGTTATCATCTTTGATGAAACAATGGTTAACTGGGCAGGGTTAACTCACTGGTCTCGTCAAGAAGGGTTAATCCCTTCCTCTCGAGGATCTCTGGCTGGATCGCCCGCCGGTTGATCTCCTGCACAAGGAAACAAGCCGTGACTCGTAACAAGGAGGATGGGGTGGGGGGTGCTCCTTGTTACCACTCTCCGGTGTGAGAATCAGTAGTTTGCTTGGGAAGCAAAGTGTGATAGTAGTAGTAGTGAGATTTGTGAAGAGATACCTCAAACCTGGTTTGGGGTTGGTATTTATAGCCGAGGAGTGAAGGAGGAGTTGAATGGACGGACTGACGACGTGCTGCCCTTATGCAGGTGTGTTAGGCTTGTCGGTTGTGGAGGTGAAGCCACGTCCTACTGCAGTGTCAGTCTGTCGCTTACGTATGGCCTGACAGGCGACTGTCATTGGTGCCACTTGCTCTGTGGTGTCAGTCCCACTTGCCTCGTGGGCAGGATGCGGTGTTGCGCCGCATCGCTGCCTGCGGTAACTACCGTTGTTTCCGCGTTCTCACTCTGGCTAAGTTTGCGGGATGCGGTGCCAGGCCGCATCGCCACTTGTGGTGACTGTTGCTGTTGTCCAGATCCCTTGTATTAATGAAAACGCTCATAGGATGCAGTGCGAGGCAGCATCGCTGTGCACCCATTTTCATACACCAGGTAAGGAGGCACCTATAGGATGCGGTGTCAGGCCGCATCGCTTATGCCTCTTATTTTCCTATCTCTTGACCGATTGGATTCGACCGCTGTGTTCGCGCGTGCCCGCATGGACACAGATAAGTTCTTGCTGGTGGGGGTTTTTGATAAGGGTAATGGTCACTCGCAGTCATGCTGACACGAGATCTGGGACCATACCCCTTCAAGTCCCCCCAGTCTAGTGTTGCTGCCTCGTGCAAGTTGCATGTGGGAGGAGCACTGGACTATGGTGTCTAGAAGGTAGTTCGTAGTTTGGAGAAGATTCTAGGTCATGTAGATGGCTCCTGCTTCTAGAAAATCAAGCCGGGGATCCGGTAGAGTCATGTGACGTCTCTTCCGTACTGGTGAGCAAGTTTCGTCTGATGCGAAATTCTCAGCCTAGGGTTTTGATCCGGTAGTATAGTCTACCATTTCTTGATGTCATCAGGGTTGGGTGCCACCTGTTGGTGTGTCGAACCAACCTCTGAGATGGTGAATGAAGAAGAGAGGGCTTTGAACCAACCTTTGAGATCGTGGCTCAAGACGTCGGTAGGCTTCGAACCAACCTTTGTGACGGTGACGGAAGATGTCCACACTCACAAATTTCGTTGTAACCTCTACGGTAGCTGATGCAATGCTGTGAGTGGCTTTGCTCAAGCTCTATGTTCAGCAATTGGACATGTAATGATGATCCCTACTTTGTGGGGTGTTCATGTTCTTCCAATTAGCTCTCAAGGAACCGCACGTCCTTTGGTCAAACAACGTGGGGTACTTGCGTCATTGTTGGCTGTGTTTGGTCTAACAATGTGAATCTGGATAATGGTCAAATAAACATGGTCATAGGTATGGCTATGCCCACCATTGTTTATTCTATCCAGCTCACAAGCGGGCGAACAAAGTCATAAGCAGACTTGTTACCACTATTCGTTCGCTTGTTGCTCAACGAGATCTCTTTAGATGATTGGAAATCTCGTTCGCATGTGTTCTGTAGCCACTTTCCTTCACGCTTCAATGGGAATCAGTTTTCCTTGAAGTAGCTTCGTTCATCTGTGTGATGACTTAGTCGTGGCTCTTCCGTTGCTACCATTCACGGAGCTGGAGGTGTGACCGCAGTGACTCATGAGTGTCTGCGGTTTTGTGACGAAAGACTCGCTTTAAAAGAGTGTTTTGCTCGGATGCGGCTCTTGAAGGATCAGGCGTCAGGGTTGCTGATGTGCGGTTGCGCATCATACTTATCCTTTTCCCTAATGAGAAGCTGTTTGTGCACCCTTTGTGGTTGTGAACCGGACACGAGGGATTTGAAGCTTGAAGATGCCTGAAGGAGTGCGGTTTGCTTCGTCCTGGGAAGCGGTTTTCGCAGTCCAAAGAGCAACACTGGTTCTGAGCATTTAACGCACCTGTGCGGGCTCGTGTGTGTCATCTCCGCATATTCCACGTGTGCTCGTGGGTATATGAGGATATTAGTTATACCCCTTTAGATAATGTAGAGATATATATTTTTTGCCTTTTTTGAGGGGTATGTAAAAAACGACATGCAGTATGGGTTATGGCGCG
This sequence comes from Helianthus annuus, assembly GCF_002127325.2. Lineage (NCBI taxonomy): Eukaryota > Viridiplantae > Streptophyta > Magnoliopsida > Asterales > Asteraceae > Helianthus > Helianthus annuus. Next base: position 56,420,310 of record NC_035446.2, read on the forward strand.
GTTATACCAGAGAAACCGCATGCCGCTTATTTTTGGATAACGTTGTCGCTTTTTTGTTGCATACGTGGCTGAACGCACATGTGAGTTGGTGGAAGTTGGTAGGATTTCCTGCATGTGCTGAAACGAAAGGACATTTGCACTGCCCAAGGTCATAAATGCACTGTAGCAGGAGTGTAAACGTCTCCTTTGTCAGGCGCGTGGGCGGCCACGCGCGCGTGGTAACCGTCAGCGGAACCGTCACTGAACACTGGCGTCGCATAACTCGCCCTTTTTGAATGTGGTGCTTCGGTTACTGCGTCGCATTAATTGGGATGGGTATATAAGGGGAAACCGTTTGTGGTTTCCCCTCACTTGTTCAAAATTTCAAAATTTTCCGGCGAGAGAAAAAGTGTTGTCTTTGTCTTCTCCGATCATCTTGTCTCAAATTCCGGTGAGGTTGTTGAGTTTTTGTACTCATTTTCATCTCCATCTCCTTTATTTCAATGGCTGAACCATCGAATCCACACAATGTGGAGGGTGAAAACCCAGATCATTCGTCGCCGGCGGCGGAGGAGGAAGATGAAGAAGGTGGTGGTGGCCCCGGCGGGGGGTTACCAGTTTTGAAGTGGGCGAAGAGTCAGTTTGACGTTCTGATGACCAGTATTCAAATGCCCAAGGAGTTTGGGTTTATATTCCCACAGGAAGGTGACACCGGTGCCGATGCTCCGGCCGGTTGCATCACCATGTGGGCCGATTTCTTTTTCGAGGGCAATCTTTGACTGCCATTGACGGTGTTTGTTGCCGAAGTGTTGGAGTATTATCACATTCATATCTACCAACTGAGCCCATTCGGGATGATTCGAAGCAGACATTTTGAATACAGTTTTCGTGCTCTTGGTCTGGATGTTACTGTTGAAAACTTCCGGCGGTTCTACCAGTTGACAGTGAACACCGGGTTTTTTTCTTTTGGCCAACGGTATGGGAGCCCCAAGCTGATGACCCCTCCGAAGGGTATTACCAAGTGGAAGACTAAGTTCTTCTATATTAAGGCTGCCACGGTTGTTGCTAACATGACCTTGCGGAATGTGAATGAGACCATCCCTGCGGAGGATATTGCTCTTCCTACTGCGGAGACGGTGGGGTGGTTCCCCAAGTTGAAAACCATCGAGTTCAAGAAGCTGGACAACTCACAGTTGTGGGTGCTGCGGATGATGTTGACTAGGCCTGATAGGAGGGCAAGGCCCGTTGTGCGGGAGAAGAGTGGTGGTAAGCATTTTTACTCTTGCGTGCTTTCTTTACTTCTTTGTTTGTTACTGATTTTGTAAGTGTACTATCAGAGGACGCTGCCCTGTGGAGGATATTTGATCCGACTTTCCAGGGCAAGGTTGAGTTACTTCCGTGTGCGGAAGGTGAAGGTTTTAACTTGACCATTGTCGACAACTTTCGCGTTCCCAAACGCGAAGCGTTGAATGCACCCATGCAGCAAGGCAAAGGTATAATCCATGATCTTCTTGCTTGCCTTGTAAAGAAGTTCAACTTTCTGACTTGCTTGCTTGATGATTTAAACGCAGGTACTCTTGGGGCCCTGGGTTTGTTTGAGGTGAAGGGTGGCCCCAAGAAGCATGCAGAAAAGAAACCCGTGGAGAAAGCTGTGCGGGGTCGCGGAAAGAAAAAACCTGAGGCTCCTGCTGTTCCTCCTTTGGTGCCGCAGGCGGCAGGTATCTCTCATTCTTGTTTCCACAGATACACCGATTACGTGGTTGTGTCTGACACCCTTGAGGGTTTGGGTGTTCTAGGTGGTGGTGAGGTTGCAGTTGGGACCTCTGCGGGTTCCAAGCCTGTTGGTGAGAAGAAGAGAAAACCAGAGGAGAAAGTTGTTGATGCCGGTGAGAAGAAGCGTTCGAGGATACATATCAAACGGACAACTGTTGTTTCTCAGGTGAAGCCTGCGGTTGCGGCTGGTAAGGGTCTTATAACCTTGTAAGTTTTTGCCATTGCAACTTGTATTTGATGGTTATTGTTGCTTTGTTTGCAGAACCGCAAGATGAAGGCTTGTCCTTTTTATTTGATGCTCCTCATTCCCCTATGCATGACGCGGATGCGGATGCGGGGGTTGATAAGGAATTTTCAAGCAGTCCTTTTGTCAAGGTGGTGAGTGAGCCCTCTGAGCAGGCAGGGGATACTGGGAAGAAACCCGCGGCTCGGATTTTTGATACGGTGGATTCCTATAATAATTTTATCTCCCCGCAAGATACTGATGATCTGAACCTGAAGTTTGCGGATGTTGAGAAGAAGAAATCTCATGCTGCCGAGAAGACTTCCGGTTCCACTTCTGGGGGTGCGGGTTTTGAAGGTCCTCCCATTCAGCCTGAAGAGTCTGAATTGGAAGATTACTACCGCACCTATACGGAGGACCGGACTGTGAACTATCATCGTCCCCCTTGGAGTGTTATGCAAGGGGATGATATTTCAAGTGATCCTTCTGCTTGTATGGAGATTTTGGGTGGTCTGGGCACCCCGTTTGAAGTTAATCGAGCCCGTGCTTTGCCCCGCGAGCTCCGGATCAACCAACTCTCCTCCATGCTTGTGGGGAGTTCCATAATGGCAAATGCCATTATGGAAGACTATAAGCTGCTGGGGCGCAAGGAGGAGGAAACTGCTCGCTTGCGGGCTGAGGCTGAAGAGTTGGTAAAGGTTGCTCGTGAGGGTGCGGAGCAGCTTAAGAAGGAGAAGGCTGCTTTCGAGCAGTATAAGCAAACTGAGGAGTGGGCTGCAACTGCTGGCCTTAAACAGGTTTGTACTCTCGCAAACTGCTTTTTGATGAGCGCAAGAGTTGGAAAGAATCACTTTCTAATGAGCGCAAGACTTGGAAAGAATCTTGGGCCAAACAGAATGAAACGCTGTTTTGTGTTCGTCAGGAGCTGACCAATGTCAAGGCAGCGAATGCTGCTTTGGTTAAGGAGAAGGCCGCGGCTGAGGCGGTTGCCGGTAAGGCCAAGGAGGCGGAGGCCCGGGCTGCAAAGGCTCTTGAAGAGGCCAAGGAGGCGGGGGCCCGTGTTGCCAAGGCCCTTGAAGAAGCGAATGCTGATCGCACCCACTTAAACCAGACTGTTGGGGGCCTCCAGGTATGAGTTGCCTTTGCTGTTGAATTTTTAGATTTCTTTCACAAGTATGTTTATCTTTATATGCTTGTGTTCTTTGTTTTCGAAAGGCTGAAGTGCAGAATCGCATGACCATGCTTGCGGAGGTCACTGCCCGCGAAACTGAAGCTGAAGCGCGGGCAAGGGAGGCTGCTGAGGCTAGATATGGCCTCGTTTCTTCATTCAATCAGCTCAAGGATGATCGCGATTGGATGCGTGATCACAGTATTGGGCATGTGAGTATCCGATGCCTTTGCTTTTGTTTAAGTTTGCCTGTGATAACCTTATTACTTGTGTTTTGCAGATTGTTAAGGCTATTCTTGACGCACCTGAGAACGCAGCTGGTGTAGATCTGATTAGGCTGCGTGCGCGGGAGGCTGGATTTAAAGCTGGCTACAACCGATGCATCAGTCATATCAACATTTTGTCCCAAGGCAAATACACGGATGAAAGGTCCGGGTTCCATGGCGTGGATACCGAAGCGCGTCTTGCTGCCGCTCTTGCGGCGTACAATGACATGTCGATTTCCGCCCTTTAGCAACTTGATAAATGCTTGGACGCGGAAGACTATGTGGACCGCTTGTGGTTGTTGTACAGTGATGATGATGAAGAAGAGGAGGAAGAGACCGGTGGTGATGGCACGGGTGGTGCTGGTACCAGCGGTACAAAGAAGGACAAGGTTGGCCTGCGTGCCTTTTTGTTTCCTCAATGTCAAATGTTAGAACTTGATGTAAATCTCTTCTACACCGCGTATGTGTAGAATTTTTTTGAATATAAAGTTTATCCTTTTTTGTTCAATTTATACAAGTGTTTTTACTACTTGCATGTTTGAACGTGTATATGCAGAACTCTACGTGTTGTAAACACGGTTGAGTATATTCTATACCTTTGTCGTATGAGTATTAGTCAATTCCTATTTTCCTTCCATTTAAGGTTTTAGGAATTGTGTAAGTTTTGCGAAAACCATATGTACGTATCCAGCCGGATAGACATTTAACGTTTTGCCGTTGTTGATCTATTACAATATTTGTGTGTGGTTACCACTTTATGTGGGTATCGCGAATGAAGATTTGCCAATCTATTTTTGCAGATACCACAAAGTGGAACACACATTTGTAATAGAAGGAAATAAACAATATTTTATTAAATTGTTCATTTATTTATTTGCAAATGGCTTGTGGCCCGATAGGTTACATGGAAAATGTAAAAACATGGCTTACATGTAACAGCCTCGAAGCTGTTGTGCATTCCATGTGCGTGCGATAGGTTCGCCTTCTAACGTTTGCAGCTTATGCGCGCCTTTGCCCATGACCTCTTGGATGAGGTAAGGTCCTTCCCACTTGGGGGCAAGTTTCCCTGGGCGCTCAACGTTAGATGATTCGTTATCGCGAAGGACGTAGTTTCCTGGGTTAAAAGTACAAACGCAGACGCGTAAGTTGTAGTACTTTTCAAGCTTGGACTTGTATTTGGCATCGTTGATGGCAGCGTTTTCACGCTTTCTTCCAAGAAGTCCAAGTCAACCCTGCGTTCCGCACTGTTGTCTATCTTGTCGATAGCCAACATTCTGGGTGAGGGGGGACCTACTTCCGCGGGGATCACCGCTTCTGAGCCATAGGCCAGGCTGAAGGGTGTCTCACCGTTACTCGTTTTTGGGCTGGTCCTATGGGCGCATAAAATACTTGGGAGTTGATCGACCCAGCCGCGTCTGGCTGTTCCCAACCGTGCTTTGATGCCTTCGACTAAACTTTTATTGATACTCTCGACTTGGCCATTCCCTTGCGGATGCGCCACTGATGAGAATATGTGTTCAATGTGTAGTTCCTCTAGCCATTTTTGAAAGTCTTCGGCAGCGAAGTTGGTGCCGTTGTCGGTAACGATGCACATCGGTAGACCGAAACGGCAGATGATATGTTCCCAGATGAATTTCCTTGTTATCATAGCGGTGGTTGAGGCGAGTGGTTTTGCCTCTACCCATTTTGTGAAGTAATCCACAGCCACTATGATAAATTTCACCGCACCTGGTGCGTCTGGAAATGGTCCCACCACGTCAATTGCCCATTTCTGGAAGGGCCATGCGGTGGTGACAAGGATCAAGTTGTTCTTGGGGCGCAAGGTCTTGGGAGCATGTCGCTGACAATTAAAGCACTTGCGCAAGACTTTGACCGCATCCAGGTGCATGCCGGGTCAGTAATACCCAGCATTCATAATTTTGGCCACTACCATGCGTGGACCCGCGTGTATGCCACATATTCCCCTCATGTATCTCTCTGATAAGGTATGTAGCATCTTGGGGATCGACGCAGCGTAGGAGTGGCCCCAGGTATGATTTACGGTATAGGATACCGTCTCCCATTTGATAATGGCACGCTTTGTATTGCAACTTACGTGCCTCTGACTTGCTTTCGGGAGTAACACCTGATTGCAAGTATGCAATGATTGGTGTCATCCAGGATGTTGTACCGTACTGGATGACATTGACTTGGCGTAGGGGTACTGAGGGATTTTGTAGAATCTCAATGCGTATCTCCTTTGCCAGGTGCTGGAAGCTGGTGGATGCGAGTTTTGACAGTGCATTCGCGGGTTTGTTTTCACTTCTATTGATATGGCGTATATTGAAAGAAGTGAATTTTGATTTCAGTTGCAAGGCTTGTTCGAGGTAGAGGATCATGATATCCCCTTTTGCGGCATAGTCACTGTGCACTTGCCCTGTAACTAACAATGAGTCGACGTGTGCTTCCAAATGTTGCACGCCGAGCTTGACTGCCAGACGTAGCCCTGCTAGTAGAGCCTCATACTCTGCCTCGTTATTTGTGCTTTTGAAGTCGAGACGGATTGCATAGGTAAGCTCTTGGCCATCGGGGCTGACGAGTCGCAGACCCGCACCTGCACCATCCTCATTGGATGCACCATCGGTATATAGTGCCCAGGTTTCTGAAGAGGGTAGTGGTGGTGCAGGGTTTTGTTCTTGTTCGCATTCCTGAATGCGATTTTCCGGTATTTCGGCAACGAAATCAGCCAGGACTTAGCCTTTGATTGCGGGGCGCGGCTTGTAGTTCAGCGTGTCTGCGCCCAGCTCAATTGCCCATTTTGCTAATCTCTCAGAGATGTCAGGTTTTGATAGGATCGAGCCGATCCTGTAGTTAGTTAACACCGTAATGACATGGTTTGCAAAGTAACGTTGCAACCGTCGTGACGCGTGCACTAGTGCCAACACCAATTTCTCCATGATGGAGTATCTTGTCTCTGGGTCGTTGAGCATTTTGCTGATATAGTAGATGGGTGTTTGGACTCCCTCTCGCTCCACTATGAGTACCGCGCCTACCGCGTTGTCTGCGGCAGATACGTACAAGATAAGTGGTTCTTTCTTGCGTGGTGCGGTTAGAGTTAGGAGTTGTATCAAACACTCTTTCATCTCCCGGAAAGCGTTTTCGGCCTCTGCGGTCCATTGAAATTTCTCTTTTTTTAAGCAGTTCCGCAGGGTTTTGATGAAAGGATAAGACTTAGCTGCATGATTGGCTAAGAATCTATTCAGTGCGGCTAGCCTGCCGGCTAGTCGTTGCATTTCTTTCATCGTAGAAGGCGATGGCATGTGCTCAATCGCCTAAACTTTTTCCGGGTTTACCTTGAACCCATCTTTGGTTACAATGAATCCAAGGAACTTGCCTTCTTCCATTCCAAACGAGCATTTCCCTGGATTGAGCTTCATATTGACGCTTCGCAGAGTTTGGAATGTTCTTTCAATATCGGTGAGCATGGTATCTTCTTCCATGCTCATGACGACCAGGTCGTCCATATAGATTTCGACACTCTTGCTGATTTGACCGCGGAAAGTGTCGTTCATCAACTTTTGGTAGGTTGCGCCCGCGTTGCGCAACCCAAACGACATTTTTGTATAGCAGTAATTCCCGGTAGGTGTGCGGAATGCCGTTTTATCTTCGTCCTCGATTGCCATCTGTACCTGGTGATAGCCTTTATAACAATCGAGAAAGCACTTCCATCGAAATGGTGCGAGGTTATCGACCTTTTCGTCAATCTCCGGAAGTGCGTAGCAATCCTTGGGGCAAGCTTTGTTTAGATCTTTATAATCGACGCTCATGCGCCAGCCCCCGGATGGTTTTTCTACCATGACTGGGTTGGACAACCAAGTCTGGTACTTGACTTCCCGCAGGATGCCTGCGGAGAGCAGTTCCTTGACCTGATCATGCATCGCCTCATTTTTTTGCGGATCCAAGGTGGCGTTGGCCTTGGATCACTGGTTTGATACCTGGCAAGGTATTCAAGAAATGTTGCGCAATTTCGCGTGGAATTCCTGTCATATCTGCGGGCATCCACGCAAAAATATCCTGGTTCCTGAAGAGGAGCTGCTTCAGTTGCGCTCTGGTGTTGGGTGACAAGGCGTGGCCCAACGTGACCGTTTGCTCTAGGTGTCTCGCGTTGAGAACCCATTTTTCTGGTTGGGTGTTGGGGGTAGGCCTTGCCATCTTGGTCGGACGCAGCTCGTCCGACGACAAGACTTCTCTGCGTGCGTAGATTATCGCGACCCCCGTTTCGGTTGGGAAACCGACAGCAGAGTGGGGTACGGACGTAATCATGTTGAAGTCGCCTTGGGATTCTCTCCCGAGAAGCACGTCATATTTGGAGGTGTGAGGTAAAACCATGAAGTTCACCTCCTCCGTTCATGTGTGCCTTCCGTTGGTGAGGCGCACAGGAAAAGTGATTTAGCCCATGGGGAAAACGGTTTCCCCTGCGAACCCGGCCAAAGGGTAGTCCACCGCTTGCAACCGATCCTTGTCCACTTGATCGAACTGGTTGAAGCACTGCTCGTATATGATGTCAGAAGTACTGTTGGTGCAGTAATGTCTATCACCTACGTCAATCTAAAACCGTAGCTGAAACTGAAGAAATCCATGCTTTATATTGTAAAATATAGGAGAAAAAGCAAGGTGGCATAATTGTAATTTCATTAAACTTAGCTTAGAAGCCTTGCCTATATATAGGAGGTATAAGGCTTTAGTTCAGGACTTTTGCCATTTTGGAGATTTGGAGCTTAGGGGCTAGAGAGAGAAAGTAGAGAGAGAAAGGCAAAAGGTGATTCGTGGTGCTTTGTACGATTTCATACATTTCTATAGAATCACAGATTGAGTACGTCTCGTGTGTTCGGTCACGCACGTTCATGGATTCCGCACGTCGAACGTGTCATACGCAATCATTTCGGAGTCGAAAACCGATCCTAACAAGTGGTATCAGAGCAGGAGCTCGATTGCACGGATCAAACGCACGATTTCGCACAGAAAATCATCAAAATCAGATCCAAATTTCATTCAGATTTGTCAAATTTCTTCACTTTTACATCTCTTAACGTTCTTAACTGATTTCATCAAATTGAACAGGTTTTTACGGTCGAAAATTGCTGATTTTCGGATATGTTGTGCGAAAGTACCTGATCTATAAGCCTACAAATTTTTAGATCTAAATTCATAGCCATTTGGGAGAAATTGAAGATTTTTGGTTCGAAAATATATGAACATGGTTACTGTTGATGATTTTCACTTGAATGCCGACTGATCGGTTAGCTGACCGATCGGCTAGCTAACCGTTCCATAACACATCATTACAATTCATTTAAATTCGTTGACTTTGACTTGCCAGCCGATCGGCTAGCATCTCTGGCCGAACGGTCAGCAAGCCGTGTTACTACGTCACTTTACATTTCTCTAAAGTTGTTGACCTGTTGACTTACTTGATCGAACAGCTGTTCGATCGAACACCTGTCTGATCCATAGCATCACAATTTACATTTCATTAAAACCTTTGACTTGTTGACCTAACCGATCGGACAACTGGCCGAACGGCTAGCGTCCCAGCCGAACGGTCAGCAAATCGTTTCATAGCACATCACTTGTTCAGGTCACTTAGTCAACATAGTAACCTGCCATCATTAATAACATACAACAGTATCGCGTGATTCTTAATTGCATTTGTTTGTACACTAATTGAGAGGTCCAATAGAAATCAATTGGAATATATTCTGCTCGAGATTTGATTCAAGATTTAGAAATTGTCGGCCATTAATATTTGTTGATGCATCAGTTTGCATGTGAAGAATCAGTTTGCATGTGAAGAATTTTGATTGTTAGCTCCATGTGTTTGCTGACCCAATAAAGATCTTCGGTCCAATCATATATCAAATGGCCCAAAGAAATTGAGTTCAGAATTAATGTTTGTCGGCCATGTGATCTGATAAAAGATGAATACCCATGTGAACTCATTGTGCGGCCCAATCATTTTAATTTTGTACTGACATTTGCATGTGTGATCATAGAGTGTCGGCCTATTATCATTTGAGAAGAACGGTTATTGGATAACATTTGGGTCCAATTAAAATTGAGATTAGTGTGGACATTAATTGTTGTTTGTAAAAGAATATCAGCTTTACACGTGATCTGGTATTGATAGTCTAAATTCATTGTTGTGGTCAAAGAAGTCAACGTGTCAGCCGATCGACCAAGAGTTTTGTCGTGTACTACCAACCGATCGGACAACATAAATTTTTGTCGTTTTGTGTCACCCAATCGAACAGAGGGTCGAACGAAGCGCCAGCTGATCGGACAATATATAATCTTGTCGTATAGTGTGCATTCAATCGAACAGTGAGCCGTTCGGACAGCAACCCCAGCCGATCGAACAGCATCCTGTCCGATCGAACAGCTTTCCCGTCTGATCGAACAAAATCCTGTCCGATCGAACACCTTTCCCGACCGATCGAACAACATCCTGTCCGATCGAATAGCTTTCCCACCCGATCGGACAACAAGTTGACTTTTGTTGACTCACTCGATCGAACAGCACCGTGTCCGATCGACCAGCATTTTGTTCGATCGATCAACCTCCCGTCCTATTCAAGTTGTTTGTTAAGTATTTGAACTAATCTTGTGTATTCGTGATTCAGGTTCTTGTGCTGTGCACGTGATTCAAGATTCAGGTGATATTTGAAGTGATAAACAAGAAACATCATGACTGAAACAAAAATTAGAAGGATAGATGAAATCAAAGAGGAAACCAGAGAAGAGATTCTGAAAGAAAAAACATACAGAGATAGAAACATTGCTGGAAACAGAATTAATGAAATGCAGGAAGAGTATGAAAATGCTGTAAGCTATAAAAGATGGGATAAGAAGCAAGAGTGCTATGTCAATAGAGATGGTGAACCCGTTGTTCCCAAGAGGAACATAATTTTTAATGATGTTCTTCTAGTAGTTCCTCGATCCATTGAATATTATACAAATGCTGGAAAAGATAAAACATATGCAAAAAGGCTAGAAAAGTCATAAGACACGCCATGACATCAACTTTGAGGAAGAGGGAAGAAGAGTGAATGAAAAAAAATGTTGAGAAGTTGGTTGATGACTTGAAGAAGGTCGCTGAAGAAGTTAAAGTCGAAGCTGTGAAAGTTGAGGAACTGAAAGAAAAGGAAGAGAAAGTTGTGGTGAATGAAGAAACTGTGATAGAAGCTGTTACTGTAGAACAGCAGATTGAGAAAGAAGATGTTGATAGTGATCAAAAGTTGTTTGGTGATCAGGTGAACACAACAGAAAAGGAGAAAATGACAGAAGAAGGTGGGATAAAAGATAAAATTCAAACTGAATCTGATAACAAAAATGTTGAACAGTGCAAGAAATGCATGGAAATGTGCAGTGCTTGTACTGAAAAAGATGAAAAATTCAAAACAAGAGATCTAGAGTTTACTAAAATCGAAGAAGTTTTCAAAGAAAAATGCAAAGAAATGCTAGAAAATGAAAAAGTTTTAAAAGATAATGATGAAAAACTTTTAGAAAAATGTAAAAAGTTAGAAAAAGAAAATGAAGTTTTGAAAGAAAATGTTTTGAAAAAGACAGAAGAATGTGATCAAAAAGAGAATGCTTTTCAAGAAATGAAAAAGGAATACGACTCAATAAAGTTGGCTTATCACATTACAAAAGAGTCATATGAAAATGTGAAAAGTCAAATGAAACTTGTTCAATCGAGATTGAAATACTGTTCTGAAACATCTGATACGCTTAAGCGACAGTATTCAATAAAGCAACAAGTTGTCAATTCTTACATTGAGGATGTTGCTAAGCTAAAGTGTCAAATAGCTGATTTAGAACAAGATAACAACAAGTTACATAGTTATCATGCGTCATCATATGTGCTTGAAAGAATTTTCAACATAAAACCGGGTGATGATAATTCTGAGAAAAACAAAAAGGGCATTGGTTCTGAGTATCATCAAGTTCCTCCATCGGAAAAGTTTACATTTTATGATGATGAAAACGTCGAAAAAGCTTTCAACATGGTAGATCAATTTCCAGATAACATTGACGTAACCTATTCCAAATCTAATGATTTAAGTGATTTAGAGGTGGTAGGTAAGGTCGTTGAAAGTGTCTTGAAAGAAGACGAGTCGGTTGCAAAAGGTAAATCTGAATCACAAGATGAAAATGAAGGTAGTTTTCATGAAGAATATCTGAAAAACTCAAAATCTGAGAAAAATTTGAATGATGATTCAAAAGGATTGGTTTATACCATGATTGGATCGGACAAATTACTCTTAGATATTGTATTCCCGATTCAGAATGTGATTTCAGAAAAGATTGATAAAGTTTTCAAAATGGTTGAGATTGAAAAATCTGAAATACCAAAGTTTGCCGGAAAAAGTCACAAAACTTTTTATAACAAACCTGGTTATAAAAAGAAAAACATGAAGGCTGGGTTGGGTTATAAGAAGAAATAAAGTTGGAATAAAAATGAAACTCCAAATTATCAGGCTAAGATGAACTTTGTTCATGGGACAAGTTTAGAAGAAGAGAAAGAACTCCAATTTAGACGACAGTCTAATGAAGAGTTTCTTGCTCAAAAGAAAAAGCAACAACCACAGGTCAAAGATGTCTCAAAAAGAACATGCTTTAAATGTGATCAAATAGGACATCTTGCTCGCAAATGTCCAAATCTGAAACCTGTTGGTGTTGAGACGAAAAAGAAGTCTGTTTATGTTCAAAAACAGAAATCTGAAGTTGTGAATCAAGTCAACCAACTTTGAAACAAAGCAAACTTGGAAGCCGAAAATGTCAAAGGCTGACTCACAACAAACATGGAAACCCGTGACGTCCAGATTAAGAACAACACAAAGTTGGAAAACAAGTGTTGATGCAACAAAACCAAACCAGTTTTGGAAACCAAAAGTTGTTGTTCAAAATCTAAATGTTCAAAAAGAGTCACATTTTTACAAACGAGGTACTCCAAAAGGTCAAACATGGAGTATTAAGAAACAAATGACTTTGGTAAATGATGAAAAGGTTGAAGTCAAAGTTGAAAAAGTCTTTGTTCAAAATGAAAAAGATTTTCCGAAATTACATGATGCATATTGTGTTGAAATGCCTAAGGTCAAACAGACCTGGGCTAACTTGTTCAAGTAATTGAGTAAATTTGAATGTGCAGGTGCTCAAGAATTTTGAAAAATACCAAGATGGAGATGAGAGCAGCCTGGCACGAGGAGAGGAGGCTGCTGGTCCCTGCGTCTGAAAACAGGGAGTTTGTTCATTTCTGTACATAAAAAACCATATTTCAAAAACCCTAAAAATTGAAAATTTAAAAACCAAAAATATGTTTTTATTTTGTCAAAAATTTGAAAAATCAAAAATATGTTTGTTTTTAAGTTTGTCAAAAAAAAAATGTGTGTTGAGTGAATATGCCGAAACCCTCACGACTGAACAAACATGATTAATTTCACAAGATTGAAAAACCGGTTTTCAAACTGTAAAATATCAATGTGTTGTAAATCATGGGGGTACATTATATTTTCTGCAAATCAGTGCATGAGAAGCAGAAAATGGATGGCGAGACAAAGCTATCAGTATCGGACTGTCAAATTTTCTTTAAATGGTTTTGCATTTTAGGGGAGTAAAAATTTCAGAAAATACAAAAACATTTGAAAATTTGAAAAAGCTAAAAACATGTGAAAATTCAAAAAGAGTTTTGTGTGAAAAGAGGAAATGATAGTACATCAGTAGACAATCACAGTACGCTAAAGAATTGGAAAGTTAAAATGTGACAAACGGTCTCACTGATGATATGCCAGTAGGTTTTTACTCGCTTAGTAGATTGTTTTCGAGATATAAATCTAAATATCAAATACTTACTTATCTCGTGGGGAACATCTCTTGGATATATAGGTAACCCCCGAAATCTTGTTTGAAGCGCTTTCTATTTCTGACATACTAGGTCTTTGTACGTGATGATATCTGGGGTATTATACCGGGACTTCTGATTTTGTGGGAGCAATAGCCTAGTCCTCGTATAATACTCTGCACTGCTTTAATCATAAAGCCCACCCTCAGCATAAAAAATGATGAAACATTGAAAAATGCTAATCATGTGCTGTTGAAGAAAAGATCCCCAAACGGGACACACCAAAAGTCGAGCCATCATCTCTTTGTCTGAACGGAAGTTCTAACCTGAGCTCTCATGGCTTCGCATTACCCGTTTACAGATATCATTAGTGTACATTCACCTGTAAGACTGAATATAGGAGTCTGGATACGGGAGTATATTCTGAGGTGGGACATGCGAATAAGTTTAAGTCCTTTAAACACTAATTCTCGTATCTCGAAGCAATTGAACTTTGTGTGAAAATTTAAGTGGATCAGTATACTGACAATCTAAGTGAATCGTTTAGAACTTAAAGTGTTCTAAAGCTCAACGGTAATAGTGATTTGTCATAAACTGATATGATCCTCTGACGTGAACTCAAACAAAAATATTGTCTGTAAATATTTCTTTACTGCTTTGTGTTTCAGAAAAATACAAAAAGATTTTGATTTCATTTTATTTTTCGACAACCGATGTTTGAATGCTGAGTTTCAAAATCTAAGTATGCTAATCGTGTTTCTGAAAATAAAACAAGTTCATTAATTTGAAACTTGAAGTTTTTAATCAAAAATCAAAAACAATTTGTGATATCTCCAAGGTCATTAATTTGGACTTGGATGATTAACTGTGAGGGATTTGGATGCTTAAATTGTTAAAATCAGTTGAATAGAGCCAGTTTCCGATCCTGTTCGCTGAAACTGCCAAATCCATGAAATTTGTTGATAGGGGGAGAAAATCAAATATTTCTGGATATATTCACATTATTATATCTTTAAGCCAGGATCTTGATTTCGAAAATTTAATAGAGCCAGGTCACGATTCCTGGTCAATCGGAAATGCTTTCACTGTAAAAATATTTTAGCTTATGCTGAGAGCCAGGTAATCAATCCTGGATGATCAAAATGTTTTACTTATAAACGTTTGAGAGTTGCAGATGCTATTTCAGACTACGATCCCGACAGCCGAGTCTAAGGGGGAGTCTGAAGACGAGCTCAACGCAAGAGGAAGCGTGCATTCAAGGTGCCAGGAATCTATTCTGAAGGAGCTTGTAACCGGAAAGCCAGGTGTCGATCGAAAAAGCACGGAAGCTTGACGAAAGGGGGAGCCTGAAGAAAGAGTTTATTGAAAGGGGGAGAGAAAAAGACAAGTCGCTACGAGTTTGACTACGGATTAACTGCGGCAATATCCAAGGGGGAGTCTGTTGGTGCAATAATGTCTATCGCCTACGTCAATCTAAAACCGTAGCTGAAACTGAAGAAATCCATGCTTTATATTGTAAAATATAGGAGAAAAAGCAAGGTGGCATAATTGTAATTTCATTAAACTTAGCTTAGAAGCCTTGCCTATATATAGGAGGTATAAGGCTTTAGTTCAGGACTTTTGCCATTTTGGAGATTTGGAGCTTAGAGGCTAGAGAGAGAAAGGCAAAAGGTGATTCGTGGTGCTTTGTACAATTTCATACATTTCTATAGAATCACAGATTGAGTACGTCTCGTGTGTTCGGTCACGCACGTTCATGGATTCCACACGTCGAACGTGTCATACGCAATCGTTTCGGAGTCGAAAACCAGTCCTAACAAGTACTGCCCGAGTCAATTAATAACCGCTCGGTGTAGTAGTGAGCCAGGTGGCCTGTAATAACGACGGCGCGCCTGTCGCGCGTTCCGCCTCGGACTTTTGGAAAGACAACTTGCCCGTCTTTCCAGTCATTGTCCGGTCTTCTTGCCGCCTTGTGGGTCTTCCTTTTCCTCCATTAATCATGTGGGTTGAGGCCACATACATGGTCCTCTTACCCGTGGAGGTGCCCTCGTTGTGGGGGGTGATACTCTTGGTTGGCTTTTGCGCGCCCGGCAACAGATGTTGCAGCTTCCCCTCTTTTAGGGCCCGCTCAATCTCTAGCCAGAGATTGATGCAGTTGTTTGTTGTGTGGCCCGAGTCCTTGTGATACTCACAATAGAGTGTGAGATCCTGATTTTTCTTGGACTTCATCGGTTGGGCCGGTCGTACGAATTGCGCGTCCGTAAGGAGGACATCGCTTGGCGACTGGGTGATCTCGGTCCAGTTGCGGTCCCGAGATTCCTTCTTCGACGCCCGGTTTTCACGCTGGGCGTTGATTGTTGCCCTTGCGTCGGGCTGGTTGTTATGCGGGACATATGGCCTGGGATCGCTGCCGCGATTCCATGTGTCCCGGTTGCGCTTGTTGTTGCGCTTGGGCTCGTGGCGGGAGGACTGGCCTTCCTCTTGGGGCTGTGCCATTGCGACGTGCGGCTTGAGGGACCGCTGGGTCTGGGCATATGTCTTGATCGCGATCATGGCGTCTTCCCATTTTTTTGGTAAGCCTTCCTTGCCGGAGATGGTTATAACCATTTTTTCGTCCTTGACGGCTCGAATGAAATGGTTGCGTGCCATCTGGTCTGCAACGCCGCCTATCTCTAGGCACTCTTTGTTGTAGCGAACGACAAACGATTCAAGAGATTCGTTGTCTCTGCGCCATATATTCATGACGTCCATCGAATCACGTTCGTGACGTCGCTGCTGGCTAAAATGTGCGAGGAACTTTGCTTCCAAGTCCGTGAAAGAGGCTAGTGATCCCACTGGCAAAGAATCGAACCAAGCTCTCGCCAGACCTATGAGGGTCTGGGGGGGGGGGGAATGACACCAGGTGGGCTCGTCCCACCTGCCGTTGCACCCTGCGCCGGTGAAGATGTTTATGTGGTCGTCCGGGTCGGACGAACCATTGTATTTCCCAATGTTTAATGGGAATTTAGTGGTGGTGACATCGGCGTAGGCGATCTCCGGGGTGAACTTGGAGTTTTCGGCCGCAGATTTTGGCCTGTAGGGTTGGCTCTGGTGGCGCTTTGCAGCGCGGAGGTATGTATTGCGGGGTTGAGTGGGAGGAACATAATTGCGTCCTCCCAGTCTGCTACAAGTAGCGTGAGATTGCCCGCCATATGTATGGTCGTCCGGATCGGTACGGCCATACCCTTCGTGGTGGGACTACGGTCCCAGCCGACTTTGAATGCCGGAGCCGTGGTGGGCTGTGGATTGTCGCCTGTTTTCGCCATGAGGGCCCAGGCGGCTATGTACTGGGCCTCTGGCACGAGACCCATATGAGGAATCATTCTCATCAATTGTGCGGACCTCACAGAAAGAGGACCCGCGGTCTTCACGCCTACTTCGGGATGCTGGGCGTGTGGGGGCCCTACCATCGTATTGTAAAACACGACCTGCAGGGGTATGTGGTGCCGGGGTAGGACCGACCGGTACTTGCGCTTCTGCGCAAGCTCTGTTGTATGTTGCGGCCAGCAGAGCTGTTTGTTGGTCGTACCAGGCATGAGGGTTCATCTCTGGAGGGATCACAGATGCGTACTATGAAAGATCGTGTCCAAACGTAAGGGATGCGCCCCCTTGCGTTGATGTGCCAATGTGGCCAGGATTTGGGGGTGGGGGCTGCGCAAGCTCTGTTGTATGTTGCGGCCAGCAGAGCTGTTTGTTGGTCGTACCAGGCATGAGGGTTCATCTCTGGAGGGATCACAGATGCGTACTATGAAAGATCGTGTCCAAACGTAAGGGATGCGCCCCCTTGCGTTGATGTGCCAATGTGGCCAGGATTTGGGGGTGGGGGAGTGGTCCCCGTGGGCCCTGGGTTTGCGGGGTGGGGGAGTGGTCCCCGTGGGCCCTGGGTTTGCGGGGTGGGGGAGTGGTCCTCGTGGGCCCTGGGTTTGCGGGGTGTAGGTTATCCCCGGTAGTATTGTTTGGACGATCAGACATGATCTTTTGAGAGAGAGATAGATGGTTAAAAAGTGCTAAGAGTAGCGGTGGGCCCCAATGATGAAACAATGGTTAACCGGGCAGGGTTAACTCACTGGTCTCATCAAGAAGGGTTAATCCCTTCCTCTCGAGGATCTCTGGCTGGATCGTTCGCCGGTTGATCTCCTGCACAAGGAAACAAGCCGTGACTCGTAACAAGAAGGATGGGGTGGGGGGTGCTCCTTGTTACCACTCTCTGGCGTGAGAATCAGTAGTTTGCTTGGGAAGCAAAGTGTGATAGTAGTAGTAGTGAGAGTTGTGAAGAGATACCTCAAACCTGGTTTGGGGTTGGTATTTATAGCCGAGGAGTGAAGGAGGAGTTGAATGGACGGACTGACGACGTGCTGCCCTTATGCAGGTGTGTCAGGATTGTCGGTTGTGGAGGTGAAGCCACGTCCTACTGCAGTGTCAGTCTGTCGCTTACGTATAGCCTGACAGGCGACTGTCATTGGTGCCACTTGCTCTGTGGTGTCAGTCCCACTTGCCTCGTGGGCAGGATGCGGTGTTGCGCCGCATCGCTGCCTGCGGTAACTACCGTTGTTTCTGCGTTCTCACTCTGGCTAAGTTTGCGGGATGCGGTGCCAGGCCGCATCGCCACTTGTGGTGACTATTGCTGTTGTCCAGATCCCTTGTATTGATGAAAACGCTCATAGGACGCGGTGTGAGGCCGCATCGCTGTGCACCCATTTTCATACACCAGGTGAGGCACCTATAGAATGCGGTGTCAGGCCGCATCGCTTATGCCTCTTATTTTCCTATCTCTTGACCGATTGGATTCAACCACTGTGTTCGCGCGTGCCCGCACGGACACAGATAAGTTCTTGCTGGTGGGGGTTTTTGATAACGTTAATGGTCACTCGCGGTCATGCTGACGCGAGATCTGGGACCATACCCCTTCAATCTTCATTAATTAATCACTACTCAAACGAAACGAAAAGGTTCGGGCGCGGTTCAGACGGCTCCGGCGACTAGGAAGGATTCCGGTGATGTGATATAAAAGACAGGGACTTTGAGAGTGTTTGAGGGTATCGAACGGATTTGTGGACTTTGAAAGGGTTGGTAGCGTCAGATTTATAGTATTACAGGTCTCGCAAAAATGGAAACGGGTTGTGATTGGTTTGTAACGGAAACGCGGCATTCATATCAATTTCCGAAAAATCAGGAAAGATTAAGGCTAGAGGGTATGGTGATGGTCCTCCAAGGGAGGATGATCCGCCACGTAGGCGTCACGTCATAGTCCTCCCAAGGATGCTCCATCCCCCAAAACTAGAGGGTATAGGAGGATGGTCCTAGTCATAGTCTTCCCCACCACTTTTATGTTTTTTTTAATCTTCTATTTTTTTTAATCTTCTACTTTTTTTTAACATTTAACAAATAAACTAACAAAATATTTTCATTAATATTAAAACCACATTACATAAATTTAAAACAAAACATAAACTTAATAAAAAAACATAGACTTAAATAATATCATGCTTCTTCATGATGTCGGTTTGTAGTTTTTTCAACATCGAACGTTTCGGCTCGGGATACTGATCGACATCCATCGTTATTTGTCACACCCCCAAAATCCACCATGCGGAGTATCTCCGCTTGGAGGCGTGACATGACCAGGATCGAGCCACCAATCATATTAAACAACATAATTAAGTAACAAAACTAACCACAATACAATTGGTGACCAAAAGAAAGTTAACCATGTTCAAATTAAACAGCGGAAGCATAAAACGTAAGTCCAAAACATAAGTTCGTAGTTCATAAGTTTAAAGACCCAAAACATAAGTTCCATAAGTTTATAAAGTTTAATTATTTAGTACGGACATAACAGTCCGCATCCCACAACGACCTCCTCCTCGTGCAAGCTCCATAAGCATCTAGCGGCCTGTAAGGCATGTAACAACGAGTCAACAACAAAGTTGAGTGAGTTCACGGTTGGTTGTTTAGTTTTAAGTTGTTTCAAAAACATAGTTTCTGTTTGGTTGGCTTACTTTCCGTGGGGGTTACCCCATAGTTGAAAATATGTTTAACCAATTTCTTTTTTTCCCAAACCATATTTAGTGGGGGCTTCCCCATGTGAACCACTAGACCGTTATGATATCGACTACTAACGAAAATAAGTTGTGCCCTACGTCAATGTCTATCATCATTGACAGTTCGCCATAGTCCATTAGTACACGCCCGTCCGACTGGCACAGTGTGAGGTTTGTTAAACCTAATAGCGCTATTAACTAATGACCCGCTCGCCATTGGTCTCGGCGATTAAGTCGATATAAAATGAGTGACTTCATGATAGAGTTTTGTCTAGTAAGTTTTAAGGTTGTTGTCCTACCCAAGGAGGACGAACGTACGTATTCTACCCAAGGAGAATACACAGGATTAATATTGGCATCCTACCTATGGAGGATGGCGGTACATATCCTACCCAAGGAGGATATGTAGGTTCCGTTTTAATTCTTTAACCCATTCCCAACCACCAGGAATCCCATGCCTTAGAAAGTGTGTGAACTCACCTCGGTTTGCTCGGTTAGATTAATTACTCAAATAATCAGAAAATCAAGCACGCCCTAATAAGGTACAGATAACAATCAGTTTCTCATGCATAACACGTTATCCTACGTACGGTTTATCTACTCATTACTTCTATCACATAGCACACAATTCTAGTGTCAAGGTACTTTGTTAAGTTATATTACTTTACCCTAAATTAGTATAACTATCTCACAAAATAAAGAAGTATCCACACAAGTGTTCTAGTATAAGATATATATTCTAAATATATATTTACCCATTTTTATTTACAAACACCACCGACACTTTGTATTTTGTTACAAAAATTATGGCGAAGTTTATATTCGAAACACATGTTATAAAATATACTTGTAATGCTTGTTTAGAAAAATATTTTCTAAGTGTTGGAATTTTTAGAAAATTTCGTCAGTGTCTCCTTTGTAAATGGAGGTGTCCATGCTTATTAGCATATCATTTTCTTTTCAAAAATTATTCAACAATCATCAATCAACAATATAAAATCTTTACTTATCAATCTTTGTTAAAAACAAGCATTAATTTCTATATCATGAACTTGAAAGTTTATAAAAATGTGTAGTAACTTACTAGTGTATTTAGTAAGTCTTGTTACCCCTTTAAAGTGTGATTGCTTCTTTAAAAAACCCGACTTTAAAGAATATGATTCTTTACAACTTATGTTCATATTTTCTAAAAATACTTCTTCATGTATTTTTCTTGTTACACATGTGTTTCTTTACTTTGTTAACCACCAAAAATGATGTTTATTTATGTAAGAACCAAGATTTAGTAAACTTGTATTTTTAACTTGGTTTCTTGGTAAATCATACTTGAAACATTTAGATTTACAAAACTTTAAACTTACTTGTTCATCATTTTACAAGAAAACATCACATTTATTCAAGTTGATGACCTTTTGTGAGGATGATTCATAACTTTTAACATGTTCATCCTCTCATCTTGCTAGATTATGTTTTTAATCATGATCTAGCAAGACTACATGATGATCAACATCATTTCCACAAACAAACAAGAATCAACAAGCATATCAACACTAAAACAACATGATTTCTTCATAACTTTAGCTTATGTTCATGTTCCAAGTTCAAGTTTCTTAGTATTCTTTAAGTTTGTCATTATGTAACCTACTTTAACCACTTAAATAAGATGAAATATGAAGTGTAGGATGTTCTTACCACTAGCTCAAGGCTAGGGATGTTCAAGAGAAGAAATGAGGTGGTTAATAGCAAATGAAGGAGGTCTTTGAACTTTTGAAAGCTCCTAGCTCCATTGTGTGACCTTTAACACCTTTGTATGTATGGAGATTGGATGAAGTTGATTGAATGATGATGATGGTAATGGGGTTTGGGTTCGGCCGAAACAAGGAAAGGAGGGAGGAGAAAGAGTTTGTGAAAGATGAAGATGAAATGAATGTGTAAAGTCTAGTGGGTTTTTATAAGTAAACTCCAACATCCTTTTAACCTCTAGGTCTTATGTTCCTATAGTACTTAACAAGATCAACTAAATAATTAAAATAAAATCATGGGGTCCCACATGTGCATAACCGGTTTGGGGGGGGGGGTTGGTTTGGTTGAGATGTAATGGTAGTTGGTTTATTTGGTTAGAAGTTAAGTGAACTAGTTAGGTGCTTTATGTGTTATGTAGTAATATAGTGTGTTATGGTGTTCGGGACCCATAACTATTTCAGAAAAATAAAAACAATACTTCTAGCATTATTTTGGTGTTTCGGGTAGTGTCCGGTTGTTCGGTTAGATACCGGTTCGTTAAAGTGCTAAGTTATTCTATTTAGCGTCCTATATATATATCCTTTTGTAACATTTTTAATTCCCCACACTTAGGAAAGCATACAGGACCATTTAGTCACTTTTCAGCACAAGACTAATATGTTAACAAGCACATGTAAGTATGACACAGTAATCAGAAAGCAGTTAAGTAATTCAGCACAGTCATCAAGCACTTTAAATAACTTTAATAAATCGTACGGATACACGTAATTAGGAGGGTTGTCACATTCTCCCCCTGTTAAGAGAATTTCGTCCCGAAATTTAACACGTGGTTACTGAGGAAGCTAGTTAAGTTGCGTTGGTTTCCTGGTTTTCCTGGGGTGTCACATCATCCCCCCGTTGGTTTGGAATTTCGTCCTGAAATTCTGCAGTAGCTTCAGTCTCAGTAGTGGTTGCACTTTTCTTAAACAAATGGGGATACCTGAGTTTCATTTGGTCTTCTCGTTCCCAGGTATACTCTGGGCCACGACGGGAATTCCAACGAACTCGGACGAGAGGTATTCTAGTACGCTTGAGAATCTTAACATCTCGATCAGTAATCTCCACTGGTTCCTTGACGAATCGCAGCTGATCGTCGATGGTGTGCTCCTTGAGAGGAACTATGAGGGTCTCATCTGACAGACACTTCTTCAGATTCGACACATGGAAAACATTGTGAACTCCGCTGAGTTCTGCAGGTAGGTTCAGCCTGTAAGCGACTTTGCCAATTTTCTCAATGATTTCGAACGGTCTGACGTAACGCGGATTGAGTTTGCCTCGTTTGCCAAAACGAACTACACCTTTCCAAGGTGAGACTTTAAGTAGCACCAGATCCCCAACCTGGAACTCGAGTGGTTTCCTTCGCTTATCAACATAGCTTTTCTGACGGTCACGAGTTGCCGTCATTCGTTGTCGTATCTGAGCGATTCTCTCGGTTGTATCTACTACAAGTTCTGGGCCAGTGATTTGACTGTCACCAACTTCTGCCCAACAGAGAGGTGATTGGCACTTCTGTCCATACAATGCCTCGAATGGGGCGGCCTGGATACTGGTGTGGTAACTATTATTATACGAAAACTCCACTAACGGGAGGTGTTTTTCCCAGCCATTACCAAAATCGATTACACATGCCCTAAGCATGTCTTCAAGGGTTTGGATGGTGCGTTCAGATTGCCCATCCGTCTGCGGATGGTATGCCGTGCTCATGTCTAATCGAGAACCAAAGAACTTGTGCATAGCTTGCCACAATTCAGATGTAAAACGCGAGTCACGATCAGAAATGATGGAGGTTGGCACTCCGTGCCTTGATACCACTTCCTTTAGGTAGATGTCTGCTAGAGTAGAAAACTTATCCGTTTCCTTGATAGCCAGAAAATGTGCAGACTTGGTCAGTCGATCCACGATCACCCAAATGGTATCGTTTCCGCGTTGAGATCTAGGCAAACCAGTAACGAAGTCCATGGAAATTTTCTCCCATTTCCATTTAGGTATCTCTGGTTGTTGAAGGAGGCCTGATGGTTTCTGGTATTCTGTCTTGACTCTCGCACAAGTCAAACATTTGCTAATGTGGGTTGCTATGTGGCCTTTCATGCTAGGCCACCAGTATGTAGTCTTGAGATCATGGTACATCTTATCCGAACCAGGATGTACTAAGTAACGAGATTTGTGCACTTCATCCATCACATGCTCGCGTAAGTTTCCGTATAGTGGAACCCAGATGTGCCCTGTTAGATAGTAGGCGCCGTCTTCCTTTTATTCTAGTCGCTTCCTCGATCCTCGTAAGGACTCAGCCCTGATGTTTTCTGCTTTCAACACTTCAACCTGAGCATCTCGTATTTGAGCGGGAAGGCTAGAGTGAATGGTAAGCTGTAACGCACGTACACGCTTAGGTATAGTATTCTTTCGACTAAGGGCGTCGGCCACAACGTTGGCTTTGCCTGGATGATACTTGATCGCACATTCATAATCGTTCAAGAGCTCGACCCATCGGCGTTGTCGCATGTTTAACTCCTTTTGCTTGAAGATATGCTCGATACTCCTGTGATAGGTGTAAATGGTGCACTTGGTACCGTACAGGTAATGTCTCCATATCTTAAGTGCGAAAACAACGGCTCCCAACTCCAAGTCGTGCGTAGTGTAGTTCCTTTCGTGAACTTTAAGTTGGCGCGATGCGTAGGCAATGACCTTGTCACGTTGCATCAACACGCAACCAAGTCCTTGGATGGAAGCGTCGCAATAAACCACAAAATCATTTGTGCCTTCAGACAATGAGAGAATAGGCGCGCTACAAAGTCTATCTTTTAAGTGCTGAAAAGCAGATTCTTGTGCATCACCCCAACGGTAGGTGACACCCTTCTGAGTCAGTGAAGTGAGAGGTTGTGCAATCTTTGAGAAATCCTTGATAAACCTTCTGTAGTATCCTACCAATCCCAAGAATTTGCGGATTTCTGTTGGTGTACGGGGTGCAGGCCAGTTCTTGATTGAGTCAACCTTGGATGGATCAACATGAATTCCATCCTTGTTTACCACATGGCATAGAAAATGGACTTCGCGAAGCCAGAAATCACATTTCGAAAATTTGGCATACAACTGCTCTGTTCGAAGAAGTTCCAAGATTAGCCTCAGGTGTTGCTCGTGCTCCTCCCGACTCTTAGAATAGATCAGAATGTCGTCGATGAATACAATGACAAACTTATCCAGGTAAGGCTTGCACACTCTGTTCATGAGATCCATGAAGACTGCAGGTGCATTCGTCAATCCGAAAGGCATAACCAGAAACTCGTAATGCCCATACCGAGTCCTGAATGCTGTTTTACAGACATCCTCGTCTCGGACTCTCAGTTGATGGTAGCCTGACCTTAGGTCAATCTTGGAGTAGAAACTCGATGTGACAACTCGAGTTTCCAAGATTCCTTATTCGCATTTAATGCACGTTGACTGTTTAGTTGCTTGATTATTTGCCTTGTAACTCTACACTGGATCATAATTCGAGATGATTGTTTGATATGCTATGTGTTTTATATTAAGTGTTTGGTTCATGAACTTGTAAACTGTTTAAGACTTGAACAACCCGACGAAACACAAGTGTGTTTCGCCAATAACAATCACGACGAAACAGGCGTTTCGCCATTAGACCATCTCGACGAAACAAGGGCGTTTCATCACCATCATCCTGACGAAACACAAGTGTTTCGCTGGCCCAGTGATTCGCGAAGCCCAATAAGGGCCCAACACGTTAATTCGAGTATTAAAACGTGAAACAGCCTTAGTTTCACATCTTTTAACAAAAATCAGAAACCCAAGAATTCCCTTTCTCTGTTGATGGCAATCTTGTGTTCCCGAAGCCCCGAATCGATCAAGTTACTATTCCGTTCATCGTGGTTAGTGTTTAACCTTTGTGTGATTGTTTGATTTTACCATCGTTAACTGTTTTTGGTTCGAATTCATTAGGATCGGTGCTAGATAATGTTGCGTTCATGATTGATTGATGAATTGGTTAAAATGGAATCTATTGTCGGTTACGGTTTTCGTATGTCGGATTGGATTGTTTGTGGTTAAATCAATATATAGATTAGAGTTTATGATAATGACTTAAATCATTTATGCCATTGTACATGAATGGTACAAACATGTTTCTGAATGATGAAATTGTGATGTGACATTCGTATGCTAGATTGTCTAAGGTTAACGGATGATTATGTTCTGATTAGTAATCAATGATATCAATGATTTGCTGAGTGTCTGTCCGATTTCTGAATGATGATTGACGGCAGCTAGGGTTTATATGAATTACGTAGCTGTCAGGACGACGTAACTGACATTTCAGACGAAACACAGGTGACGGCGAAACAGGTGTGTTTCGCCGAGACCAATCTTGACGAAACGGACATGGCGAAACAAATCTGTTTCGCCGAGACCATTTTCGACGAAATCAATGTGACGAAACAGAAGTGTTTCGTCAAAGGGGCTCATGGCGAAACAAGGGTGTTTCGTCGAATGGGTAATCTGCACAGTAACTTGATTTCTTTCTGTTAAAGGATAACTGAGTTAACTAACTGCTGTTAGATAATACGCATGACTTGTATGATTTTGAATACGTGTTTAAGTGCTACTTGGTGATCACTGCTTCAATATCCACTATGATTATGCATATACGTGAACTTCGTGAATATAAACTGATTCTGTACACGTGCGTACTTTAGGACTTGATTGATTAACTTGAGCACATACTTTAGCATACCGAGCAAACCAAGGTGAGTTCACACTCTTACCAAGGCATGGGATTCCCGGGGTTGGGAATGGGATTGGATAATTACTCGTACTTACATTGTTACTGGAATTACGTACCACTGACCTCGTTAGGGGAAGGTCACTTATAGATACTGCTAGACTAGTAATACATGGGAAGCCCCCACTACTCTTCGCACACATGCCTGGAATGGTCGCGATACAAATACTAAACTTCGCACACATGCCTGGAATGGCCGCGATACAAATACTAATCTTCGCAAACATGCCTGGAGGGCCGCGATACGAATATAACTAGTCTAGGATACATGGGAAACTCCCACTAATCTTCGCAAACATGCTTGGAGGGCCGCGATACAAGTATATATGATACAAGGTTTACTAAACAACATACGGTTTACGAAACGAACACTATAACTAAACAATCAACTGTGAACTCGCTCAACTTTATTGTTGACTCTCTGTTACATGCCTTGCAGGTCGATAGGTACAAACGGAGCTTGCACTAGGAGGCGCGGTCATTGTGGACAAGGATCGTGGATGCTTAGTTAAAACATTTATGACATTTCAAACCATTTACTTACATTGGGTTTACATTTATGCTTCCGCTTAACATTGAAACTATACTTATGTTTTGAACACCTTTCATATTATTGGGTTGAATTACATTTACTATTTACGTTGTTCAATATGATTGGTGGCTTGATCCTGGTCAGTCACGCCTCCAAGCGGTGATACTCTGCGTGTGGATTTTGGGGGTGTGACAGATTGGTATCAGAGCCATTGGTTATAGAGAACTTGGTTTTAATAAGGGGAAAATGTTTTTATTAAAACCAGACTATAACCTGTTCAGTGCTCAACGATCCACAACGACGCTTCACTCCACGTGCAAGACTCAAAACTATAGGTACTACTATTCATGTTTACATTGCCTACTTGCTAGATTACATAGAACTTTGCTCATGGTATGCTTAGATAAACGTAACACTTATTGCCTGAGAACACTTGTGTGCTTACTCTCTTCTGTCATCGCATATTCGCGAACCTCTCTCACTTATGATACCTTTTCTATGAAGATCATGGCTAGACGCATTAACATGACTCAAGCCCAGTTGACGGCTCTCATTAACGAACAAGTTGCTGCGGCACTTGCAGCAGCACAAGCAGGAGGTATACCCTGTAGTCGTAACTCAGACTAGGATCTCTAGATCCTACACTCCTAAACCAATTCTTGTGTTTAAACTTGTCCTGATTCTTATACACAACAGGTCAACACGCTCAGCCACCTGTTTGCACTTTCAAGAATTTCATGGACTGTCGTCCTAGCACATTCAGTGGCACTGAAGGAGCAGTTGGACTCCTCCATTGGTTTGAAAAGCTCGAGCCCGTATTTGAGATGTGTGAATGCCCTGAGGCTCGCAGGGTAAAGTACGCCACTGGAACTCTAGAAGGCATTGCGCTGACTTGGTGGAACGCGCAAGTTCAGATGTTAGGGTTGGCAGCTGCTAACGCCACCCCTTGGAATGATTTCAAGGAACTGATCAAACGCGAATACTGCACACGCGATGACATCCACAAGTTAGAAGTGGAGTTCTTTCATTTGAAAATGTCGGGGTCAGAAATTGAAGCTTATACAAAAAGGTCAAACGAGCTGGCCATCTTGTGTCCAACTATGGTGGACCCTCCTATCAAGCGTATCGAGTTATAGCTCAAAGGGCTGGCACCAGAAATTCAAAGCCATGTGACATCGGCCAACCTTGATAATATCCAAGATATTCAACGTCTTGCTCATCGCCTCACAGATCAGGCAGTGGAACAGAACAGGCTGCCTAAACGTATCAGTGCTACCGATGCTACTACTTCCGCTACTCCCAGTGACAACAAGCGGAAATGGGATGGGGATTCCAGCAAGGGTTCAGCTACAGCTCAGTCTCAGGTTCAGCAGCGAAAGACTTATAACTACCAGAGCCCTGGTCAGCAATCTTCGGGCAATCAAAGACAGGGTGGATATCGAGGAAACCTCCCAAGGTGCAATACTTGCAACAAGCACCACAATGGCCAGTGCAACAAGGGTCGTTGT
Organism: Helianthus annuus; assembly: GCF_002127325.2. Lineage (NCBI taxonomy): Eukaryota > Viridiplantae > Streptophyta > Magnoliopsida > Asterales > Asteraceae > Helianthus > Helianthus annuus. Next base: position 56,448,284 of record NC_035446.2, read on the forward strand.
CAGCGGTGCCTCAAGATGGGTCATGAGGCTAAAGATTGCAGGAGCTCACGACCTGCGAATCAGAATCAGCAACAACGACCACCTGCTCCACGGAACCAGCAGCAGCAACAGCACCGAGGCAACAGGGGATGCTATCAATGTGGCGCTGAAGGCCACTTCAAACGTGACTGCCCACAGTTAAACCAGAACCAGAACAACAACATCAACAATAATCCGGGCAATGGGAACAACAACGGGGGAAACAATAATGGCAATGACGCTAGGGGTCGTGTGTTCGTGTTGGGGTAGGGTGATGCAAGGAATGATCCTAACGTGGTTATGGGTAAGTTTCTTCTTGACGACTTTTATGTTACTGTTTTATTTGATTCGGGTGCGGATACCAGTTACGTATCTCTAAAAGTTAGTCAAATGTTAAAACGTACACCAACACCCTTAAACACCAAACATGTCGTAGAGTTAGCCAACGGTAAAAGTCTAGAGGCCGCACACATAGTCAAGGGTTGTAACATCGTCTTAGCCGGTCAAACTTTCTCCATCGATCTCATTCCTATAGTTCTGGGTAGTTTCGACATCGTCATTGGTATGGACTGGTTGTCCCAACATCAAGCAGAGATCTTATGCAAGAAGAAGATTGTTCGTATACCCCGTTCTGGTAAAGAACCTCTCGAAGTTCAAGGCGACAAGAGTGGTGCCATGGTTGGCATCATCTCCTTTCTGAAGGCTCAGAAATGTTTGCGAAAGGGTCACACTGCCATTTTGGCACTTGTTACAGACGCATCAACGAAAGAGAAGAGATTAGAGGATATTCCAGTAGTACGCGACTTTCCTCAAGTGTTTCCTGAAGATTTACCTGGTCTATCGCCTCACCGCCAGGTCGAATTCCAGATTGAACTAGCTCCTGGAGCAGCACCAATAGCTCGAGCACCATATCGCTTAGCTCCATCAGAATTGGAAGAACTGTCCAAGCAATTACAAGAACTCTTGGATAAGGGTTTTATTTGTCCTAGCTCTTCGCCCTGGGGAGCTCCAGTACTATTTGTGAAAAAGAAAGACGGTACCTTCAGGATGTGCATTGATTATCGCGAGCTCAACAAGGTGACAGTGAAGAACCGCTATCCTTTTCCACGTATTTATGATTTATTCGATCAACTACAAGGGTCGAGCTACTACTCCAAGATGGATCTGAGGTCAGGCTACCATCAACTGAGAGTCCAGGATGAGGACGTCTCCAAAACAGCATTCGGAACTCGCTACAGCCACTACGAGTTTCTTGTCATGCCATTCGGGTTAACAAACGCACCTGCAGTCTTCATGGATCTTATGAACAGGGTGTGCAAGCCCTACTTGGACGAGTTTGTGATTGTTTTCATCGACGACATCCTGATCTACTCTAAGAGTCAGGAGGAACACGAACAGCATATACGACTTATTCTGAAGCTCCTTCGAACAGAACAGTTATATACCAAGTTTTCGAAATGCGACTTCTGGCTTCGTGAAGTCCATTTTCTAGGCCACGTGGTAAACAAGGATGGGATTCATGTGGATCCATCCAAGGTAGACTCGATTAGGAACTGGCCTGCACCGCGTACCCCAACGGAAATACGCCAATTCTTGGGTTTGGCGGGTTATTACAGACGGTTCATCAAAGATTTCTCAAAGATTGCACAGCCGCTTACACTACTGACACAGAAAGGTGTTACTTATCGTTGGGGTAATACACAGGAAACAGCTTTTCAACACTTAAAGGATAGACTCTGCAGCGCACCCATTCTCTCATTGCCAGAGGGCACAGACGATTTTGTGGTCTACTGCGATGCATCGATTCAGGGTCTTGGTTGTGTATTGATGCAACGGGAAAAATTTATTGCCTACGCTTCGCGCCACCTTAAGATCCACGAACGGAATTGCACTACACATGATTTAGAGCTGGGAGCGGTTGTCACGTCCCCCGACCCACCCTGGATGGAATCGGGAGCCGCGAGCAGACCAGTGGTACCGGTGGTTATTTTTGAAAAGCATTGCAGCGGAAATTTCATCAGGACCTTGAGTTAGGAAAAATATCAGAGTTTAGAAAACACCGGATTTTATTTAAATATATGGAATAAATTTATGTTTTACAAAGGTAGCTTTTAATAATGGATAATGTCACACCCCCAAAATCCACCTGCGGAGTATCACCGCTTGGGAGCGTGACTGACCAGGATCAAGCCACCAATCATACAGAACATTGTATAAAGTAAAAACCAACACATTATAATCCAAACCATTCCCATATGAAAGGTGTTTCCAAAACATAAGTAAGTTAACATTGTTTAGCGGAAGCGTATTATTGTAAAACCCAAAGCAAATAAGTATCAAACAACAAAAGTGTTTAGCAAGGTGATCACGATCCAAGCCCACAACGACCAGCTCCTCCGTGTGCAAGCTCCAGGTACCTAACGATCTGCAAGGCATGTAACAGAATGATCAACAAACTAGTTGAGCGAGTTCACAGTAAGTAAATGTGTAACAGTAAGTAACAGGTGGCTCTACAGGGCCGATAGTAAGTTATGCTGGTGGGGGCTTCCCATGTTAAGTGACCACTAGACTATTCGTATTATTATCCCTGTTCTTCGTCCGAGAACAGAAGTGTGTATAAAGTGTGCGTAGGTTTTACGCACGTATCCTTCGTAACCTGAGGATAGAAGTAAGTAATGCGTACACGTAGGTTTTACGTGCGTATCCTTCGTAACCGAGGATAGAATGGCATGTGAACCCGTAGGTGTTATCCCAACCTACGTAACCGTCCTGACATCCGAGGACATGATAGGTGATAGTCTAGTGAAGCATATGTACGTTCCTTTCAATAATAACCTTTAACCCATTCCCACGACCCGGGAATCCCATGCCTTAGTAGGAGTGTGAACTCACCTTGGTTTGCTCGGTATGCTAAGTTATGCACTCACAAGTAATTAATCACGTCCTAGTGTATGCACGTATAACGAATCAGTTCATGTTCACAATTGTACGCATGCAGTTAATTGTTCACATAGCAGTCAGTTTGCATATCGGCACAACACGTAGTATTACACGAATATGTTCATCACCAAGCATGGCATGACTATTAATACAACATATGTTCTACTGTTCAAAGCATTATCAAAACCCTAATATCTTTCGATTCATAATTCATCCTTCGACAGTCCATTATCACCATTTTCCTTCGGACCGAAGGTTATGCTTCGGACCATGTCTATCTTTCGGTCCAACTATCTTTCGGTCCAACTATCTTTCGGTCCAACTATCTTTCGGTCAAACTATGGTTCGGTCAACAAGTATCCTTCGGTCAAATAATGGTTCGAACAGCTAATATCTTTCAGTCAATATCAGTTATGTTTATCCATTAACACAATTTTCACAATTTAGTAAATATCAACCAGATCAAACAAGCATGATTCCCACGTTTATCAAGAACCCTAATCTGATTAACAAGCATAACACTTTATCCTATACGATTCCGTTTTCAAGAACAGTGAACAATAACAATCCGTAGTGTATACATCACAACCAATCCACAAGCTTTATCATTAACCCTAATCACAACAGATCCAATTTGCATACAAATCCGATGAACATCCAAATCCTACCAATCATGCACAACCGATTAACATACAACTCTAGCATCTTTCAAAACATCCATACTAACCGATCACGATATGAACAATTCGATTAACATATATCCGATTAGTATACGTATCCGGTTAATCATACAGTCAACATATTGCAAGTAAATTGGTAAATCATGAAATCACATACACCTTAAATACTAACCGGAATTGAAAGCAAAAAGGGAATCGTTCAGCAAGAAATCTCCGGTTGGTTGTGATTGCCGTCACACACACAATGAAAACTAGGGTTCTTAGAAAAACTGCCGACTTGCATGTAATACTCGTATATAAACATTTTACATGAATGGGCCAAGCCCATTAGAATAACTGGGCCGAAGGATATGTTTCGAGATTCATCATTCCGAAGGATGATCTTTCGGATCGAAGGATGTGTTTCGACATCCTTCGATTCATGCATCATGTTTCGTGGGACATCCTTCGAAAGTTGGGCCATGTTTCACACTAACTAGTTAACACATAATACAGGTTTCACAATATGGCAATCAAATGTGCAATTAAACAATTAGTCAATACATGTTCGTGTAATACATATGAAATCAAATCTTGGAATTTCGAGTTGTCACATTATCCCCAACTTAAAAGAAATTTCGTCCCGAAATTTGGTACGCACTTACTGAGGAAGCTAGGTAAGTTACATCGTTCACTGGTTTTCCTGGGGTGTCACATCATCCCCCCGTTGATTTGGAATTTCGTCCCGAAATTCAGTAGTAGTAGCTTCAGCCTCAGAAGTGGATGCATTGGTTTCGAATAACTGAGGATACTTTTCTTGCATCTGATCTTCGCGTTCCCAGGTATACTCTGGACCACGCTGGGAGTTCCAACGAATTCGAACAAGAGGGATTCTCTTGTGCTTGAGGACCTTAACATCCCGGTCCGTGATTTCAACTGGTTCCTCGACGAACTGCAACCGCTCGTCGATAGTGAGTTCCTTAAAAGGAATTATAAGGGTCTCATCTGATAGGCATTTCTTCAGATTGGACACGTGAAATACATTGTGAACTGCACCGAGTTCAGGAGGTAGGTTTAATCTGTAGGCTACCTTGCCAATCTTTTCTAAGATTTCGAATGGTCCGACGTACCGCGGATTCAGTTTGCCTCGTTTGCCAAATCGAACCACACCTTTCCAGGGTGAAACTTTCAACAAAACCCGGTCCCCGACCTCAAATTCCAATGGCTTTCTACGCTTGTCCGCGTAGGCTTTCTGACGATCGCGTGCTGCCGCCATGCGTTGCCGTATCTGTGCAATCTTTTCTGTGGCGTCCACTACAATATCTGGACCCGTAATTTGACTATCTCCCACCTCTGCCCAGCAGAGAGGTGACCGGCATTTACGTCCGTACAATGCCTCAAATGGAGCGGCTTGAATGCTGGTGTGGTAACTGTTATTGTATGAGAACTCCACCAAAGGGAGGTGCTTTTCCCAGCCGTTGCCGAAATCGATAACACACGCTCGAAGCATGTCTTCTAGAGTTTGAATAGTTCGCTCAGACTGCCCATCCGTCTGAGGATGATATGCTGTGCTCATGTCTAAACGTGAGCCGAAGGATTTGTGCATCGCTTGCCAAAGCTCTGACGTGAATCGTGCATCGCGATCCGAAATAATAGAGGTGGGCACTCCGTGCCTCGAAACAACTTCTTTCATGTAGATGTCTGCTAGGGTAGAAAACTTATCCTTTTCTTTGATAGCCAAGAAGTGAGCAGACTTTGTGAGCCGATCAACGACCACCCAGATAGTGTCATTCCCACGCTGGGATCTAGGTAGGCCAGTAACAAAATCCATGGAAATTTGCTCCCATTTCCATTGTGGTATTTCTGGTTGCTGAAGTAGGCCTGATGGTTTCTGGTACTCGATTTTAACCCTTGCACAAGTTAAACACTTGCCGACGTAAGTTGCGATAAGAGCTTTCATGTTTGGCCACCAATAAGTTGTTCTGATATCGTGGTACATCTTATCCGACCCTGGATGTACCGAGTAGCGAGACTTGTGCGCTTCATCCATCACAAGTTCGCGTAAACCGCCATAAAGTGGGACCCAAATACGCCCCGTTACATAGTAGGCGCCGTCTTCCTTTTGTTCCATTTGTTGCCTTGAACCGCGCAAGGCTTCAGCCTTGACGTTTTCGGGTTTTAGTGCTTCTATCTGAGCAGCTCGTATCTGTGCAGGAAGACTGGACTGAATGGTAAGCTGTAGCGCTCGCACGCGCTTAGGTAGAGTGTCTTTCCGACTGAGGGCATCAGCCACAACATTGGCCTTGCCTGGATGATACTTGATGGCGCATTCGTAGTCGTTCAGAAGTTCAACCCATCTTCGTTGGCGCATATTCAAATCCTTTTGCTTAAGAATATGCTCGAGACTCCTGTGATCGGTGTAAATCGTGCACCTGGTACCGTACAGGTAGTGTCGCCATATCTTAAGCGCGAAAACAACAGCTCCCAGCTCTAAATCGTGCGTCGTGTAGTTCCGTTCATGAACCTTGAGTTGCCGAGAGGCGTATGCGATAACTTTATCCCGTTGCATCAATACACAACCAAGCCCTTGTATCGATGCGTCACAATAAACCACGAAGTCATCCGTGCCCTCGGGCAGTGAGAGAATAGGCGCGCTGCAAAGCCTATCCTTTAAGTACTGAAAAGCGGTCTCCTGTGTATTACCCCATCTGTAAACGACACCTTTCTGTGTAAGCATAGTGAGTGGTTGCGCGATCTTGGAGAAGTCTTTAATAAATCGCCTGTAGTAACCTGCCAAACCCAAGAATTGGCGTATTTCTGTCGGTGTACGCGGTGCTGGCCAGTTTCTGATCGAATCGACCTTGGATGGATCGACATGAATCCCATCCTTGTTCACCACATGGCCTAAGAAGTGGACTTCACGAAGCCAGAAGTCGCATTTAGAAAACTTTGCATACAGTTGCTCCTTTCGAAGAAGTTCCAAGATAAGGCGTAAGTGCTGCTCGTGCTCCTCCTGACTCTTGGAGTAGATCAAAATGTCGTCGATGAAGACGATAACAAACTTGTCGAGATAGGGTTTGCACACCCTGTTCATAAGATCCATGAAGACTGCTGGCGCGTTCGTAAGCCCGAATGGCATGACAAGAAACTCGTAGTGACCATAACGAGTTCTGAAAGCAGTTTTGGAGACGTCCTCATCCCGGACTCTCAGCTGATGATACCCTGACCTCAAATCGATCTTGGAATAGTAACACGACCCTTGCAACTGGTCGAATAGGTCATCTATGCGCGGAAGAGGATAACGGTTCTTCACCGTCACCTTGTTGAGTTCACGGTAGTCTATACACATTCTGAACGTACCGTCTTTCTTCTTCACAAATAACACTGGAGCTCCCCAAGGCGAAGAGCTTGGACGAATAAAGCCCTTTTCCAAGAGCTCTTGCAGCTGTTTCGACAGTTCTTCCAGTTCGGTTGGAGCTAAACGATATGGTGCGCGGGCTATTGGCGCTGCTCCAGGTGCCAATTCGATCTGAAACTCGACTTGACGATGAGGCGGTAAGCCTGGTAAATCTTCAGGAAACACCTGAGGGAAGTCACGTACAACTGGGATATCCTCCAGCTTCTTTTCCTTTGCTGATGCATCAGTAACGAGAGCCAGAATGGCAGTATGCCCCTTTCGTAAACATTTCTGCGCCTTCAAGTAAGAGATGATGCCAACCACAGCACCACTCTTGTCGCCCTGAACTTCGAGAGGTTCTTGACTGGAGCGAGGAATACGAATAACTTTTTCCTTGCATAAGATCTCTGCGTGATGTTGAGATAACCAATCCATGCCGATGACGACGTCGAAGCTACCCAAGACTATGGGTATAAGATCAATCGTGAAAGTCTGACCCGCTAGAACAATGCTACAACCCTTGACTACATGAGCGGCTTCTACACTTTTACCATTTGCTAGTTCTACGACGTGTTTAGTGTCTAGAGGTGTTGGTGTACGTTTTAATAAGTTACTCATTTTCATGGACATATAACTTGTATCAGCACCCGAATCAAATAAGACAGTAACGTAAATATCGTCGAGAAGGAACTTACCCATAACTACGTTAGGATCATTCACTGCATCTCCTCGACCCAACACAAATGCTCGACCACGAGCTTCATTGCCGTTGTTGTTGTTGTTGTTGTTGTTGTTGTTGCCCCCATTATTGTTGTTATGGTTCCCGTTGCCCTGATGGTTGTTGTTGCGGTTCTGGTTCAACTGTGGGCAATCGCGTTTGAAGTGACCTTCAGCCCCACACTTATAACACCCCCTGTTGCCCTGTTGCTGATTCTGCTGATTCTGTGGAGCTGGTTGCTGAGGCTGCTGATTCTGATTTGCAGGGCGAGCGCTTCTACAATCTTTGGCCTCGTGACCCATCTTTAAACACCTTTGACAACGGCCCTTATTGCACTGGCCGCTGTGATGCCTGTTGCAGTTGTTACACTTTGGAAGGTTTCCTCGATACCCTCCCTGTCTGTGGCTGCTCGATGAGTGCTGACTGGGACTTTGGTAACTATCCGTCTTTCGCTGCTGAGACTGTGACTGTACCGATGCTGATCCCTTGCTAGAATCCCCCTCCCATTTTCTCTTACTTTCGCTGGGAGTGGCAAGTGTAGTAGTAGCAGTAGCGGTAGCGGTAGCACTGATACGCTTTGGCAGTTTGCCCTGGTCTACTGCCTGATCTGTGATGCGATGAGCGAGACGCTGGATTTCCTGGATGTTGTTGAGGTTAGCCGAGGTAACGTGGCTCTGTATTTCTGGTGCCAAACCTTTGAGATACAACTCGATTCGCTTGTATGGAGGGTCCACCATAGTTGGACATAACACAGCCAACTCATTCGATCTTTTGGTGTAAGCTTCGATTTCCGAACCAACCATTTTCAAGTTATACAACTCATCCTCCAACTTGTGGATGTCTTCTCTAGTGCAGTATTCCCTCTTGATCAATTCTTTGAAATCATTCCAGGGTGTGGCGTTAGCAGCTGCCAACCCTAAGATCTGCACTTGTGCGTTCCACCAAGTGAGCGCAATCCCTTCAAGTGTGCCAGTGGCGAACTTCACCCTGCGAGCCTCAGGGCATTCACACATTTCGAAAACCGACTCGAGCTTTTCAAACCAGTGGAGGAGTCCAACTGCCCCCTCCGTGCCACTGAACGAGCTAGGACGACAGTCCATGAAATTCTTGAATGTGCACCCAGGTTGTTGCTGAGCGGGTTGACCTATTGTGTACGAATAGGGCAAAGTTAAGTACGAGAATTAATGTAGGATCTAAAGATCCTAGTGTCTATACTGCAGGGTATACTACCTGCTTGGGCGGCTGCAACTGCCGCAGCAACGAGAGCCTCTAGCTGGGCTTGAGTCATGGTAATTCGTGCGGCCATTGATCTTCACATCAAAGGCAACATAAGTGAGAAAGGTTCGCGAATAGTGCGATGACAGAAGAGTGTAAGCACATAAGTATTCTCATGCAATGTCAAGTTGTGAGCAAGTAATGTAAGCATACTACGAGCAAAGTTCTATGCAAATTCTAGCATGTAGGCAATAAACATAAACCTTATTACCTAGGGAGTTGAGTCTTGCACGTGGAGCGAAGCGTCGTTGTGGATCGTTGAGAGCACTGTTCTGGTTATAGTCTGGTTTTAATAAAAACGTTTTCCCATATTAAAACCAAGTTCTCTATAACCAATGGCTCTGATACCAATCTGTCACACCCCCAAAATCCACCTGCGGAGTATCACCGCTTGGGAGCGTGACTGACCAGGATCAAGCCACCAATCATACAGAACATTGTATAAAGTAAAAACCAACACATTATAATCCAAACCATTCCCATATGAAAGGTGTTTCCAAAACATAAGTAAGTTAACATTGTTTAGCGGAAGCGTATTATTGTAAAACCCAAAGCAAATAAGTATCAAACAACAAAAGTGTTTAGCAAGGTGATCACGATCCAAGCCCACAACGACCAGCTCCTCCGTGTGCAAGCTCCAGGTACCTAACGATCTGCAAGGCATGTAACAGAATGATCAACAAACTAGTTGAGCGAGTTCACAGTAAGTAAATGTGTAACAGTAAGTAACAGGTGGCTCTACAGGGCCGATAGTAAGTTATGCTGGTGGGGGCTTCCCATGTTAAGTGACCACTAGACTATTCGTATTATTATCCCTGTTCTTCGTCCGAGAACAGAAGTGTGTATAAAGTGTGCGTAGGTTTTACGCACGTATCCTTCGTAACCTGAGGATAGAAGTAAGTAATGCGTACACGTAGGTTTTACGTGCGTATCCTTCGTAACCGAGGATAGAATGGCATGTGAACCCGTAGGTGTTATCCCAACCTACGTAACCGTCCTGACATCCGAGGACATGATAGGTGATAGTCTAGTGAAGCATATGTACGTTCCTTTCAATAATAACCTTTAACCCATTCCCACGACCCGGGAATCCCATGCCTTAGTAGGAGTGTGAACTCACCTTGGTTTGCTCGGTATGCTAAGTTATGCACTCACAAGTAATTAATCACGTCCTAGTGTATGCACGTATAACGAATCAGTTCATGTTCACAATTGTACGCATGCAGTTAATTGTTCACATAGCAGTCAGTTTGCATATCGGCACAACACGTAGTATTACACGAATATGTTCATCACCAAGCATGGCATGACTATTAATACAACATATGTTCTACTGTTCAAAGCATTATCAAAACCCTAATATCTTTCGATTCATAATTCATCCTTCGACAGTCCATTATCACCATTTTCCTTCGGACCGAAGGTTATGCTTCGGACCATGTCTATCTTTCGGTCCAACTATCTTTCGGTCCAACTATCTTTCGGTCCAACTATCTTTCGGTCAAACTATGGTTCGGTCAACAAGTATCCTTCGGTCAAATAATGGTTCGAACAGCTAATATCTTTCAGTCAATATCAGTTATGTTTATCCATTAACACAATTTTCACAATTTAGTAAATATCAACCAGATCAAACAAGCATGATTCCCACGTTTATCAAGAACCCTAATCTGATTAACAAGCATAACACTTTATCCTATACGATTCCGTTTTCAAGAACAGTGAACAATAACAATCCGTAGTGTATACATCACAACCAATCCACAAGCTTTATCATTAACCCTAATCACAACAGATCCAATTTGCATACAAATCCGATGAACATCCAAATCCTACCAATCATGCACAACCGATTAACATACAACTCTAGCATCTTTCAAAACATCCATACTAACCGATCACGATATGAACAATTCGATTAACATATATCCGATTAGTATACGTATCCGGTTAATCATACAGTCAACATATTGCAAGTAAATTGGTAAATCATGAAATCACATACACCTTAAATACTAACCGGAATTGAAAGCAAAAAGGGAATCGTTCAGCAAGAAATCTCCGGTTGGTTGTGATTGCCGTCACACACACAATGAAAACTAGGGTTCTTAGAAAAACTGCCGACTTGCATGTAATACTCGTATATAAACATTTTACATGAATGGGCCAAGCCCATTAGAATAACTGGGCCGAAGGATATGTTTCGAGATTCATCATTCCGAAGGATGATCTTTCGGATCGAAGGATGTGTTTCGACATCCTTCGATTCATGCATCATGTTTCGTGGGACATCCTTCGAAAGTTGGGCCATGTTTCACACTAACTAGTTAACACATAATACAGGTTTCACAATATGGCAATCAAATGTGCAATTAAACAATTAGTCAATACATGTTCGTGTAATACATATGAAATCAAATCTTGGAATTTCGAGTTGTCACAGATAAACCCAAAACAATCTTTCTTAAGTTGATTTAATTAATAAAATAAGCCACTTCTTGAAGTACTTCAGTGTCGGATCCAATCCTTACTCCAATCTACTGTAATTACCTGAAACGCGTTTTAAAAAGGTTTTGTCAGCGGGGAAATACTGAGTGAGTTCATTCAGGTTTTATGCAAAAACATATTTGTTATAATTTACAGTATTAAGAACGATTACAATGTTTCCATATCAACCAACTACCCACAGTATTTGTCACTCGACCGGATCTGTGACTGTGGTCATATCACTGTTGGGTCCGTTCACCCACAAGTGACGTATATCACTATTTAGGTCCGACTACCTAATAGTGTATATCATGATTTAGGCACGCTCACCTAAAATGATAAAAACAGTAGTAATGTGCACAATACCCCACATACCGGCTGTAATTTGGTGATTACAAAGACTTAATCCCTGTAATTATAACTTTGGAAAATAATTTGGAGTATTGTAAAACAGTTGATAAAAAGAGAATTACTCACATTATAAGCATGCAGATTCATACGGGCAAAGTTTAGTCTACAGATAAGCCTTGATATATTGCAGATTTATACAGGCAGAGCTTAGCCTATTGATTAGCCTTGTAACCTAGTGCACACGAACTAGGTAAGTAACTAATACAGCATTTACGATAACTCACGAGATTAAAACCCTCACAACGAATGACAAAGTGCAATCACTTAAACATCCATCGGATTCACAACGAATGACAGAGTATTCCCCGAGTTCGGGTGGTACTAAAATATCCTGTCGGAATCACGACTAATGACAAAGGATAGCGCTTAAACATCTGGTCGGATAGTTTAAATCAATCGGACATTGAATCGTAGCAGCGATCAAGTTAATACCCTGTATCGTAGCAGAATTCGAGCTATGTGTGTGTTTGTAGTAAACAGAAGATATCTTGGCGCACGAATTGAGTTTTATCGTCGTTCCAACTCCAGAAATCAAGTCCCAACATCCTCTATTTATACTGAGATTTTGACCCCCTCGCGTGACGCGAGGGGTCACCCCTGGGGCTTCACGTGACGCGAAGGGCAACATCTCATCATATGGTTGCCACGTGTATTTGTAGCTTAGCTGAGTCGACGGAAATGATAAATTCGAATTAGACAGCAAGATATGTGGATAATCGTCGAGTAGGGAATACCCCCCCTGAGTTTTAGGGGCCCTGATCCTGATTCTGATTGTTTCTAAAATTTTTAGGGATTGTGCAGGATTACTTAAGGGTCTTAACTAAGGTTTCCTTATGAACAAAATATAAAAATAAATAATAGTTTTGGTGAGAGTTGTTATGGTTCTGGACAAAAGGGAATAAAATGGTGAGAAAAGAGAATGGACCCACTTTATAACTTTAGGGTTCAACTAGAAAATATTGGGTATAACTTCTGAACTATTTAAAAATATATAATGCACTTGTTTTAAGTATAGTACCCCTCATTCAACCTTGTCCCGATGTTCCGAGACCGAATCCCAACAACTTAGTCGGGCAGAGCCCTGACATATGCTATGAGGCTTAGATCAATCGGAAAGGGTAGCGATGATCGGGAGTTAAGATACTTAAAACGAGACATGGTTTTATTATTTATTAAATGAATAATAAATAATTTTTTAGAAAGAAAGGAAGTTCGCTAATTCTTTTGAGAAAGAAATCGAAGCCAGATGAAAGCAAGAATGAAGATATGGAAATGTTCTATTTATATTCTCATTTGTCTTAGGGAGTAAGCTTTGCAAGCACAGTAGTACATGTGTATATATGAATAATCCTATTTTAAATTGTGGTGTAGGACACGTATGTCCATATTTATTTTCACTTGTATGTTTAAAATTATTATTTCTTTTATTATTCTATTCATATGCACATACGTGCCTTTCATAAGTTTTCTTTTTGATTTTTTTATTATTAATATTTATATATTATAATTAATTTAAATGCTTTACTTATTTGGTGCTTTATAACTTATAAAATATGGTGTTTTATAAAATAATAAATATATCATCAGTACGAGAATATTTTTGTCTATATTTGGAACCAAGTTTCATTAAAAATAGAGTAGGTTCAAATACAATGTATTTTTATAGTTTAGTTATTAGACGGTCACCAAGCCTGTCTAGGTAATTCATATTTCTAACATTTGACTTACCCGTAATTTACCCGTCTAATAATAAGTTTTTATATACTTTTATTTTTAGTAGAAATGTCACCCATATATAAGCCAATCAATTAATATGATATTTCAACCAACTATATAAAATAGTGTTTAAAACTATTTAGGTTGAATATTTATATTAAAAATAAACTAGTTACTAGTTACTAGTGGCTAAACCTATAATTCTTATATGATAAAAAAAGGAGTGTTACATCCTCCCCACCTTGTTTTAAATCTCGTCCTCGAGATTTGGGTTACCATATTTCTTTTAGACTTATGTCATATTTTAGTCAATAAAAATTAATATTAAGGTAGATGATACAGAATTCAAAATATCAAATTTTGTGAATACGAGTTATAACATAAGTAGGATTCAATGATTCAACTGAATTATTTCAAGAAATCGATGACAAATGAATGAGATGAAATGATATAATTTCGAAAGTGACTAGGTTCAGGTCAAAAGATATATCATCACTAGATAGTTAAAATGAATGTGAAGAACTTTTTAGAATTAATAAAATTCTTTGTCAAAAGAAAGCTTACTTTGATTGGCAACTTAAGAAAACTTAGAATTGACAGGTTCAAATGAAATAAAAGCATGAAAATGATTTGTCAAATATTGAATTATGATATGAGAAAATCAATGTGCTGAGATGAGTGAATTGCAAGTATACACTAAAGATAATAGAGTTAGTGTATTATTGTTTTAATACATAATTACAAAAATTTTATTTTCCTTGAATAATATATATTTATATACATCTATGCCCAGTGCTTAGTCGGAATTATATAATATTTATTTATTATATTAGAAGTATTGTAAAAAGGAAATACTTATATTTGGAGTCCAGTTGACATTATTCAATTCAATTATAGTAATCTATGTAAAAGGAAACTTAGATCCAAATGTGTATATAATATATATATTATTTATATAATGTGAAATTATTACAATATATAACAACTGTTTTGTATAGATTACTACAGTAGATTACTTTTACTATTAACATTATAAAATAATGTTTGTTTAATAAATATATATCATAATAAAAGTAATATATTATATTTTTAATATACTAAGATTATATTTTAAATCTTAGTCACGTCGATATATTAAATATTTTAATCAAAATGTTCGATCAAAGATAGGTGATATTTTAATTTATTAAATACCTGTTCCTTTTATGTTATCATAAAGTAAAATAATAAATTAATATAGATAGTTTTTAAAATATCAAAACTCGTGATAATTTTGACAAAATAATGATATATGTTTTATAAATATGTTTATCCAAATATCTTAGAACTTACGATTATCATTTTCTTTAAGATCAAGCATGTTTAACTATAAGATTTTATAACAAGATATTTTAAATCATAAAAGAAAATAATAAATGTTTATTTTAATATCAAACATACTTAAATATTGGCTTGAGTAAATAACATTTGATATTTTAATATATTAAAATACATATATTATAAAATAATATTTCTATAAGTATTTAATAGTTGTGGAATATTGATCAAGATGAACAATTACTTAGAAAATGTCTTGTCCATGACTACTTAGATAGTTATTTTAGATAATTTTATTCATCCATCTAATTCTTGTATCATAAATATGTCTTCTCCTTACAGTATAAAATATATATATATTTTTATATATAACTAAAAATTATTAAATAAGTATGATGACTTAATTTATATATATTAACTAGTCATTATCATGGTTGGATATTGGTTAGTGCTGCCTTGTTTAAGCATGGGTGATCAGTCCATGCCTAACTAAGGCTAAGCTACCCAATACTTATCCATGACAATAACCCTAGTATCTAAAAATAATATTAATACTACTAATATTAATTACTAATAATAAATAATAAATAATTAAATATAAATTTAAACGAGAGTATACCTCAAACATAAAAATATAAATTCTTTACCTCAATGGGTTTAGCAAGAATTAAATATAGGAATACTATATTGTAAATAAGGTAATTACTTATGTAAGTTTCCATATATATAATCAATAAAATTTATATTTTAAATTTATATAATGTTTTTCGATCAATGATGATAAATCACGAAAGGCTCGATTGATGTTGGTAAGAACTATTAAGAGATATACTGAAATATGAAATAAATTTGTGTGTTATTATCTTAGCACATTATTGTGTTACGACTGCTTGTATAGAATAAATCAACAAAGCGGATTCAATATAAATAATTAAATAATTAAATCCGAGATTAGCGTAAGCTTCAGATTTTGTGAAAATGTCACCACAAGGTAATCGTGATCAAAGAAATAATTCAGTGAAGTCGAAGGCCAAGTAAGCATGTTATGATTCAAAACAAATGAAGTGCTTGTGGATACTATTTTGAATATGATAGCTTCACTCCTTCATATGGGATTTTGAAATGAATATGTAATGCGAGCAAATTCAAACAGTTGAACTTGGTTTAAATAAAATGAATTTTAATAAGAAAGTTCGGACATGGTCACAACAAAAACCATGTATACCTAAGAAAATTGAGTTTTTTTTTTCCAAGAAAGTCATTGACTTGATATCAAAGAGTCATCGTTTTGTAATAATAAGGTTCACAGTGCAAAAATCAAGGATAGCGAAATGATATTTGAGTTTGGATAAAATAACAAATTAAAATGAAGCCCTCCAGTGTTCCTCATAAATCAAACGAATCAAATGCGCAACAAACAGTGCATGTGTAATGTGTGAATTTACCAGGAAATGAAATAGATCAATATTCGCTTACTATGAAAGAAATCCTCATGGTATGATGACCATTAGGGAAAGTAGAAATGCGAAAGTCAACTCTTTATATGCAGAAGTCAGAATTTTAACGAAAGAAATTTAAGAACTTTATCTGGAATTTCGTGTGATAACCGTTGTTAAGTGACATTACCAGGGAATGTCGAATAAAATGAAATGAAATAGGGGATTTGTAAAGGTATATAACTTCTTTTGTAGTGTTAATAATTATGACTATGATTAGACTGTGCACCGATGGTTATGAAATATTGTTCCAACGTACCTTAGCGATATTCAGATCGTTTGTAGGATCATGTGGCAAAGTGCTTCTTTTTAATTAGTAGTTCTTCTACTAACGAAATTAGTATTGGTGTCATCGTGCCCAATTATATTTTCCAAAGGTCTTGCCTTGAAAGTCGTGTGTGACATACTTTAACGTCTGTGGACGTATAATTTAAGTTTCATGTGTTTTCTTGTGCACTAGCACAACTTTACATGCTTCTTTACTTGCGTTAATGGTTTATGATAATGCTTTGGAAATTCTTTATATTTTTTGATGGTGTTTCAACTTAAAGGGTTTCCATTGTTTATTTTGTCATACGATCTACGAGACAAATGATCAAACGAAACAATGTTTGATATCGGAAAAGAGATTCCTGATAAAGAAATCTAGACACATATGCTTGTGCTTTATTCCTAACTGACTTTTGGAATTTCTTATAGATATACATATCTATATAATCGTATATTTCACATGTTGTAATATACATACCCTCTATAAGGTCAATGTATTTAACAGATTCATATTTCCAAAAACAAGTCAGATATCAGGTCATGATATTATTTAGGGAAATCTTGTCACTGATTTGACATATTATTTACCCCTTCTTATCCGGTTCGCGCCGGAGAGGTAACTTTAGTATATCCAGACAAGCTGGAGAGTCTGCTACTCTATACCCAGTTTTGCCGGAGAAAATTTTCTATTTCCCATAAATAGTATGTTTTCAAGATTTTAAAAGTGCTTCTTTTATCCAGAATCAAGGAAATTTGTATTTCCTATAACATATCTTTATTCTAGACCAAGTAATATCAATAAGCAAGAATTAATAGCAATTAAGTGTTATTGCTTATTTATCATACCTTGCAATGTTCTAATCACTATTCTTATGGCATACCAATATCCATTACATTATACTTATATAAGTAATTTATCTTGAAGCTTATATTAAGGCAAAATTCTTAAGTTCAAGTCTAAATATCATCCGGAGTGCTATCAGATAATATTAAGTTCCTAACTCTCCGTTTAAACTTAGGTATTATTACAACACCTAATTGCTTAAACAAATGGCTTAGCTTATACTAAGACATTTTTTCTTATGTTCAAGTCTAAATGCTATCAGATGTGCTACCAGTTAATATCAATCTCCTAACTCTTTTATTTAAGCTTAAGTGTTATTATTATCATAACACTTATAGGCTTAAAGCAGTGGCTCTTATACCACCTTTCTGTCACGTCCCCCGACCCACCCTGGACGGAATCGGGAGCCGCGAGCAGACCAGTGGTACCGGTGGTTATTTTTGAAAAACATTGCAGCGGAAATTTCATCAGGACCGTGAGTTAGGAAAAATATCAGAGTTTAGAAAACACTGGATTTTATTTAAATAGATGGAATAAATTTATGTTTTACAAAGGTAGCTTTTAATAAGGGATAAACCCAAAACAATATTTCTTGAGTTGATTTAATTAATAAAATAAGCCACTTCTTGAAGTACTTCAGTGTCGGATCCAATCCTTACTCCAATCTACTGTAATTACCTGAAACGCGTTTTAAAAAGGTTTTGTCAGCGGGGAAATACTGAGTGAGTTCATTCAGGTTTTATACAAAAACAGATTTGTTATAATTTACAGTATTAAGAGCGATTACAATGTTTCCACATCAACCAACTACCCACAGTATTTGTCACTCGACCGGATCTGTGACTGTGGTCATATCACTGTTGGGTCCGTTCACCCACAAGTGACGTATATCACTATTTAGGTCCGACTACCTAATAGTGTATATCATGATTTAGGCACGCTCACCTAAAATGATAAAACAGTAGTAATGTGCACAATACCCCACATACCGGCTGTAATTTGGTGATTACAAAGACTTAATCCCTGTAATTATAACTTTGGAAAATAATTTGGAGTATTGTAAAACAGTTGATAAAAAGAGAATGACTCACATTATAAGCATGCAGATTCATACGGGCAAAGTTTAGTCTACAGATAAGTCTTGATATATTGCAGATTTATACAGGCAGAGCTTAGCCTATTGATTAGCCTTGTAACCTAGTGCACACGAACTAGGTAAGTAACTAATACATCATTTACGATAACTCACGAGATTAAAACCCTCACAACGAATGACAAAGTGCAATCACTTAAACATCCATCGGATTCACAACGAATGACAGAGTATTCCCCGAGTTCGGGTGGTACTAAAATATCCTGTCGGAATCACGACTAATGACAAAGGATAGCGCTTAAACATCCGGTCGGATAGTTTAAATCAATGGGACATTGAATCGTAGTAGCGATCAAGTTAATAACCTCTATCGTAGCAGAATTCGAGCTATGTGTGTGTTTGTAGTAAACAGAAGATATCTTGGCGCACGAATTGAGTTTTATCGTTGTTCCAACTCCAGAAATCAAGTCCCAACATCCTCTATTTATACTGAGATTTTGACCCCCTCGCGTGACGCGAGGGGTCACCCCTGGGGCTTCGCGTGACACGAAGGGCAACATCTCATCATATGGTTGCCACGTGTATTTGTAGCTTAGCTGAGTCGACGGAAATGATAAATTCGAATTAGACAGCAAGATATGTGGATAATCGTCGAGTAGGGAATACCCCCCCTGAGTTTTAGGGGTCCTGATCCTGATTCTGATTGTTCTAAAATTTTTAGGGATTGTGCAGGATTACTTAAGGGTCTTAACTAAGGTTTCCTTGTGAACAAAATATAAAATAAATAATAGTTTTGGTGAGAGTTGTTATGGTTCTGGACAAAAGGGAATAAAATGGTGAGAAAAGAGAATGGACCCACTTTATAACTTTAGGGTTCACCTAGAAAATATTGGGTATAACTTCTGAACTATTTAAAAATATATAATGCACTTGTTTTAAGTATAGTACCCCTCATTCAACCTTGTCCCGATGTCCCGAGACCGAATCCCAACAACTTAGTCGGGCAGAGCCCTGACATATGTTATGAGGCTCAGATCAATCGGAAAGGGTAGCGGTGATCGGGAGTTAAGATACTTAAAACGAGACATGGTTTTATTATTTATTAAATGAATAATAAATATTTTTTTAGAAAGAAAGGAAGTTGGCTAATTCTTTTGAGAAAGAAATCGAAGCCAGATGAAAGCAAGAATGAAGATATGGAAATGTTCTATTTATATTCTAATTTGTCTTGGGGAGTAAGCTTTGCAAGCACAGTAGTACATGTGTATATATGAATAATCCTATTTTAAATTGTGGTGTAGGACACGTTTGTCCATATTTATTTTCACTTGTATGTTTAAAATTATTATTTCTTTTATTATTTTATTCATATGCACATACGTTTTTGATTTTTTTATTATTAATATTTATATATTATAATTAATTTAAATACTTTACTTATTTGGTGCTTTATAACTTATATGGCGTTTTATAAAATAATAAATATATCATCAGTACGAGAATATTTTTGTCTACATTTGGAACCAAGTTTCATTAAAAATAGAGTAGGTTCAAATACAATATATTTTTATAGTTTAGTTATTAGACGGTCACCAAGCCTGTCTAGGTAATTCATATTTCTAACATTTGACTTACCCGTAATCTACCCGTCTAATAATAAGTTTTTATATACTTTTATTTTTATCAGAAATGTCACCCATATATAATCCAATTAATTAATATAATATTTCAACCAACTATATAAAATAGTGTTTAAAACTATTTAGGTTGAATATTTATATTAAAAATAAACTAGTTACTAGTTACTAGTGGTTAAACCTATAATTCTTATATGATAAAAATAGGAATGTTACAGCGGTTGTTTTTGCGCTTAAGATATAGCGACATTACCTGTACGGTACCAAGTGCACTAGCTACACCGATCACAGGAGTCTCGAGCATATCTTCAAGCAGAAGGAATTGAACATGCGTCAACGATGATGGATCGAACTACTGAATGATTACGAATGCGCCATCAAGTACCATCCAGGCAAAGCCAACATTGTGGCTGACGCTCTCAGTCGAAAGGATACGGCACCTAGACGCGTACGAGCACTACAACTTACTATTCAGTCTAGTCTTCCTACACAGATACGAGATGCTCAGGTAGAAGCATTGAAACCAGAAAACGTCAGGGCTGAAGCCCTACGCGGCTCAAGACAACGATTAGAACAAAAGGAAGACGGCGCCTATTATGTAACAGGACGCATCTGGGTCCCACTTTATGGCAACTTACGCGAGCTTGTAATGGATGAAGCCCATAAGTCTCGCTACTCGGTACATCCAGGTTCGGATAAGATGTACCACGATCTCAGAACTACGTATTGGTGGCCCAGCATGAAAGCCCACGTAACAACTTACGTCGGCAAATGCTTGACTTGTGCAAGAGTCAAGACGGAATATCAGAAACCATCAGGCCTACTTCAGCAACCAAAGATACCACAATGGAAATGGGAGGAAATTTCCATGGATTTTGTTACTGGCCTACCTAGATCCCAGCGTGGGAACGATACTATTTGGGTGATCGTGGATCGACTCACTAAGTCTGCACACTTCTTGGCTATCAAGGAAACAGACAAGTTCTCTACCTTAGCAGACATCTACTTGAAAGAAGTGGTTTCGAGGCATGGAGTGCCAACCTCCATTATTTCGGATCGTGATGCACGATTCACTTCAGAACTGTGGCAAGCGATGCATAAAGCTTTTGGCTCACGATTAGACATGAGCACAGCTTATCACCCTCAGACGGATGGGCATTCTGAGCGCACTATTCAAACTTTAGAAGACATGCTTCGGGCATGTGTTATCGACTTCGACAACAGTTGGGAAAAACATCTCCCGTTAGTGGAGTTTTCGTACAATAACAGTTACCACACCAGCATTCAAGCTGCTCCATTCGAGGTATTGTACGGACGTAAATGCCGATCACCTCTCTGTTGGGCAGAGGTGGGCGATAGTCAGATCACAGGTCCAGAACTTGTAGTTGATGCTACTGAACGGATTGCACAGATACGGCAACGCATGACGGCAGCTCGTGACCGTCAGAAAAGCTACGCTGATAAGCGCAAGAAATCGCTCGCGTTCCAGGTTGGGGATCGAGTGCTACTCAAAGTCTCACCTTGGAAGGGTGTAGTTCGTTTTGGCAAACGAGGCAAACTCAATCCGCGGTATGTCGGACCGTTCGAAATCATTGAAAGAATAGGCAAAGTGGCCTACAAACTAAAGCTACCAGCAGAACTCGGTGCAGTTCACAACGTTTTCCACGTGTCGAATCTGAAGAAGTGTCTGTTAGATGAGACCCTCATAGTTCCTTTGAAGGAGCTCACTATCGACGAACAGTTACATTTCGTCGAGGAACCTGTTGAAATCACGAACCGGGATGTTAAGGTCCTCAAGAACACCAGAATACCTCTTGTTCGAGTTCGTTGGAACTCGCGTCGTGGCCAGATTATACCTGGGAACGAGAAGACCAAATGGAACTCAAATATCCCCAGTTGTTCAAGAACAATGCAACTACTACTGAGGCTGAAGCTACTACAGAATTTCGGGACGAAATTCCAAATCAACGGGGGGATGATGTGACACCCCAGGAAAACCAGTAAACGATACAACCTACCTAGCTTCCTCAGTAACCGCATGCTAAATTTCGGGACGAAATTTCTTTCAAGTTGGGGATACTGTGGCAACTCGAGTTTTCAAGATTCCTTATTTGCATTTAATGCACGTTGACTGTTTAGTTGCTTGATTATTTGCCTTGTAACTGTACACTGGATCATAATTCGAGATGATTGTTTGATATGCTATGTGTTTTATATTAAGTGTTTGGTTCATGAACTTTTAAACTGTGTAAGACTTGAACAACCCGACGAAACACAAGTGTGTTTCGCCAATAACAATCACGACGAAACAGGCGTTTCGCCATTAGACCATCTCGACGAAACAAGGGCATTTCGTCACCATCATCCCGACGAAACACAAGTGTTTCGCCGGCCCAGTGATTCGCGAAGCCCAATAAGGGTCCAACACGTTAATTCAAGTATTAAAACGTGAAACAGCCTCAGTTTCACATCTTTTAACAAAAATCAAAAACCCTAGAGTTCCCTTTCTCTGTTGACGGCAATCTTGTGTTCCCGAAGCCCCGAATCGATCAAGTTACTATTCCGTTCATCGTGGTTAGTGTTTAACCTTTGTGTGATTGTTTGATTTTACCATCGTTAACTGTTTTTGGTTCGAATTCATTAGGATCGATGCTAGATAATGTTGCGTTCATGATTGATTGATGAATTGGTTAAAATGGAATCTATGATCGGTTATGGTTTTCGTATGTCGGATTGGATTGTTTGTGGTTAAATCAATATATAGATTAGAGTTTATGATAATGACTTAAATCGTTTATGCCATTGTACATGAATGGTACAAACATGTTTCTGAATGATGAAATTGTGATGTGACATTCGTATGCTAGATTGTCTAAGGTTAACAGAAGATTATGTTCTGATTAGTAATCAATGATATCAATGATTTGCTGAGTGTCTGTATGATTTCTGAATGATGATTGACGGTAGCTAGGGTTTATATGAATTACGTAACTGTCAGAACGACGTAACTGACATTTCAGACGAAACACAGGTGACGGCGAAACAGGTGTGTTTCGCCGAGACCAATCTTGACGAAACGGACATGGCGAAACAATTCTGTTTCGCCGAGACCATTTACGACGAAACCAATGTGACAAAACAGAAGTGTTTCGTCAAAGGGGCTCATGGCGAAACTAGGGTGTTTCGCCGAATGGGTAATCTGCACAGTAACTTGATTTCTTTCTGTTAAAGGATAACTGAGTTAACTAACTGCTGTTAGATAATACGCATGACTTGTATGATTTTGAATACGTGTTTAAGTGCTACTTGGTGATCACTGCTTCAATATCCACTATGATTATGCATATACATGAACTTCGTGAATATAAACTGATTCTGTACACGTGCGTACTTTAGGACTTGATTGATTAACTTGAGCACATACTTTAGCATACCAAGCAAACCAAGGTGAGTTCACACTCTTACCAAGGCATGGGATTCCCGGGGTTGGGAATGGGATTGGATAATTACTCATACTTACATTGTTACTGGAATTACGTACCACTGACCTCGTTAGGGGAAGGTCACTTATAGATACTGCTAGACTAGTAATACATGGGAAGCCCCCACTACTCTTCGCACACATGCCTGGAATGGCCACGATACAAATACTAAACTTCGCACACATGCCTGGAATGGCCGCGATACAAATACTAATCTTCGCAAACATGCCTGGAGGGCCGCGATACGAATATAACTAGTCTAGGATAAATGGGAAACTCCCACTAATCTTCGCAAACATGCCTGGAGGGCCGCGATACAAGTATATATGATACAAGGTTTACTAAACAACATACGGTTTACGAAACGAACACTATAACTAAACAATCAACTGTGAACTCGCTCAACTTTATTGTTGACTCTCTGTTACATGCCTTGCAGGTCGATAGGTACAAACGGAGCTTGCACTGGGAGGCGCAGTCGTTGTGGACAAGGATCGTGGATGCTTAGTTAAAACATTTATGACATTTCAAACCATTTACTTACATTGGGTTTACATTTATGCTTCCGCTTAACATTGAAACTATACTTATGTTTTGAACACCTTTCATATTATTGGGTTGAATTACATTTACTATTTACGTTGTTCAATATGATTGGTGGCTTGATCCTGGTCAGTCACGCCTCCAAGCGGTGATACTCCGCGTGTGGATTTTGGGGGTGTGACACTCGACCCTTACAACTGGTCGAATAAGTCATCAATGCGTGGGAGAGGATAACGATTCTTCACGGTCACCTTGTTGAGTTCACGGTAGTCAATACACATTCTGAAGGTACCGTCTTTCTTCTTTACGAATAACACTGGAGCTCCCCAAGGCGAAGAGCTAGGACGTATGAAACCCTTTTCCAATAGCTCATGCAGTTGTGTGGACAGTTCTTCAAGTTCTGATGGAGCTAGACGATAAGGTGCTCGAGCTATGGGCGCTGCTCCAGGAGCGAGGTCGATTTGAAATTCAACTTGACGATGAGGTGGAAGACCAGGTAATTCCTCAGGAAATACCTCAGGAAAATCACGTACAATAGGTATGTCTTCTATCTTCCTTTCTTCCGAGGATGTATCAGAAACGAGGGCTAGAATAGCAGTGTGGCCCTTTCGCAAACACTTCTGGGCCTTAAGGAAAGAGATGATGCCCACAACAGCACCACTCTTGTCGCCACGAATTAGGAGAGGTTCTTTACCAGAACGAGGGATGCGAACAATCTTCTCCTTGTAAAGAATTTCCGCTTGCTGATGAGATAACCAATCCATCCCAATAACAACGTCGAAACTACCCAGAACAATAGGAATAAGATCGATAGAGAAGGTTTGACCAGCTAAGATGAGGTTACAGCCCTTAACTATGTGTGCGGCTTCAAGGATTTTACCGTTTGCTAGTTCTATCGTGTGTTTGGTGTTCAGAAGTGTTGGAGTGCGCTTAAGCATTTGGCTAACTTTTAAGGACAAATAACTAGTATCGGCACCCGAATCAAATAAAACAGTAACAAAGAAGTCATCCAAAAGAAACTTACCCATCACCACGTTGGGATCGTTCCTTGCATCACCCTGACCAATCACGAAGGCACGACCTCGGGCGCCATTGCCATTATTGTTACCCCCATTGTTACCTCCATTGTTGCCTCCATTGTTGTTCCCGTTTCCTTGGTTGTTGTTGTTCTGATTCTGGTTCAGCTGAGGACAGTTCCTCTTAAAGTGGCCTTCAGCACCACACTGAAAGCATCCTTTATTGCCCTGCTGTTGTTACTGCTGGTGGTTCTGTGGAGCTGGTTATTGTTGTTGGCGATTCTGATTCGCAGGACGTGGGCTCCTGCAATCCTTGGCTTCATGACCAGGCTTGTTACACCTCAGACAACGACCCTTGTGGCACTGCCCGCTATGATGCTTGTTGCACCAGTTGCACTTGGGGTGGTTCCCTCGGTATCCACCCTGTCCTTGACTACCAGAAGATTGCTGACCAGGACTCTGGTGGTCATCAATCTTTCGCTGCTGAGACTGAACTGAAGTAGAACCCTTGCCCGAATTTCCATCCCACTTGCGCTTGTTATCATTGGGAGCATCAGTAGTAGTAGTAGCGCTAATACGCTTGGGCAACCTGTTCTACTCAACTGCCTGATCAGTGAGACGATGAGCCAACCAGATGATTTGCTGAATGGTGCCAAGGTTAGCTGAGGTTACGTGGCTCTGAATTTCTGGCACCAAACCCTTAAGGTACAGCTCGATATGCTTGATAGGAGGATCCACCATAGTGGGACACAAGATAGCTAGTTCGTTTGACCTCTTTGTGTATGCCTCGATCTCAGACCCCGTCATCTTCAAATTGAAAAATTCCACCTCTAGCTTGTGGATGTCGTCACGACTACAGTACTCTTCTTTGATCAGTTCTTTGAAGTCGTTCTATGGGGTGGCATTAGCAACCGCCAGCCATAGTAGTTGAACCTGTGCTTTCCACCAGGTTAACGCAGCACCTTCGAGTGTTCTAGTAGCAAATTTCACCTTACGATCTTCAGGGCATTCACACATCTCAAAGACAGACTCAAGCTTCTCGAACCAGTGAAGAAGGCCTACAGCTCCTTCTGTGCCGCTGAAAGTACTAGGTCGGCAATCCATGAATGTTTTGAACGTGCACACAAGAGGCTGAGCATGTTGACCTGTTGCGCAAGAATAAAAGACAAGGTTAAGCACGAGGGTTGGTTTGAGAAGGTAGGATCTAAACGTCCTAAGATGGCTTGATATGAGGTTATACCTCCTGCAGGGACAGCTGCAAGTGCCTCAGCAACTCGTTCATTGATCAAAGCCATCAACTGGGCCTGAGTTAGGTTGATACGTCCTCCGCGTCCATTCATGATCTTCACAACGAAGCAACGTAAGTGAGAAAAGTGTCGCGGAAGTGCGTAAGTGTGGGATGGCAGTAGAGGGTAAGCACACAAGGTTCAAATAGCAGTTATCACGTTAACTAATGCACAAGGTGAACTATCTAACCGACAATATAACATAAATCATACCACCTATTGTGTCGAGTCTTGCACGTGGAGCGAAATGTCGTTGTGGATCGTTGAGCACTCTACAGGTTATAGTATGGTTTTGTCAAAAAGCTTTTCCCTTTTTTTTAAAACCAAGTTCACTATAACCAATGGCTCTGATACCAATCTGTCACACCCCCAAAATCCAACTTGCGGAGTATCTCCGCTTGGAGGTGTGACATGACCAGGATCGAGCCACCAATCATATTGAACAACGTAATTAAGTAACAAAACTAACCACAATACAATTGGTGACCAAAAGAAAGTTAACCATGTTCAAATTAAACAGCGGAAGCATAAAACGTAAGTCCAAAACATAAGTTCGTAGTTCATAAGTTTAAAGACCCAAAACATAAGTTCCATAAGTTTATAAAGTTTAATTATGAAGTACGGGACATAACAGTCCGCATCCCACAACGACCTCCTCCTCGTGCAAGCTCCATAAGCATCTAGCGACCTGTAAGGCATGTAACAACGAGTCAACAACAAAGTTGAGTGAGTTCACGGTTGGTTGTTTAGTTTTAAGTTTTTTCAAAAACATAGTTTCTGTTTGGTTGGCTTACTTGCCGTGGGGGTTACCCTATAGTTGAAAATATGTTTAACCAATTTCTTTTTTTCCCAAACCATATTTAGTGGGGGCTTCCCCATGTGAACCACTAGACCGTTATGATATCGACTACTAACGAAAATAAGTTGTGCCCTATGTCAATGTCTATCATCATTGACAGTTTGCCATAGTCCATTAGTACACGCCCGTCCGACTGGCACGGTGTGAGGTTTGTTAAGCCTAATAGCGCTATTAACTAATGACCCGCTCGCCATTGGCCTCAGCGATTAAGTCGATATAAAATGAGGGACTTCATGATAAAGTTTTGTCTAGTAAGGTTTAAGGTTGTTGTCCTACCCAAGGAGGACGAACGTACGTATTCTACCCAAGGAGAATACACAGGATTAATATTGGCATCCTACCTATGGAGGATGGCGGTACATATCCTACCCAAGGAGGATATGTAGGTTCCGTTTTAATTCTTTAACCCATTCCCAACCACCGGGAATCCCATGCCTTAGAAAGTGTGTGAACTCACCTCGGTTTGCTCGGTTAGATTAATTACTCAAATAATCAGAAAATCAAGCACGTCCTAATAGGTACAGATAACAATCAGTTTCTCATGCATGACACGTTATCCTACGTACGGTTTATCTACTCATTACTTCTATCACATAGCACACAATTCTAATGTCAATGTACTTTGTTAAGTTATATTACTTTACCCTAAATTAGTATAACTATCTCACATAATAAAGAAGTATCCACACAAGTGTTCTAATATAAGATATATTTTCTAAATATATATTTACCCATTTTTATTTACGAAAACCAACCTCCGACACTTTGTATTTTGTTACAAAAATTATGGCGAAGTTTATATTCGAAACACATGTTATAAAATATACTTGTAATGCTTGTTTAGAAAAATATTTTCTAAGTGTTGGAATTTTTAGAAAATTTCGTCAGAGTTTCCTTTGAAAATGGAGGTGTCCATGCTTATTAGCATATCATTTTCTTTTCAAAAATTATTCAACAATCATCAATCAACAATATAAAATCTTTACTTATCAATCTTTGTTAAAAACAAGCATTAATTTCTATATCATGAACTTGAAAGTTTATAAAAATGTGTAGTAACTTACTAGTGTATTTAGTAAGTCTTGTTACCCCTTTAAAGTGTGATTGCTTCTTTAAAAACCCGATTTTTAAAGAATATGATTCTTTACAACTTATATTCATATTTTCTAAAAATACTTCTTCATGTATTTTTCTTGTTACACATGTGTTTCTTTACTTTGTTAACCACCAAAAATGATGTTTATTTTTGTAAGAACCAAGATTTAGTAAACTTGTATTTTTAACTTGGTTTCTTGGTAAATCATACTTGAAACATTTAGATTTACAAAACTTTAAACTTACTTGTTCATCATTTTACAAGAAAACATCACATTTATTCAAGTTGATGACCTTTTGTGAGGATGATTCATAACTTTTAAGATGTTCATCCTCTCATCTTGCTAGATTATGTTTTTAATCATGATCTAGCAAGACTACATGATGATCAACATCATTTCCACAAACAAACAAGAATCAACAAGCATATCAACACTAAAACAACATGATTTCTTCATAACTTTAGCTTATGTTCATGTTTCAAGTTCAAGTTTCTTAGTGTTCTTTAAGTTTATCATTATGTAACTTACTTTAACCACTTAAATAAGATGAAATATGAAGTGTAGGATGTTCTTACCACTAGCTCAAGGCTAGGGATGTTCAAGAGAAGAAATGAGGTGGTTAATAGCAAATGAAGGAGGTCTTTGAACTTCTGAAAGCTCCTAGCTCCCTTGTGTGACCTTTAATACCTTTGTATGTATGGAGATTGGATGAAGATGATTGAATGATGATGATGGTGATGGGGTTAGGTTTGGCCGAAACAAGGAAAGGAGGGAGGAGAAAGAGTTTGTGAAAGATGAAGATGAAATGAATGTGTAAAGTCTAGTGGGTTTTTATAAGTAAACTCCAACATCCTTTTAACCTTTAGGTCTTATGTTCCCATAGTACTTAACAAGATCAACTAAATAATTAAAATAAAATCATGGGGTCCCACATGTGCATAACCGGTTTGGGGGGGGGGGTGGTTTAGTTGAGATGTAATGGTAGTTAGTTTATTTGGTTAGAAGTTAAGTGAACTAGCTAGGTGCTTTATGTGTTATGTAGTAATATAGTGTGTTACGGTGTTCGGGACCCATAACTAGTTCAGAAAAATAAAAACAATGCTTCTAGCATTATTTTGGTGTTTCGGGTAGTGTCCGGTTGTTCGGTTAGATACCGGTTCGTTAAAGTGCTAAGTTATTCCGTTTAGCGTCCTATATATATATCCTTTTGTACCATTTTTAATTCCCAACACTTAGGAAAGCATATAGGACCATTTAGTCACTTTTCTGCACAAGACTAATATGTTAACAAGCACATGTAAGTATGATACAGTAATCAGAAAGCAGTTAAGTAATTCAGCACAGTCATCAAGCACTTTAATTAACATTAATAAATCGTACAGATACACGTAATTAGGAGGGTTGTCACATTATTATTTCCCATTCCTTGAGCCGAATTTTTTCATCGGAAATTCGGATTTTCTCATTCGACAATCGGACCTTCTCGCGTAACTTTTCTTCCGCTACACGAGTTCTACGGCCCGCTCCTTCGCCTTCGTCTTTTGGTCCGAGACGTCGTTGTACATTTTTAAGTATTCCATAAACTCTTCCATCTTCGGGTCCACCTTTTCCTTTTCTTTCCCCTTGGCCCGCTCCTTCTTTGATTTGTCTCGGCCCGGTGGATGCTCCGCTTCATGTACGACATACTCCTCTTCGTCAAAGTCGGCGTCATCATTTAAGTTTACGTGCACTACTAGAAAATTGGCCTAATGCAACTTTTTATTCGCAACCTTTTTCAAATGTGTTGCATTTGACTCTAATGCAACTTTGTTGAACATAAAGGTTGCATTAGAAGATCTAATGCAACCTTTTTCAAAAAAGGTTGCAAAATTATATTGAATTTGCAACCTTTTTGTTAAAATGTTGCAAATTTTATTAAAAATTGCAACATTTTTCTTGAAAGGTTGCAAATTTAGTTGACACTACAAACAAAAAGCCATTTAGTAGCACACACTTTTAATGGTGTTTAGCTTTTGTGCCTTAAATTTAGATTTTAATGGTACTTTGTGTATGCCATATTTGGTTAAAACACACCTTTGGTGGCATTTAGGTTTTTATGCCACTAATTTAGGTTTTTAATGGCACTTTGTGTATACCATTAAAAATTATGAAAACATGCTTAACATCAGATCCTATAAAATGATATATTTACATATTGTTATTTGAGTTGTTTAAAAAGTTTGCGGTTGACAACTTACTCGAAGTTCGCTAAAAAACGCTTGACTCAGAATCGACTCAGTACAAAACTAGCCGAATCGGCTGGCCTCAGCTGGTTACTACCTTATTTGTTATATTAAATTTTATTTTTAAAATTTTACTGTAAATTAGTAACATCTAAATACATATATTTTTGTTTATTTGTTAAAAGTTATTGATTTTAACCTCCCATGAAACCAGTTTCTTTTTTAATTTGTTAAAAACTTATTGATTTTAACCTCCCATGAAACCAGTTTCACCCAATTTTTTTCATTTCCCCTTCTTTCCCAAATTGACTCACCAAAACATTTTCATTTCCCCGCTCTACCAAAGTGATAGGCCAAAAGAAATTTCATTCTCCCGCTTCCCAACCCTAGCCATCTTCTTCACCTTATAAACTCAAATTCAAACTAAAAGCATTCTCCCGCTTCCCAACCCTAGTCGTCTTCTTCACCTGATAACTCAAATTCAAACTAAAAAAATCATTTTCCCAACAATTTCCCATCAAACACACACACACACACAGAGAGAGAGAGAGAGAGAGAGAGAGAGAGAGAGAGAGAGATGGCAAATCTGGACAGAAACACGAAAAAGCTGAAGATTATCAATAGTCGGTTCTAATCATTTGATGGAAAAGCCCTTGCGTGGGCTCCTCAAAATCAATGGCCCCATATTATTTCATGGTATTTAGGGTTTTGTTGTGTAGGGAGTGCTACGAGGCAAGTGAGACTAGCTATGGGTTGTATCACGGGACTACTCTGATCGTGGCTATTGATACCAAGTTAATGAAATTTGTAAGTATTGCAATAATCAATCACGCACACAACCTGTTTGATAAAATGCTTGTACGCATTTTTTCTTTCCCGTTAGTTTACATTACAATCTGCTCGACCCATTTCATTTATAACATATAGTTTTTACCCATAGTATGTCGTTTAGGTGCCTTAGCCTACTTGTTTTGGTACTTTTCTGATATGCTATCTTAACTGATTTTTTTCATGCTTAAATGCTTTACAAGATTCTCATAGTAAACAATATCATTAAGTGTTATATATGTTAAGTTATCCTAAAATTGAGTGTTATATATCTGACATTTTGACTCTGTTTTGGTACTTTGCTAATATGTAATCTTAACTGATTTTTTTCATGTTTAAGTGCTTCTACAAGATTGTCATAGTAAACAATATCATTAAGTGTTACATATGTTTATTTATCCTAAAATTGAGTGCTAACATGATCACGTTTGAAAGTCTCACACTAGTGTACATTATCTCCCGCAAGTTCTAGAGTATGTTGTTTATTTAATTTGTTTTGAAAAGATCAAGATTACAACTACAGGTGGTTTATGCTTGTTGGTATTCTTCTAGCATTCATAATCGTGTCAGTACCCAAGTTGGTGCTTATCATTGCTAAACCGCTTCAACAGTACCTGTTCAGTAGGCATTTACTTGTACCAAGCTGCTATCAAGTAACTCGAAGACGTTTTTTTAATCACAATACCAGCTATCCATGAGAGCACAAGATAATAAATAAAAAGACAGCTGCTTTGTCATTTGATTTACTTAGAGACATGTAGTTAATAAAAAAACATACTTTATTGGTTTTCTTCGTTGTGCTCTCTACTAAAAGCATGTCTTTTAGGATGCAAATCAGTAACCTTGGAGACATACTTTTGAACATAGTACTAACTATATGCAAAGAAAAAGGCACTCACTTGGAGATTCTGATGTTTACTTTGAGAATTGGATGCTTATTTCTCACTATATATATGGCAGTATATATGTATTTCTATTTAATCCTTGATTTACTCTTTTATGCTTTAAGAAGGTAATAATGTGTTTCTTCTTAAAGTGCTGATACTCACTGTAGTTGGATCATTCCATGCATTGGATTACATCAATCTTTTAACAGAGAGCACAAGGAAGCAAACCAATAAAGTAAGTTTTTTTATTTATTATCTTCTAGATGAACAGATGTTAGACTAGTTGTATTTTACCAGTGGTCAAAACATGGTGTTAAAAATATTAGTTTGGTTCGTCCCAAAGCGCATCTGATTTAAGTGGGCTCGTTTAAAAGATGTCTTTTAAGAAAATGAGAAGTATCAAAATAGCTAGACCTATTGTATATTATTCAAGATATTTGCTATTAGTTTCTTGAATAAAGATTAGATCCTGGCTGTTAAAAAAAGTTTGTCCTTAGTGAACAACTTATGATCTTTGTGTTAAATCCAACACTTTTAGGCTACAGCCTTGCTAACACGATTATGTTTGAAAGTTCCACATCTTTGTAAGTTATCTCTGGCGAGTTCTGGATTATGTTGTTTATGTGATTTGTTTTAAAAAAGATCACAATTACAACTACATGTAGTCTATGACTGTTAGTATTCTTCTAACATTCATAATCGTGTTGGTACTTGGATCGGTGTTGATGAACATTGCTAAACCACCTCAACATTACATGTTCAGCAGCTATTTACTTGTACTAGCTATCAGGTAACTTAACTTGGAGGCATGCTTTTGATCAAAGTAACAGCTAACCTTAGAGAGCATAAGATAATCTATATATATGTAAAGCATGTCTCCAAGGAAACTGATTTACTTGTACCAGCTATCATGTAACTTAAAGACATGCTTTTGATAATAGTACCAACTAAGCTTGGACGGGATATGCATAATCTTTTAGTAGAGAGCCCAAGGAAGCAAATCGGTAAAGTATGTTTCTCTTATTACAAAAGTTCTATTGCAAATTACCATTTTGCCCTTTAGTAATCATGTACAAAGTAGTGTTTTTATAAAACCCTAGAATTACCATTTAACTTCTATTCTTAATGTCAGATGTATTATTAACAAATCCAGAATTCCTACCATTGCTTCTTGACAAGAAGGCTATAATTTTATGTTTTTAAACTCTAAAATAATTAAAATATGATAAATTATAGACATGTTATTATTACCATGTAAATTTGACACCTCCCAAATACATAACCGTCGATAATTATAAATTTGAGCCATACGTTTTAATTTTGATATCAATAAAAATAAGCTATATTTAAACCTTTCATTTCAATACATAATTTAGAAAAAAAGAGTTGTGTTTATATAGATGCATGATAACACAAAGAGAATCCTAATGGTGGACTTTGGGGGCTAGCTTTAAAAGCTTCAATTAATTCTGAGTTGATGAAATCAACAATTTAGCAAATGGGTCAAGGCCTAGTGCAAAAAGTATGAACATTGCCATTCCTCTTTAGTTAATATATCTTTGTTTTTTTTTATATTTTTTAGCAGAATAGCAGATGATGATGCTGTTGGATGTTTAGACATGAGGATAAGATCTTTTGTGGCTAGGCTCAATGTTGTTACATCTGCTAGTGTGGGCTATCAGGTCATGTTTTTGTTTCTTCATGCAAATTACAATACATATATATTGATGTCTTGGGGTAATAAGAAACCATGACCAGTTATTTTGTGTGGTATCCTTCTGAAAAGTTATTCTAGTAGTCTTTTTGAGGTTTAGAAACAAGGACTGTACATTCAGAAAATGTGTAGATTGTAACTTCAGGCATTCAATCTTTTCATTGTTATTTTTGGTAGAACACTTGTTTATTTGGGCAGAGGATATGGTTGGAAGTAAGAATGTTTACCAAAATTCTTGTATTATGTAGGAAGTCACATTTGTAGAGCTTGATGGAGACAAAGAGATTACCACATGCATGTTGAACTTGGAGGTAGTGGTGGAATGGTATGCTTAAAATATATTTCAGTGTCTCTGTGTTATGGGTTATGTTTCGCTAGACAATTATTTTATTTATCAAGTTATTAATTTTATAAGGCTTATTTCAACTAATTTACATGTTGAAGTTGAGAAAAACTAGTTGCTGGAAATGCGCTAAAGGATTGAAGATGATCATTATAGAAAAAAAAAAAAAGCCGAGCTTGAAACTATGCGAAAAGAGTTTACCAGCCAGCGGCACAACTTGGAAGCTATGATGCGGAAGGTTATGAAACAAGTAGTTGGAGATCGAGATGAATAGAATGTTTTCACTTTTTTATTATTGTATTTGACTGTAAAATTATTTAAGTTTCGACAAACATGTTGAAGTACACACTTTGATTATCAATGATATTTTTGTTATTATTGTTTTCGTGTAATTACTATTGAATTTATATAAATTAATAGCAATTGAACTTATGTTGTAAGGTTGCATTTGTGTGAAAAAAATGTTGCTTGTGCTATAAAAAATGTTGCATTTTTTCTATTAAAAAATAATAACAGTTACATTAGGCCTAGAAAAAGGTTGCATTTATATAGAAAAAGTTGCATTTGAGTGTAAAAAATGTTGCATTTTTGTAACTAAAATACAAAAAAAAAAAAAAAAGTTGCATTAGAATATAAAAAAGGTTACATACTAAAAAGGTTGCATTTGACTAGTAAATGCAACACTTTAAAAAAAGGTTGCATTTGATCTTAAAAAGGTTGCATTAGATCTAATGCAACTGCTTCTAATGCAGCCCCCGATGAAAGGTTGCATTAGGCCTAATGCAACCTTTACAGGGCCATATGCAACTTTTTATCGGGGTTGCATTAGGTTCATTTTCTTGTAGTGGTGACACCTCGCGTCCAATCCACCGGCGCTAAAACTACCCGTTTCCGATTTTTTTTAGCGTTTCGCCATCTCCACCTCGTTGGGAATCGGCGCCCATTTTGGTTCCGTTTTCAAAATTTCCCACGCGCGAACGTGAGCAAAGTTGGTATTACCATTGTTCGCCTTATACTTCTCCAACGCTTGTTTGAACACATCGTTGTCGCTCATGCCGCTACGACGCCCACTTGTATATATTTTATTATATTCCTTGCAAAACTTATTGACGGACGCGTTCATTTTCCGCCACTTTGATGACACCGAGTCGATATCTCGATACGGGCCTTGGTCCATAAGGTCGAGGAACTTCGCCAAAACCTTGGACCAAAACCCATCACCCGTTTTGTTATTACCTATAAAAAAACAAACAAAATATATAAAGTTAAACAAAATAAACAAACAAAATATGTAAAGTGTTAACAAAATAAAAAAAAAATTAAACAAACTGTTAACAAAAATTTAAAATTTAAAATTTAAAAAAAATAAACAAACTTTAAAAAATTAGAAACTGTTAACAAAAAAATTAGAAAAACAAACTTTAAAAAAATGTATAAACTTTAAAAAAAGATAAACCTTAAAAAAAAGATAAACCTTAAAAAAAATACGAACCTTTTGTCGGGTGTGTAGACGTGCCTATGTAAGCCTTGGCTAAGGCTTCTTCTTCGATTGGCGTCCACTTAGTCGACTTCGGTTTGGACGATTGCTCACCCACCACTTGCTTGCCTTTTTTTCGTTTTCCTTTTTAGGCGGTTGGGTTTCGGGAACAACCTCCACATCGTCGTCGGGTTCGGATTGTTGAAAGGGTTGCGTCGGTATCGGTTGGGGTTGAACGGGTGGTGTCGGGTTCGGTGGGAAATTATAAGCACCCCGCATCATCATTTGTTGAAGGGCTTGATTTTGAGAGAGTTGAGCGAATTGGTTCGGCGAGTGTTGGAATGATACAAACGCATTTGATGAATATTGCGAGAATTGGTTCGGTTCTAGCGTCGAATAATATCCTGGAACCGAGAAAACATTAGGTTGGGTCGGGTTATTGGGATTGTTCGGGTTGTTGAAGGGATCCATGATAGAGTATAAGGTTTATAAAAGTGGAAGAAGATTTATAAAAATTAAGTGAGAGGGATGAAATTTTGGGATTAAATTGCTGAATGGAGGTGAAAATGGAATGAAAATATATATATTTAAAATTTTTGACCGTTTGTTTTTTTTTTTTTGGAAAATGGAAATTTAATTTTTTTATAACGGTAACTTTTTAGAAAAAGGGGGGTGTAGCTGGCGTTGCCGAACTAGGACGGGTGAGGGGACGGGACCATACCGTGTAGCCTAAGAAGCATACCGTATAGCCTAAGAAGGTTGTATGCGGTTACAGTTTAATCAACGAACAATCAGGGAATAAGAAAAGGAAACTTCTTCAAAGAAAAATAAAAGAAACATGGTTTGTCTACGTTTCTGTTGTTGTTTTTTTTTTTTTTTTTTTTTTTTTTTTGGCGGCAATTGGGTTTCAAAAGAAACTAGATTTTTAAGTCTAGTTTATTTGTTTGAGTGGTGCAAGTAGTAAGCTAGTAATGTGACGGATTCGGTGAGAAAGTTAGAAACCACATTATTTTGATTAAGAGGTGTACAACAAAAAGTTGTAATATGATTATACTTTTCACATGAAGGCATCTTCTACGGTGTATTATTGATGGTTATAAAATTCCCTTTTGAGTGAAGGGTCCTTTGTATTGAGCCTTTTGTTTTTAAACTAAAGTTTCCCACAATTATCAATTAAATCCCTTAACTTACATGTTTATATTAACCGACGCTAACGGAGTTAGAATACTCTAACTTGGTTAACTAGTTTATACCAAACTTTATATTTCAAACTATTAATTTAATTATTAACTAACTAATTATATAAATAACTGTATATTTATATATATTGGAAATATATTAATTTAGTTAGTTAAACGAATAAATAAATAACCGCATTTATAACCGAATTAGATTAGGATTAAAAAATTTCAATGATTTTTCACTTCGCGAAAAATTTCCGTTGGTTCAAGGATAGGGTTCGAATTCCAAAACGGGTCGGATTTTGACAACCATTTAGACGGATGTTACAATAAGTATTGCTACTATCTCACAGACGGTATTTATCTCGAGTGGGCGACGTTGGTAAAAACTCTTTCGTGTCCAGATGACGAAAAAAGATTATATTTCAAGAAAAAACAAGAGTTGGCAAGAAAAGATATCTAGCGGGCTTTCGGTGTGTTAGAAAAAAGATGGTCTATCATCGCCCAGCCGTCGAGTATACTTGAAAAATTAAAATGAGAAACATCATGTATACGTGTATCATTTTGCATAACATGATATTGGAGGACTCGGGTTGAGCGTTTTGTGGAGAAAGCTATGATGAAAGTAACCAACCGACGAACCCAATACTAACATACGCTGAGAAAGAAGCTATCCGGGCGAAGATACGGGCCAGGAACACACACCATAACCTTCGAGCTGATCTGACCAAACACCTATGGTTTTATCGTGAACAAGGAGGAGTCGACGAAGACGACGAGTTATAAATTATTAGTTATAAATTTTCTAGTTATATTTTTTAATGACTTTGTAGTGTTTTTATTTTTCTAATGAAATTATGTTTTTTTTTAATTTTCTAGTTATTAAAATTGCTATTTAATTTAAAAAAAATATTATTTAAATAAATAAATAATTAGGTAATCATGACAGGGGCTACATCCACACCCTGCAAATTAAAGGGGGGCATGATAAAGTCCCAGGCTGACATGACTGCTACATAACACTTAGGTAGACTGATAAAGCCTTTAGAGAGCTCCAACCATACCCTACAGCCTTATTAAAAATTACCGCTGCATACAATAATAAAGGGAAGCCAGAAGCCAGCGCATGGCCCAAGGTTGATGGCTTTGTGTTTCAATTTCTTTACCAAACAAAATAAATAAAAAGTGTCCTATTTTTTGTTATGGTAATGGGTCGGCCCTGATTTTGTGTTTCAATTGTATTTTATATTAGAATCACTAATTTTCTATAAAATAGCAACCTATAAACACAGAGAACTGAATATTTGTAGGTCGAACATAAGAAAAGCAACTAAATTGCGATTGAAATTGATGAAGTGACAACCTAATAACACCAATATAAATTTGATGGGACTAAAGCTCTAACTATTTTTTTTCTTCATAAAAGTAATGGACTTGTCTTGCTTGTAGTTTGTTATAAACATTATTAACCTAATTCTCAAACTCTATAGTTCATATCTTGTAAGTTTTTTCTTTGATTGGTTGAAGTACTTGCTTATCGTTCTAAGCTTGCCATGGGATAACACAGGGGCGCAACTTTGTGGGTGGGGGGGGGGGGGTTGAAAACCCAGGATACGGCGGTTCTAGACGGAAGTTTGGGTAGAATAGAACTAATTCGGTAGAATGTTATTAAGAACGGAGTAGAAGCAGAAGTCTAATGATTCATTCATACCGAAGAGTATACATGTTGACAAAGCGTTTCCCCTCTGGCAACTCCAAAACTTACAAAACTATGAACACACGACACTATATATAGACGTCTACCCTCGTGCGAACTGAGAGCCTTTTCCTTCATACGAAGTAAGTCAACTTTGTACGAAGTGAAGCATTCCAACTTCGTACGGACTGAACAATACCAACTTCGTACGAAGGTAACTACCTTCGTACGAAGTGACCTATAAACACCTATCTCGTTCACACTTAAGTCGTGTGTTCGTATCTCATCTATACAATATTCAACACACGCTCTATCTAGCCTATTCGCACAGTGACGGACATAATATGCACCAACAATTTCCCCCTTGGACGTCACTGTAGAAGCTTGATCTTGAAATATGAGAGCCGTGTTTGAATATTCTGCAACTTCAATCAGGATCTTGAAATCTTCAATTGATTCCCCCTTGATTGATGATTTGGGCTTGCATTATCTTCATTATGCACAAATTCCCCCTGGAATGAATATTCAGGTCTTTGTTTGCACGGTTCCCGACCTCCTCTGATTTGCTTAACTGTAATCTTCACAAATAATCACCAACTCGAAACTAATCAATGCAGCATCTTTGTTTCTACGTTAACCACATCCGTGTTCGGTTTTAGCGCACTACTCTGCTTGATCCTCTGATCTTCGAAAACCCAACCGGCAATTGATTAGAAACTTCGAATCACCACACCGCTAAATTTCAAGTTTATGAATACCCACAAAAATCTAAAATCCCGTTTTCTGTGATCACGTTAAGCATACTCCTGAATGACATATCAGCAAAACGGTAATCTCTACAATCAGCAAATCTTCATTGGATAACAAATTATCTGGTAACACATTCAGATCTCAGTAACATTCTTCCACGATCAGAATTGCATTCTTCATCTTCAGTCACAATACCAGATCTATAGTCTTCTCCGTTAGACCGGCAACAACTTAATCAACAAACATTATCATTCCCCAACGGTTAGTCCGAAAAACAATTCCTCTGCTCGAAGATTAACCATTCTGACACTTTAGACTAACACAAAGCTGTGATATCTTTTAAGTATCGACAATACTGTTGATGCATATGTCTGTCGCCTACGTCATCATATTATATCGAGTCTGTAATAGGAGCGTCGAAGTCAAACGGTAAATATATGTGTGTGTATCTACCTTCGCACGAAGGTAGCCCGTCATCTATAAATAGATGTGTTAGGATGTTCATTTGTAACGGTTTTGCAACTTGGACGGCGGAGCTCTATCCAACTGTTTCCAGGATCTGTAACGTTTGAGATATAAATGAAACTGTGATTAAATTGAATACATCGTGTTAAACAATGTCGCCTAACTATATCACGGATTCAGCACGTATATACTAGGTTATCAGATCAACGCCTATGCTATTAGGAGATCATAACGAGACCTAACAAGTGGTATCAGAGCAGGAGAGGCCTGATTTGAAGACATTGGATCTTAAACATCTCTTCTTCTACTCATTTATTCTTATTTTGACATTTTCCGAACATTGGACGAACAAAATGGACTGATTTTTCACAGGACTGCTTACAATTGACTAATAATAAACCCTTGAAAGAATCAGATCTAAAATCAATCAAATTCATATAGAAAATGGCAAAAAACGTGAAATCTTGAGTCACCTTCGCACGAACATAGCTTTACCTTCGCACGAAGCTAAGTCTATCTTCGTACGAAGATAACTTTGCTCAGTTTTACAAGAAAGTCTACCTTCGCACTAAAAATAGCCTCTATCTTCGCACGAAGATAGCCTCTATCTTCGCACGTAGATAAAACACATTTCTGAAATTGTCTCGCATTTTTGAAAGAATATGAACGAGTTATGAGAGAAGATAGTGCTATTACGTATGGTAGTGTAAATGAAAGTGCAATTGTCTAATATTTATAATGTATTACGGAATTTGTCAAAGAAAGAAATGATACATATGCACATGTGCATGGATAACTGTTACTTTAAATTTTTTTTTTGAATTTTTTTAATAACGAAATATAGCGATTTTTCCAAAAAAAAAAAATTTAAAAATTTTTTGGGTGTTTTTTAGATATTTTTAGGTATTTTTGGTTGTGTTCATGTTGGTTCTCGCGGTTCTCACAATAAAGGGTGGTTCCTTACAGATCCTTCTCCTATTTATATATATATCGCTAGGAATTTCTATTTATATATCCAAATAACATATACAATAATTCCTCAAATACAAGAATCTGCATCACTAGTCTTATTTACATCATTCTATTGCTTAAATATTTATTTAAATATTTTTAGGGTGATTTTGTCATTGGATTTCGTTTGGATATTTATTTTATTATGCAGACTCATTTGTGGAACGCTTCGCCAACTGTGAGTAAATCTAACTCTTCCACCTTTTTACATTTAAATTTTTTGGGTGTATCATGTGTCAATGTGTCGTATATTCGCATACTTTTTTTCCCTTTAATCATAACATGTAAAATCAATGTGTAATTGTCTATTTGTGTAGTTGTGGTTTGTTTATTTACTTATGTGAAGTCGCAGTCAATTGTATTCTAACACGTCATTATGGATCCATTGGCTGACCGGTTCCCCACGGCCATGGGTTGTAGTCTAGTATCACCACCCTCTTTAGATTCGCTCTTCGAGGCTTTACTTTTGCATAGTCGTATAGTCATATATAAGAGTTACATAATTGCTTTATTCGCATATTCTCATGATCGTATCATCTTATTTGGTATGTATGAATTATTGTTATTGTTTATGTATTATGATCATTATTCTAACACTTCAATTGCATGTTAAATATTGTCTTAAAAATAATAAACAAATTATTTTATTAAACATTTACTCACCAACATTTTTGTTGACTCAAAATTACTTTTACGCATGATACAGGAAATCAAGTGTAATGAGTCGAAGGTGAAGACACATAGGGCGTGCCTTAGAAAATAAGCAGGATTTTATCTTATGATTTATGACTTTGAACATGTATGAATTATTTGAAAGTGATATGTCATGTGACATTTTAATTTTTACATGATTAAATATTTAAACTTATAATAGTTGCCATAAGCTATGGACAATCATCTCGCTCTAACCGATAGTCTGCTATGGATCGAGGTGTAACAGGTTGGTATCAGAGCCGCCATTGGCTTTTAGAGTTACAAATACAAGTTACAAAATGACCTACGTATAGAGGAGAGAACGGCTGGTGACGTCACCATGAAAGTGACCTTAAACAACCTATTAAATGATATAACTGGCAGCAGTTGTGCAAAACCGCTAGACAGATAAGGTTTAAACACTGTTAGATAAAACTACTATAAAAACAAGGAAAATAATTGGAATTCCAATACCGTTAGAAGGATTCCAACACTTTTGGAAGCGAGTACATCTAGTCTTGTTTGACTTGTTGGCTTGGTCTTCTGGTCTTCAGTCTTGATCTGTTGACCCAACACTTTTGTACTTGTCTTCTTATTTCTTCAATACAACAGTTCAGTATCAGTAGTTTAGGCGGTTGTTTGGAAAGCTTTCAAGGGGGGAAACTTCTGGACCAATGTTTGGACTTTAACTTATTTCATTAGGAAGGGAAGATGGTTCCCTTAGGTTTTGCTTTTCATCATCAGAAGATCTAACATAACCCAACAACACGTAGCATAAATAATCCGTTATCTTATAACTTAATGAGATTAAGGTCAACAATCGAATATTTTGTCTTTTAGAAATATTAAATAATTTCTCAATATATCATATTGTAAGGACTCTTAATCACCACTTTATTATTGAATAAACGAATACAATATATAGAATACAATCGGGTCCTATACTAGGAAACAAATAATACATAATAAATACAGAGGAAATCACTCCTTAATTTATGTGATGTTGTTACAAACAATGAACCAAGTTTATGTAATCTAGAAATAATATCAAACGACACATGACCCAGACGACCATGCCAACGTTCAAAAGAGGCCTTGAGATGATGATTCGAGTATGTAACACCTCGAATTTTTGTGTCCAATAATGTGTTAACACGTGTCATTAGTTTACACGTGGCATTGATATTAAATAAAGGACTAATTTTGACAAACCTTGAAAGTATGTAAATTCGAGGGTTGTAAATGTCAACAAAGGGTAAATATACTGTATGGTAACCCTAAATGGTGCTTGTACCTTCAAACGAATAAATCATGGATCGTACGGAAGCGAAACGCGGAAGAAAGTGAGAGATTACAAGCTACAGGGGTTAACTGTGTCAACATGTTTAATTATACCTCTGAGTGACCCTTTAACGCTCCCGAGGCTTTGTAACAGTATTATACGCTCACTAAAACATACTGTATAAATTCCGCGAAGTTTCGTTTTAAAACGAGAAGGTTATGATCGAATTCGTATAAGAAGGGTTAAAAGCGTCAATAATGAAAGTTAAGACTTTCTGAATAATTAATAAACTAACCGGGGACTTAACAACGCGGGTAAATAACACGGGGTCCTTAGTTGTAATTAACCGAGGGCCAAGCCGCAAAGTTACCCCTTCAAACCCGAAAGGTCAGGTAAATCATTACGAAAGATTTCGTTATTAATTACCAGATCCTGATAATCATTACAAAAGATTTAAAATTTCTGGAAATCTAACCTCTCACGACCCGCGTGAAGTTTCGGGTTAAGTTGAGGCGGGCCGCGAGCCACCTCTTTTACTCGCCTGATATTTGAATCTCAGGCGACCCGCGTACAAATGCATGGGAACTCCCATGCGGGCCGCGTGAGACGCCCAGATGCAGAATGTTTGTAGTTTCTTGCCTTTTGAGCTTGTGAATGATCAAAACGCCAATAAATGAGGCATGGGCACCCTATACTCGACC
Source organism: Helianthus annuus (assembly GCF_002127325.2). Classification (NCBI taxonomy): domain Eukaryota; kingdom Viridiplantae; phylum Streptophyta; class Magnoliopsida; order Asterales; family Asteraceae; genus Helianthus; species Helianthus annuus. The sequence continues at coordinate 56,492,095 of NC_035446.2, forward strand.
CATAACTCTATGGGACACCTGCCCATCATCCATGATCAGTATAGAGTGTTGTGTGATGATCTTGAGGGCTTTGTTGCACTATAAATAGCCACATTTGGCTCATAACATTCACACAACTCAAACACTCACCTACTGATCATTCTAAGAAGCTCTCAAGCTTTCTTCTCTGCTCTCTAAGCAAGATACAACTTCTGTAAGTCGTTCAAACCCATTTTGGTCTTATATTTCCATAGATTTAGCTTATAAACTCAACCGTCGTAACTAACAGTTTTCATAACGATAATTCACAAATGGTCCAGTGAATTGTCGGATCAAAAGTAGTTTTGAGTTGGTATTTATGTGGGTAATAAACCCCAAAAAGGGTTCCCTCTGATCACCACTCTAACTATGTCAAATGTCGAGTCAAACGTGCACTTAAAAAGTCAACAGAAAGCTATTTTGCCGTTTTATACATAATCTGTAATGTACATGTTATGAAACCTGTTTTGACACTCATAAAACATGATATTAAGTATATAAACTTGTTTACGCTCGTTTGAATCGACCATTTGCTATATTGAACCGGTTCGGAGCCGAATGTCGCAAAAGTTTGACTTTTGCATTGACTTCAGTTCTGACCCGTTTTAGTGAGGTATAGATATGCCTTAGGACTCTCTTAGGACCAGGTCACATGATGGTATAGACCCCTGTGATCGGTTCATGAATTGTCCGAGTCTTTTACGTGTTTCCGTTAATCGCCTAAAAGTTGACCGTAACGCCATTTTGAAAATAAAACGAGTATTTCGGACACGTGAACGGACCAGAACCCTGCTTATTAAATTATAAGCATGTCCTTAAAGTTTCACGTCAATCCGAGGTCTAGAATGAGAGTTATGCTAAAAAGTGCAATTAAAGTAAACTTTTGTAATTAACGGCGCAATTAGCATAACGCCCATCTAAACCAAGATTTCGTCACCAAAACTTTTATCCACTGTTATAAAATAATATTTTTGGAATTTTAAAGATTTTTAATAATTTTTACCTTGCTCATAACCTGCGGTTATGGCTACGGTTCGGTAAATACCGAATATGCCCTTTTCGGCCAAAACGTGAGTTCTACATGGTCTTTTGACCCGATTCCAGTTGCCACTGATTTTAAATAATAAATAAAGTATTTTAGACTTTATAAACTGTTCGGGAAACTCAGATTTCCTGTAGAACTCGAAAGGCCCTTTAAAAGTCTTTAAAATGACCGAAAAGCCCCTACGGGGCATAATATTAACTTAAACTCGTTACGGGCATCGCGGAAGGTATCCTAATGATACCACAACCTATTTAAGGCATATTGACTTAGGAAATAAGCGTAAGACTCTCATGGTTAACCGTTTCGCCTATTGCGCGCGCGGTTCGGCTTATGAAACTAGTTTTCGTAAATTAGCCGATACGGGTCAAATTATATTATTTGGACCCCAAAATCCAGAGTGTGAACCTTGAACCCATATAAAACAAGTCTCTGAACTTGTTTGGGGCGGAATCACATTCCATTCTCGGTTTTCGCCTTTTCGCGCGATTAAACCATATTTATATTCCGGAACCAACCGGTCTAGGCTACGGCCAATATAAAGACCCGTTAGGATTCTAAGAGGTTAATTAAAACCTTCGTTCCAGATTAGGAGCCCAGTAAAAGCTATCGGTGATTTAATCAAATTAAGGAATAATACTTGCAAAGGTAAATACTTTAACTTATTTCCCCTATACGGGCTTGGGTTACGGTATGTTAATACCGCTTGATTGAGCATTATATTTTTCCATCGCTTAGGTGGTTAATTAAATAATATGATCGGCTCATTTAAACAGTTTTGTTGCTTAAAAGCCTTTGGGGGGTTTAATGACCGTTGTCCCAGATATCCTTGGCATCATTTTACGAAATGGCCACGACCATCGACATCCCGGTGTAGGCGTACACCCGGTATACATTGTCGACATTAAATTAAAAGACGTAGCCGTTGGTTTTTATACTACGGTTTTACGCAATGTGGTGTGTCTATAAATCTTTAACCCGGCACGACCCGGGCTACTGAACGTATAAAAGAACATGTAAAACGTTCACAAGATTTTAATAATTTTCCCAAGTTATAAAAGAGTTTGTGCCTTGTGCATTCAAATCAATTTTAATAAACATTTTCAAATGTGTCAGTTGAATGTATTTATCAGTGTAAACTGACGTATTTTTCCCCAAAAAGATTAAGTGCAGGTACTATACGAATTTGGCTGGTATTAGCCTCCTAAGCATCACGAATAGTCTCGCAAACTCGATGCCGTATCTGAATGAACAATATTTATTATTTTGATCCGCTGTGGATATATTCGACTTCTGTAATACATTTGATATTACAACCAGAGGTTGAAGTATATATTTATCTTTAAGCTTCCGCTGTGCATTTATATAATTGTGTGGTTTGACTATATTGTTGCCAACATCGTCACGGTATTCCCCACCGGGCCCACCGGTGAGACACGTGGAAATCGGGGTGTGACAGGTTGGTATCAGAACCAACATTGAGTGAATTAAACACTATCCTATTGTGTTTAATCTCAATGACACAATTGCACATACTTGAGTCTAGACAATAACTTAGGACAAATTCGGATTAATACTCCTTTTTGTCTTTATTTTCATTTCAATTTTTAATAAGTTTTGGAGCAGGAAAATGCCACCTGTTATATTCCGAGGAAGAGGAAGGGGAAGAAGAGGCAGAGGAGATATCGTGACACATCACGATCACGAAGCTGGACCGTCAGGTACAAGACCTCCTTCAATGACAAGGAGCGAAGAACCACAACGACGAAGAGACCTGTATGAACCTGCGAGGCATTCCACCTCGCACAGCTCGACGCCATCATACCGGCACTCCTTTGGGCCAAACTCAGAGAATGATCCCAACAACCCACAACCTTCCTTCATACCTCTACAACGTTCGGTATCGCACCGGAATTATGACGACCCTACTCCATACTTCATAGGTCAGTTTAATCCAGCTGACTACATACAGGAACCTTCAGGTTTTGTTCCACTAGGGCCACAAGATCACTTCTCCGAGGACCATATGGATGAGGATACTGATCCAACAGAACCTGCTCGTGGTACGCCCACGCATCCGATAGAAGTCTCTGATGGGTCATCCTTCCATGGCACACCCTATCAGGGGCCAGACAGTTTCCAAGCGTTGTTTGACCGACATGAGTGGTACTACACACCACCCCAGCAGACGTCACAACAACCGCGACATCCACAGGATCCCTCTGAGGATTCACGCTTTGTGGCAGTTACGCCACCACCTCCGCCACCGGCGCAACCAGTAATACCTGATCCGCCAAGGCGTAGGAGGACGAATGCTCGTATGTCCACACGAGGAGGAGGGGGTATCCACTTCAGCACTCCTCGACACTCTAGTAGTAGCCACTATCCGCCACTACAAGAAGAAGGACCTTCAAGTCCTATACAGGAGGCGAACTCCGCACCAGCTGCACCAAATTCGCCACCATTTGGGTATGACCAACCCATACCTGCTTACACGGGTCCAACGGCTTACAACCCGTTCGAACCGTCACAAGCACATTACAACTACAATTATGAGCGCGACCCATATGTGGTGTCGGCTAGATATAATGCACGCTACCCTGACGGAGCACATGGAAACATGGGAGCTCCGGACTACTCAGCTCATGGGTATCCAATACCTCCCAGACCTCCAGTTCCGCAACAAGTGCCACAACCACGTTTCTCTCCTCCTGAACAGGAAGAGATACTCCATCGACTAGATCGTGTGGAGAGAGAGTTCGAGGAAGAGAAGAAAAGCCACCGAGGATTTCTCAAAGGCTTGGCGAACCTACTAAAGGGCAAAAAGAAGAAACGTGACCACTAGCCCTTAATAGTTGTACTAATTTCTATTTTGAAATAAGTCCCTGCGTGGACACTTATCGTATTTCAGTCCCTACGTGGACTTATCTTTTAGTCCTTGCATGGACACTTATTTTATGTTAGTCCCTGCGTGGACTTGTCACTTATTTTAAACCTCTATAGAGGTATGTACTATTTGAAAGACCCATTTAGGGCAATATGTGATTGTATTTGAGATTATGGAATGTATGTTATGAGTTTTGTTTTAATATGTATGAAATAGATCAAAACCATTCCTTTTAAATTGATATGCCTAAATAAAGAATCTTACGAGTGAAACCTAGCCTGGTGTCTTTTAAGATCCGGCCAAGATGGTAGGACTTAATTAAAAGATTCAGATTCCCTGTTAACCGCTGCAAGCATGTTAACAATCATGGCAGACGTGATTCGTTAAAATCACGCGCGTCATTCTTATACAATAATCCTTTAAGGATTTCAAAACCCAACTAAAAGATTATAAATCGTGGGTTAAATCGCCAATGAAGGTGATCAATCATATAAAACATCCATTTGAGATGTAGTGCCTACGGTCCAATTTTATTAAAACATCCATTAGAGATGTAGTGCCTACGGGCCAATCCTATTAAAACATCCATTAGTGATGTAGTGCCTACGGGCCAAATCTTATTAAATCATCCATTAAGTGATGTAGTGCCTACGGGCCAATCATGTTAAAACATCCATTAGAGGTGTAGTGCCTATGGGCCGTAATAATTGTCTTATAAAGACAACAGGCAGTGGTGGTCTATGACTCCCTGTCAGAAAGAGATAAAAGGACTACGGTTCAAATCTCTATGCCTTTGATTCTCTGAAATCTCGGCTAATAGTATAAAACATCCTCATGATTAGGCTTTATGCCGCCAATATTATTGATATAGCTAAATAGGATATATTCAAATCCTAAGATTTAATGAAGTAATAAGTTAACCAAATATGGTCTCTGTTACCATGGTTGACAAATTGTCATGAAAGACAATCATATAATAATCTCCTGAATAAAATTTTGTTATCTTCTGTAACAGATTCAAGTTACAATGGCGGATCCCAATGGAGAGAACAGCCATACAAATGAAGATGACTACGACAATGCGCCAGTGCATCTGACAGGCGCACAGCTAAAGGCTCTGATTGACAATGCTGTTCAGGCAGCTCTTGATCGTCAGTACACTGAGTCTCATAGCAGATCTGTAACAAAACCACTCTCCAAACCAAAGACACACTCCAAACCACCCTCTCAACCCAAGAAGGATGACGACAATCACTCGTCAGCTGAAAATAGTATTCGTCGTGAACGAGAGTACACTGATGCATCGGGTGCCAAGGGTTGCACCTACAAGTACTTTGTATCTTGTAAGCCCCGGGAATTTACGGGGGAGAAAGGTGTTGTTGATTGTATCACCTGGCTAGATGAGATGGACACTATTGTGGACATCAGTGGGTGCGCAGAGAAGGATGTGGTGAAGTTTGTGTCCCAGTCATTTAAGGGCGAGGCCCTGGCATGGTGGAGGGCGTTGGTGCAGGCATCAGGTAAGTCTGCTTTATACAAGATGACATGGGAGGAATTTATTGCTCTCATTAAGGAAAACTACTGCCCTCAGCATGAGGTTGAGAAGATCGAGGCTGACTTTGTGTCACTGGTAATGACGAACCTGGACTGCCAGGCTTATTTGACGAGCTTCAATACGATGTCTCGCCTGGTTCCGTACCTTGTGACACCAGAGTCTAGAAGAATCGCCCGTTTCATTGGGGGCTTGGAGCCTGCGATAAAGGCTAGCGTAAAGGCCTCTCGGCCGACGACCTTCAGGTCAGTTACTGACCTCTCCTTGTCTCTCACTTTGGATGCTGTCCGTCTGAGGACGCTAAGGAGCAAGGAGGCTGAGAAGAGAAAACGTGAGGATGATACCTCACGAAGGTCAGGAAAGAAGCACCGGGGAAACGGTGATGGCAAAAGAGGGTCGGAGGCGAAGAAAGATGGGCAAGCTGGTGAAAGGCCCAACTGCAAAATCTGCAAGAAACCCCACTCTGGGAAGTGCAGGTTTGCATCGAATTCACAGTCACAACCAAAGACTCCTTCCTGTGGACTGTGCAAGTCCAAGGATCATAAGACTGTGGAATGCAAGAAGATCAAGGATGCAACCTGCTATGGTTGCAACGAAAAGGGGCATATCAAGAGTAACTGCCCTTAGAACGCTAGGAAGGCGGAGGAGACAAAGAAGACTAATGCTAGAGTCTTCCGCATGGATGCAAAGGAAGCAGTACAGAACGACAATGTGCTTACAGGTACTTTTCTCGTAAATAATATATTTGCAAGAGTACTTTTCGATTCTGGCGCTGATAAGTCCTTTGTAGACCAAAAGTTTTGTAAACTATTGAACATGCCAATCAAAACCCTAGATATGAAATACGAGGTAGAGTTAGCAGACGGCACGATAGAAACCGTCTCCACTGTGCTAGAGGGATGTGAAATGTCCATTAAGAACCATTCTTTTCCTCTATCTCTACTTCCCTTCAATCTAGCGGGTTTCGACATAGTCCTAGGCATGGACTGGTTATCCCATAATCAGGCCCAAATCATTTGCGGCAAAAGGCATATAGTATTAAAGACTCCGAGTGGTGAATCGCTCACCATTCGAGGAGACACGCAGTACGGATTACCCGAGGACGCATCTATGCTCAAAGCTTCTAGATGTTTAAACAGAGGCTGTGTAATTTACATGGCTCAGGTGATAATTGAAGAACCTAAGCCGAAGATAGAGGATCTTCCTGTCATTTCTGAATATCCTGAGGTTTTTCCTGAAGAGCTACCTGGTTTACCACCAGATAGACAAGTGGAATTCAGAATAGATATCATACCAGGAGCAGCTCCTATAGCTAGAGCACCTTACAGGCTAGCTCCTACTGAAATGAAGGAACTGAGAACCCAGTTGGATGAATTGTTGGCAAAAGGTTTTATCAGACCTAGTTCGTCTCCCTGGGGAGCACCTGTCCTATTTGTAAAGAAGAAGGACGGGTCGATGCGGTTGTGCATCGATTACCGTGAGCTGAACAAAGTTACCATAAAGAATAGATATCCTTTGCCAAGGATCGACGATCTGTTCGATCAGCTGCAAGGAGCAAGCTACTTCTCAAAGATCGATTTAAGGTCGGGTTGTCATCAGCTAAGGGTCAGAGATGAAGATGTACATAAAACAACATTTAGGACTCGCTATGGTCATTACGAGTTCCTAGTGATGCCTTTTGGGCTCACAAATGCACCGGCTGCGTTCATGGATCTCATGAATCGCGTTTGCAAGCCGTATTTGGACAAATTTGTCATCGTCTTCATCGACGATATTCTTATATATTCCAAAAGCCAAGCTGACCACGAGAAGCACCTCCGTTGCATTCTCGAATTACTACAGCGTGAGAAACTCTACGCCAAATTCTCGAAATGTGAATTCTGGCTACGAGAGGTTCAGTTTTTAGGTCACGTTGTGAGTGAGCGTGGTATCCAAGTGGATCCCACAAAGGTAGAGGCAGTCATGAACTGGCAAGAGCCAAAGACGCCTACCGAAATTCGTAGTTTCCTGGGGTTAGCAGGATACTACAGGAGGTTTATTGAGAATTTTTCGAGGATTGCTGCACCCTTGACTTCCCTAACCAAGAAGAAAGAAAAGTTCAATTGGGGCCCAAAGCAGCAAGAATCCTTCGAAATTCTGAAGCAGAAGCTAAGCAACGCACCTGTGTTGACACTACCTGAAGGTACAGATGAATTCGTAATTTACTGCGACGCATCACACACATGCATGGGGTGTGTGCTTATGCAGAAGGGCAAGGTTATTGCCTACGCTTCACGACAATTAAAGGTGCACGAAAAGAATTACACCACCCATGATTTGGAGTTGGGTGCCGTTGTATTTGCACTGAAATTGTGGAGGCATTACCTTTATGGTATTAAATTTGTGATTTATTCTGATCACAAAAGCCTCCAGCACCTGTTCAATCAGAAGGAGTTGAACATGAGGCAGCGTCGTTGGATGGAAACCTTGAATGACTATGATTGCGAGATCAGGTACCATCCCGGCAAAGCGAATGTAGTCGCTGATGCCTTGAGCAGGAAAGAAAGGGTAAAACCTATTCGAATCAATGCCAAGAGCATTGAAGTCAAAAACAATTTGATTGAGAGGATATTAGCTGCACAGCGAGAGGCTGTGTTGGAAGCTAATTATCCTAATGAAAAGTTAGGAGTAACTGAGAAGCAGTTGACTCTTAGCAAGGATGGAATCCTTAGACTGAACGGACGTATATGGGTTCCGATTTATGGAGGACTACGAGATGTTATCCTCCAGGAAGCCCATAGTTCCAAATATTCTGTCCATCCTGGTGCAGACAAGATGTATCAAGATTTAAAGGCAAATTATTGGTGGATAGGCTTGAAAAGTCTGTGGCCGCCCATGTAGCAAAGTGCTTGACTTGTGTTCAAGTCAAAGCCGAGCACCAAAAGCCATCTGGCTTGCTACAACAGCCTGAACTTCCCGAGTGGAAGTGGGAATGCGTAACTATGGACTTCATAACCAAGTTACCCAAAACCAGGAAGGGAAACGATACAATATGGGTCATAGTCGATAGGCTGACTAAATCGGCTCATTTTCTACCCATCAAGGAGACGTATAGCTCCGATATGTTAGCCCAACTTTATGTTGATAAGATTGTAGCCTTACACGGCATACCTGTGTCTATTTCTCCGACCGGGATACTAGATACACGTCTCACTTCTGGAAGAGTTTCCAGCAATCTTTGGGCACGCGTTTGAACTTCAGTACGGCTTACCATCCACAGACAGACGGTCAAAGTGAGCGTACTATCCAGATGTTAGAAGACATGCTTCGTGCGTGTGTAATCGATCTAGGTGGTAACTGGGATAAGAACCTACCCCTAATCGAATTCTCCTACAATAATAGCTACCACACCAGCATAAAGGCTGCGCCTTTCGAGGCATTATACGGTAGAAAATGTAGATCGCCTGTTTGTTGGGCGGAAGTAGGAGAGGTCCAATTATCGGGGCCAGAGATAGTTTTCCAGACAATGGACAAGATTGTCCAGATTCGGGAACGTCTCAAGGCTACCCGCGATAGACAGAAAAGCTACGCTGATCCAAAGCGTAAGGATTTTCACTTCGAAGTAGGTGAAAAGGTGTTGCTTAAGGTGTCACCCTGGAAGGGAGTGATGCGTTTCGGCAAGAAAGGCAAACTGAGTCCGAGATACATAGGACCTTTTGAGGCCATTGAACGGGTCGGGTCAGTCGCCTATAAATTGAACTTGCCTGAAGAGCTCAATGGAATTCACAATGTGTTCCACATCTGCAATCTCAAAAAGTGCTTCGCCGATGAATCATTGGTGATTCCACACACAGATGTGCATATAGATGAGAGCTTAAAGTTTGTAGAAAAACCTTTGTCGATTGAAGATCGACAGGTGAAGAAGCTTCGAAGAAAGCACGTACCGATTGTAAAAGTCAAATGGGATGCTCGTAGAGGTCCCGAATATACGTGGGAAGTCGAAGACACAATGAAAGAAAAATACCCCTATTTATTTGAGTAAATCTCGGGTCGAGATTTATTTTAAGGGGGTGAGGATGTAACACCTCGAATTTTTGTGTCCAATAATGTGTTAACACGTGTCATTAGTTTACACGTGGCATTGATATTAAATAAAGGACTAATTTTGACAAACCTTGAAAGTATGTAAATTCGAGGGTTGTAAATGTCAACAAAGGGTAAATATACTGTATGGTAACCCTAAATGGTGCTTGTACCTTCAAACGAATAAATCATGGATCGTACGGAAGCGAAACGCGGAAGAAAGTGAGAGATTACAAGCTACAGGGGTTAACTGTGTCAACATGTTTAATTATACCTCTGAGTGACCCTTTAACGCTCCCGAGGCTTTGTAACAGTATTATACGCTCACTAAAACATACTGTATAAATTCCGCGAAGTTTCGTTTTAAAACGAGAAGGTTATGATCGAATTCGTATAAGAAGGGTTAAAAGCGTCAATAATGAAAGTTAAGACTTTCTGAATAATTAATAAACTAACCGGGGACTTAACAACGTGGGTAAATAACACGGGGTCCTTAGTTGTAATTAACCGAGGGCCAAGCCGCAAAGTTACCCCTTCAAACCCGAAAGGTCAGGTAAATCATTAGGAAAGATTTCGTTATTAATGACCAGATTCTGATAATCATTACAAAAGATTTAAAATTTCTGGAAATCTAACCTCTCGCGACCCGCGTGAAGTTTCGGGTTAAGTTGAGGCGGGCCGCGAGCCACCTCTTTTACTCGCCTGATATTTGAATGTCAGGCGACCCGCGTACAAATGCATGGGAACTCCCACGCGGGCCGCGTGAGACGCCCATATGCAGAATGTTTGTAGTTTCTTGCCTTTTGAGCTTGTGAATGATCAAAACGCCAATAAATGAGGCATGGGCACCCTATACTCGACCCATAGCTCTATGGGACACCTGCCCATCATCCATGATCAGTATAGAGTGTTGTGTGATGATCTTGAGGGCTTTGTTACACTATAAATAGCCACATTTGGCTCATAACATTCACACAACTCAAACACTCACCTACTGATCATTCTAAGAAGCTCTCAAGCTTTCTTCTCTGCTCTCTAAGCAAGATACAACTTCTGTAAGTCGTTCAAATCCATTTTGGTCTTATATTTCCATAGATTTAGCTTATAAACTCAACCGTCGTAACTAACAGTTGTCATAACGATAATTCACAAATGGTCCAGTGAATTGTCGGATCAAAAGTAGTTTTGAGTTGGTTTTTATGTGGGTAATAAACCCCAAAAAGGGTTCCCTCTGATCACCACTCTAACTATGTCAAATGTCGAGTCAAACGTGCACTTAAAAAGTCAACAGAAAGCTATTTTGCCGTTTTATACATAATCTGTAATGTACATGTTATGAAACCTGTTTTGACACTCATAAAACATGATATTAAGTATATAAACTTGTTTACGCTCGTTTGAATCGACCATTTGCTATATTGAACCGGTTCGGAGCCGAATGTCGCAAAAGTTTGACTTTTGCATTGACTTCAGTTCTGACCCGTTTTAGTGAGGTATAGATATGCCTTAGGACTCTCTTAGGACCAGGTCACATGATGGTATAGACCCCTGTGATCGGTTCATAAATTGTCCGAGTCTTTTACGTGTTTCCGTTAATCGCCTAAAAGTTGACCGTAACGCCATTTTGAAAATAAAATGAGTATTTCGGACACGTGAACGGACCAGAACCCTGCTTATTAAATTATAAGCATGTCCTTAAAGTTTCACGTCAATCCGAGGTCTAGAATGAGAGTTATGCTAAAAAGTGCAATTAAAGTAAACTTTTGTAATTAACGGCGCAATTAGCATAACGCCCATCTAAACCAAGATTTCGTCACCAAAACTTTTATCCACTGTTATAAAATAATATTTTTGGAATTTTAAAGATTTTTAATAATTTTTACCTTGCTCATAACCTGCGGTTATGGCTACGGTTCGGTAAATACCGAATATGCCCTTTTCGGCCAAAACGTGAGTTCTACATGGTCTTTTGACCCGATTCCAGTTGCCACTGATTTTAAATAATAAATAAAGTATTTTTAGACTTTATAAACTATTCGGGAAACTCAGATTTCCTGTAGAACTCGAAAGGCCCTTTAAAAGTCTTTAAAATGACCGAAAAGCCCCTACGGGGCATAATATTAACTTAAACTCGTTACAGGCATCGCGGAAGGTATCCTACTGATACCACAACCTATTTAAGGCATATTGACTTAGGAAATAAGCGTAAGACTCTCATGGTTAACCGTTTCGCCTATTGCACGCGCGGTTCGGCTTATGAAACTAGTTTTCGTAAATTAGCCGATACGGGTCAAATTATATTATTTGGACCCCAAAATCCAGAGTGTGAACCTTGAACCCATATAAAACAAGTCTCTGAACTTGTTTGGGGCGGAATCACATTCCATTCTCGGTTTTCGCCTTTTCGCGCGATTAAACCATATTTATATTCCGGAACCAACCGGTCTAGGCTACGGCCAATATAAAGACCCGTTAGGATTCTAAGAGGTTAATTAAAACCTTCGTTCCAGATTAGGAGCCCAGTAAAAGCTATCGGTGATTTAATCAAATTAAGGAATAATACTTGCAAAGGTAAATACTTTAACTTATTTCCCCTATACGGGCTTGGGTTACGGTATGTTAATACCGCTTGATTGAGCATTATATTTTTCCATCGCTTAGGTGGTTAATTAAATAATATGATCGGCTCATTTAAACAGTTTTGTTGCTTAAAAGCCTTTGGGGGGTTTAATGACCGTTGTCCCGGATATCCTTGGCATCGTTTTACGAAATGGCCACGACCATCGACATCCCGGTGTAGGCGTACACCCGGTATACATTGTCGACATTAAATTAAAAGACGTAGCCGTTGGTTTTTATACTACGGTTTTACGCAATGTGGTGTGTCTATAAATCTTTAACCCGGCACGACCCGGGCTACTGAACGTATAAAAGAACATGTAAAACGTTCACAAGATTTTAATAATTTTCCCAAGTTATAAAAGAGTTTGTGCCTTGTGCATGCAAATCAATTTTAATAAACATTTTCAAATGTGTCAGTTGAATGTATTTACCAGTGTAAACTGACGTATTTTTCCCCAAAAAGATTAAGTGCAGGTACTATACGAAATTGGCTGGTATTAGCCTCCTAAGCATCACGAATAGTCTCGCAAACTCGATGCCGTATCTGAATGAACAATATTTATTATTTTGATCCGCTGTGGATATATTCGACTTCTGTAATACATTTGATATTACAACCAGAGGTTGAAGTATATATTTATCTTTAAGCTTCCGCTGTGCATTTATATAATTGTGTGGTTTGACTATATTGTTGCCAACATCGTCACGGTATTCCCCCACCGGGCCCACCGGTGAGACACGTGGAAATCGGGGTGTGACAGAGTAGGACGCAAGGAAAGCCTGATTGCCTTCACGCAGGATATAGAGCTCGTTTTCACATGTTCCCTTTACCAGGATTTCCTTGGTCTTTCGGTCCTGAATGTGAAAAAAATTATTAGAGAACAAAACATCAACAGGTGAGTCATTGGTTAGTTTACTAATGGAAAAGAGACGTTTTATGAGATGGGGCACAACTAAAACGTTTTTCAAAGAGATATTAGGAGTGAGAGGTGCAGTGCTGGCTTTGGTGACCGGTAAAGTGTGGCCATTTCCGAAATGAACAAAGTCATTCCTAAGAAAACCCGAGGTATGGGTAAGGTCATTTTTCAGAGGGTGTCATATGGGCAGACGCACCTATGTCACCTGTCCAGTTAGGATATTCCCCAGTGAGATTACACTGAGCATGGAACGCTTGGGCCAGATTGGCATCAGTAGGAGTAACGTGTTGTCCATAAGAAGCAAGGTTTGGACACATATTTTCATAGTGGCCATCCTTCCTACATAATTGACAATGAGGTTGTCATTTACCTTTGCCACGACCTATACCACGACCACGATTAGCATAAGATAAAATAGGAGAGTTACAAGAATAATTGCCATGACGCGATTGTTGAGCGACAAAAGCTGCTTGTGGTGTGTGTTGGCCATGAAGGGAGGCCAGCCAAGTCTCCTGATTCTCGGCTTTACCGAGAAGCTTTCGGAAGGAGGTCGTGCCTAAAGCACGATGAGTTGTGGAGAACTGTTCAAAGGCAGTACCAAGGCCGGATAAAAACCAATGGCATTTGTCGGTTTCAGGAACAGGGTGGCCGATGGCCGCGAGTTAATCACAAATGTTTATTAACTTGCGACCAAACTCGGTGACAGAGGAGGTGTCACACCCCAACCGATGGCGGAAACATCGGGGCGTGGCACTGAGCGAAACAGATTGTTCAAGAGAATCCACAACAACTATTAAATTACCATACCTTTAATGTTAATACCCCATACTACTAACATATAAAGTAAAAACAGTCATTACAGATATAAGTCTCAAAAACAAGTCTATTCCGACAACTCAGATTTATTTAGCGTGTTTCTAGACTCCCTAGCTTGTTCATCACAACATAGCATCCTATCAACCTGTCACATACGTTAAAATAAAGTCAATACATAAAATGTAAAGGTGAGTGCATAAGTTTGCATAGCATATAGTATGGAAAAGCGTTTACGCATAACCAGCATGTAACACGTAACGGGCGAAGCAAGTAACTATCAATCAATGACTACACTTAACCACGAGACTGCGTTGTAGAGTATGCGCGACACATGTTCAACGAACACGTGAAGTAAGAGATGTGATCCCTAGCAACCCCTGTCCGTGACAGGTGCTGAGTCCAAACTATAGTACTATCGTTGCTAGATGCGGTATAGTGTAACACTGTATAGCATACTACAAGCATTCAAAGTACACGTATAGCATGTGAGAATGGTTAGCGTTAAAAGTGTTTGCATTGTGTGTTGTTGTGTTTTGATAGAGAACGTATGTAACACCCAAAAGTGCGTTACATGAAAATGGGTTCGAGTATACTCCAGTATGTGTTTAACAAGTAAACACAACCTTGATTGGATTGAAGGGAGCGCGTTGGGAGTTAGCCTGAGCATAGAACAGTAGCGTATGTGTTGAACAATGTGTAAACAGAGTGTCGAATGTGATAAGTGTCGGATGGTGGTCCGAACGGATGGGTATCCATTCGATCGGATGGTCATCCGGACGGATGGTCATCCGGACGGATGGTCATCTTAGCGGATGACCATTCTAACGGATGGCCATTCGAATGAGGTGTGGGTGTTTGTAAATCGTTTTGAAACTTTGAAGTTTTCGTTGTAGCGTTTAAACAATGCAAAGTGTAGATGCCAAGTCATCCGGTCGGATAGTCATCCGGACGGATGGCCATTCGATTGGATGGCTATTTGATTGAGAAGTTGGTATTTTGAAGTTTAATCAAGTCGTTTTGAACAAGGACAGGTCACCTGATCGAATGGTCATTTGATCGGATGGTCATCCGATCGGATGGCCGCTCGAGTGGGCGATCTGTTGTTTTGAAAACTTGAAATTTCTAAGTTAAAAGGTTTGCTATTTAACGGAGACGGGGTGACAACATGTCAAACAATGGAAACACACCAAGGACTAGCTCATTCGATCAGATGGGAATCACCCCATTCGATCAGATTCACTGTTCTTGATGGAGTTTCATGTTCAACCCGTTAGTCGGTCATCTCTCAGGTGGAAATCCATTTTCAAGCCGTTGGCTCTCAACTAGGAAATGAGTAGAGAGTCTGAATGGGTATGGACTCCATCGGTTTTGTGTAGCAGTTGAAGAAAAGTTTGAGGAGCAGTTGAAAAATGTTGAGATTTAAGCTAAAAGTGTGGAAATCCTTTAGATCTGAACTAATCTTGATGAGATGATGTCACACCACATTTTGCATAAGAAAACGAGTGAAAACCACCTTCAAGAAGTCTAAATCAGGCGATTTCCAGAAGAAAACTAGTGATTTTGATGGAGAAGATGATGTAGAAGTGTGTAGTGATGAAGGTTGTACAAGATTTGAGGGGAAATACTTACGAAATAGCCTTGGATCTTGAGAAAAGTGACTGAGAATGACTTGGGAGTGAGTTGGTCGGATGGAGATGTCACATCAGTGAACAGTAGTGTACGGGTGCTATTTATAGGGGAGAGAGAGGGAGTTAAGGCGGTGGAAGATTCGAGGTGTCGAATGGGTGTCCGGTCGGATGGCCATCCGATCGGATGGTCATCCGGACGGATGTTCATTCAACCGGATGTCCATTCGGACAACCGTGTGGTGCGAGTTAGTTCTCTAACTTTCGTTTTGTGCGTTAAGCGTTGCGTTGCGTTTAACCGAGTCGCGAGTATGCATTTGAGCGTATAAGCGTTGCATTGAGATAACTACATAACATTAAACAAATAAAAACACATAAACTACACACGTCACATAAATGCATAAAGTAAATCCGTGTTTCGAGTTGCGTTGCGATAGCGTTTAGTCTGGCATGCGATGTAATATGCGATAAAATGCGTTTAAATAGCATGCGTTGTAAACTGCGTTGAAATGCGATAACTGCGTTTTGTATAAGCGTTGTAATAAGCGTGTAATATGCGTTTGAAAACATAGTTTTAAAATAGTTAATCCTTAGCGACAATCGATATCTCGAGAGTACAAGTCAATTAAGTAAGAAATGACAGATACAAGTAATGACCCGGAAAGTCGGGTTGTTACAGCCTCCCCTACTTTAGGGAATTTTGTCCTGAAATTAAGGCGCAGGCGTAACAAAGAGATGTGGGTATTTAGCTTTCATATCACTTTCGAGTTCCCAAGTGAACTCGGCGCCGCGTTTGCCTTCCCAGCGAACCTTCATTATTGGAATGCGAGAGCGTCGAAGTTTCTTGGTTTCTCGATCCATGATTTCTACTAGGTTTTCCACAAAGTGTAGAGTTTCGTTAACTTGCAAATCCTCAAGAGGGACATGCAGGTTTTCTTCAGCTAAACACTTTTGAGGTTCAAGACGTGGAAAGTTGGATACACGTTGTTGAGTTCCTTTGGTAATTCGAGTTGGTAGGCCACTTTGCCAATTCTTTCCAGAATCTTAAAGGGGCCCACGTATCGTGGCGCTAGCTTTCCTTTCTTGCCGAATAGGATCACCCCCTTCTAAGGTGAAACTTTTAGGAGTACGTGATCACCAACTTCAAACTCAAGGGGCTTGCGGCGTTTATCGGCATAACTCTTTTGACGACTCTGAGCTTTCAAGAGATTGTCTCGTATCTGGAGGTTATTGTTAGTCGTTTCTTGTAATAACTCAGGATCGGTAATTTGCGCGTCTCTGAACTCGTGCCATACAATAGGCGATCGACATTTTCTTCCCTATAATGCCTCAAAGGGTGCCATTTGAATACTATTGTGATAACTGTTGTTGTACGAGAATTCGACTATAGGTAAATGCAAATCCCAATTACCACCAAAATCTATAACGCACGAACGAGGCATGTCTTCAAAGGTGCGAATCGTGCGCTCAGTCTGACTGTCAGTCTGGGGATGGAATGCGATACTAAGATTAAGAGTAGTACCAAGTGCGGATTGGAATGTCTCCCAGAGACGCGAAGTAAATCGACCATCGTGGTCAGAGATAATGTCACGAGGTGTCCCATGTCGACAAATGACTTCGTCGGTATAGATTCGTGCTAATCGTTCAACCTTATAGTCTTCTCGTATCGGCAGAAAGTGGGCGGATTTCGTAAGATGATCAACGATAACCTGAATGCTATCGTGACATGATGGCGTGCGAGGGAGTTTCGTAATGAAGTCCATAGCTATACTCTCCCATTTCCACATCGGGATCTCGGGTTGTTCGAGTAAGCCAGAGGGTCGTTGGTGTTCAGCCTTAACTTTCGAGCAAGTTAGGCATTTCGAAACGTAGAGAGCGATGTCCTTCTTCATTCCTGGCCACCAATACCTGGCACGGAGGTCCTGGTACATCTTGACGGCACTAGGATGAATGGAGTCGGGATTTGTGGGCTTCAGTCAGCAAAATCTCTCAGAGATTATTACAACTAGGAATCCAAATACGATCGAGGTAGTGAAAAATACCATTCAGTTTATTCACTAGTTGGTTTTCGGTTCCAAGTATTCTTTCTTCCTTCAAAGTACTTTCGAGAAAACAAGCGTGTTGAGCGTCGCGAATGAGAGCTTTGAGGTCGTGCTGGGCTAGAACGTTACGAACACTATGTAAATAGCTTCGTCGGCTAAGAGCATTGGCAACGACATTTGCTTTACCTGGATGGTAGCGTATCTCACAGTCGTAGTCGTTGAGAAGTTCAACCCATCTGCGTTAGCGCATATTCAGCTCTTTCTGGTTCAAGATGTGTTGTAGGCTCTTATGGTCGGTGAAGACCGCACACTTGGTACCATAAAGGTAGCGTCGCCAAATCCTCAACGCAAAAACAACTGCACCGAGTTTGAGATCGTGGGTTGTGTAGTTCTTCTCGTGGACCTTGAGTTGGCGAGATGCGTACACGATAACCTTGTCTCATTGCATAAGCACACATCCAAGACCGAGGTTAGAGGCATCACAATAAACAACAAAGTCGTCGTTTCCATCGGGTAGCGCGAGTACGGGAGTGTTGCAAAGCATACATGCATCATCTTATTCGGTTCCCCAAACAAAAGTCTTGTCTTTATGCGTTAGAGATGTGATAGGGACGACGATTTTAGAGAAATCAGCGAT
The DNA here is from genome assembly GCF_002127325.2 of Helianthus annuus. Lineage (NCBI taxonomy): Eukaryota > Viridiplantae > Streptophyta > Magnoliopsida > Asterales > Asteraceae > Helianthus > Helianthus annuus. The sequence continues at coordinate 56,510,315 of NC_035446.2, forward strand.
AAATCGACGGTAATAACCCGCTAATCCGAGAAAAGAACGAACTTCGGACGAGGTTTTCGGTGTAATCCAACTCTTAACTGCTCCAATCTTCGTGGGATCAACGTGAATACCTTGACTGTTGATGATGTGACCAAGGAATTGGACCTCCTCAAGCCAAAATTCACACTTGGAGAACTTGGCGTAGAGGCGATTCCCTTGGAGAAGCTCGTGAACCAAACGAAGATGTTGCGCATGTTCGGCTTTCAACTTCGAATAGATAAGGATATCATCGATAAACACTATGACGAAGCGGCCAAGAAAGGGTTTACACACACGGTTCATCAAATCCATGAAGACCACGGGTGCATTGGTAAGAACAAAGGGCATAACAGCGAATTCATAATGGCCATAGCGGGTTCGGAAAGCGATTTTAGGGATATCTTCCTCCTGAATTTTTAATTGATGATAAACAGAGCATAGATCGATCTTAGAAAAACACGTAGTGCCTTGCAAATGATCAAATAAATCGTTGATTCGGGGTAGGAGGTAGCGATTCTTGATAGTAAGCTTGTTGAGTTCCCTATAATCGATGCACATTCGGAACGATCCATCCATCTTTTTTTCACGAAAAGGATAGGTGCGCCCCATGGTGATGTGCTAGGGCGTATGAAGCCTTTATCAAGTAATTCCTGGAGTTGACTAGAAAGTTCATGCATTTCGAATGGTGCGAGGTGATAAGGGGCTTTAGCAACAGGATTAGCTCCAGGAATGAGTTCGATACGGAAATCAATATCACGGCTCGCGGGTAGACCAGGTAAATCGTCAAGAAAGACACTAGGAAAATCACGAACCACAAGTACTTTTTCCATTGACTTCTTTTCCTTTTCCTTCTCCGCTACTACAATGTGCGCTAAGAAAACCATGTATTCCTTTCAGAGATACTTGCTTGCTTGAATACACGACATAAGTTTTAGTTCTTTCGAGGACACTTCACCATAGACACAGACTTGATCACCGTTTAGAAGAGAGAAACGAATCGTCTTTTTGAAACAAACAACTTCAACATGATTTTCACGAAGAAAATCCATGCCTACTATGATGTCGAAACTACCAAGTTGCATCGGAATGAGATCGATCAGGAAAACGTGATTGTTGAGTTCGAGAGTACAATCACGAAGAACAGAACTGACGATGACGGTTCTTCCGGTGGCAATTTCTACGTCGAACGTTGTTGGGAGGTTAGCGCGTTTACGGTTCAGAAGCTTTTCGAATTCAAACGACACAAAATAGTTATCGGCTCCAGTATCAAATAAACACGAAGCATAAATACCGTTAACAAGGAACGTACCATTGACAACATTGTTGTCAGTCTGAGCCTGGCGGACTTTGATATTGAAGGTTCTTCCGTGGGCTGCCTGTTGTGGTTGCTTCTGTTGAGGTTGTTGATGCTGTTGCTGTTGTTGTTGCTGCTGCGGTGGTTGCTGCTACGGTTCTTGTTTCACAGCGCGATTCAGGCATACGTCAGCAAAGTGATTCGGGTCACCACAAGAGTAGAAAGCCCGTGCACGAGCAGCGGGCGCAAGAGCTGCTTAGTTACCCTGGATAACAAGAGGTTGAGTTGGCGGTGCTGGAGCTGGAGCAACTTGTTGACGCGGGCCTGAACAGCAGTGAGCAGTAAAGTGCCCATAGATGTTGCAATTGGCACAGAAATGACAATTCACCCCAGTCAGGTGATGGTAGGTGCAAGTAGGGCAGAGAGGATAAACACAGGTATACGCACGCTTAGCAGGCGTTGCGTTGGTGTTAGGTGCTGTAATTTGTCGGTTCTGGTTGTTATTGGGTTGGACGGGAACAACGTTGAGAGGTGCGGCGGTAGTAGCATAGTTCTTGTTGTTGTTACCCTTGCGCTTGTATCCTTGGCGTGAAGACTTTGAAACTTGTGATGCTGCAGTATCGGTAGCGGGAGTAGCGGTTGCTTGACTGAGATTCTTGGTTGAGGTTTTGAAATAACCGGCCAAAACTCGCTTGTCATTGATCTCAGCTGCGAGTTGGTAGGTCTCCTCAATAGTAGCATGTTTAGCTACCTGAACAAAGTCAGCTACATAGTCTGGGAGAGCGTGGATGTACTTCTTGATCGTTATATCTGGTGTTGTCACTTGACCAGGACATATGATTTTGAGATGTTTGAAGCGAGCGGTGAGACCATTATTGTCACCTCCATCTTGTTTGATATGCCAGAATTCATTCTCCAACTTTTGAACCTCATGAGGATGACAAAACTCCTTCATCATAAGCTCCCTGAGCTCTTCCCATGAAAGTCCGTAAGCTGCATCATTACAGCGCCTGTTGCGCTCAGCAGTCTACCAGTCCAGAGCCCTAGACTGAAAAACTCCAGTAGCATTAACAGTACGCAGGTTTTCTGGGCATCCGCTTTGCCTGAAGGTGACTTCGATTGCGTCAAACCACTGGAACATGGCACTGGGTCCATCTTCACCAGTGAAGTTAGCAGGACCAAAAGCCTTGAATTGCTTAAAGCTAAAGGGTGCTTTAGGAGAGTCGCTCTTAGATTCAACAGAGGACTTGCTACTGACATCGTTGATCTCACTGACGATCTGGGGTATGACATTAGCAATTTCCTTGGCTACCAGTGATGCGATGCGCTTGTCAGCATGGTTGCGTCGAGCAGCTCGTGAAGTGTGGATCCAAATGACGACATTGTCTGTAGCAGACATCGTCATAGGATTCAGACGAGATTCGATTATATTGGGGTTCGTATAGCTTAGCGTTTAACCGTCATTACTCTTATTATTATTACTCCATAAAGCACAGGAACACGTCGACACATAACACATAGGCACATAATCCACATAAGCACGTAGGAGCACATAATCCACGTAAGCACATATTTTGCACGTATTCACCTAAATATTTTGCACGTATTCATCTTCTCTACCAAAAACGCCTTTCTTTAATTTTCGTGTAGCGTGTGCGAGAGTTGCGAGTAGCGTAGCGAGTAAGATAGCGTGCGAAAGTAGCATAGCGAGTAGCGTTGCGAGTAGTATAGCGAGTATAATAAGCGAGGAGCGTTGTGTAAGAGAGTTCTTAGTTTGAGTTGCGATTAGTTAACGTTTAAGATTCACGGTAGCTGTGCGAGTTGTGCGCGTTTGAAGAGCGATAAAAGCGAAAAGTGTAGATCTCCAAAATCGGAACACATAAACATATAAGCATATAAAACACATAAAATTGATAACTCATAGAATCAGCAGCTGCGAGCTCAGAATCGAAATAGAGTACCTTGGGTGTTAGGCATCGACTACCCAAAGTGATTCGACTATCCACAACGACATCGAGTACACATTTTGGCCTAATAGACTGTGCTCTTGCCAAAATACCGTGAACGACACGCATCCTTTGGCTACCACGTGAATCGAGTCATTGGAATCCATCGAGACTTTGGTGAGAGTTTTGTAGAACCCAAGTAAAGAGTGGAAGTAGCCATTAAGATGCGGGTTTCACCCCTAACTTAACAACTTTATTCCTGAAAGTGTGGTAAAACCACGAGATAGAGATGGAGAATTTCATCAATATATGGATGTCACTCCTAACTTGATGAAGATTCTCGTGCTGAGAGTAAAAATATGCGTAGAGTGAGTGATCTTAGTGAGAGTTCCCGGTTTTCACACCTAATCTTGATCCAATCACTCGGTTGTGTTATGCGAGTGTTTTCGAAAATGTGTGTATTGTGTTAGCCTTAGGAAAGGCAATGTAGTCTCCAGCCTTAGGAAAGGTTGTCTTTGCGCGAAGCTATAGTATGCGGTGTTCGCACAAAGATGTAGTTTTCGCGAGTTCGAGCGAGAGTATCAAAGTGAGCTCGTGCAAAACCCCTACTTGGTTCGCACAGAGCTGGTCTGTTGGTACTTAAACTATAGACTAGGTCAATCCTAAGACATCAAAACCCAGACTTGGTCGTGTCTTCCTAATTCCCTATAGTTATGGCTCTGATACCAATCTATCACACCCCAACCGATGGCGGAAACATCGAGGCGTGGCACTGAGCGAAATAGATTGTTCAAGAGAATTCACAACAACTATTAAATTACCATACCTTTAATGTTAATATCCCATACTACTAACAGATAAAGTAAAAAGAGTCATTACAGATATAAGTCTCAAAAACAAGCCTATTCCGACAATCAGATTTATTTAGCGTGTTTCTAGACTACCTATTGTCACACCCCGACCACGAAAAACAACAAATCGTGGCGGAAACGTCGGGGAGTGTTGTAACAGAATCATTGTTTCATAACACATGGATTGAAGTTCTGTTTATTAAATTAAATGTATTACATTACATTGAAATTAGAAACGAAACATGAACAAATAGACTTTCATTGTTATTAAGTCACTAAGGCCTCGTCCGTTCCTATATGAGCATGCATCAATATCATCATCAAATATCACCAACTATGGTACCTGAAACACATGTGAAAATACGTCAGCATAAAAATGCCGGCGAGTACATAGGATTTTATGAAAGTGCCAGATTCATGGCTCATTTATGTTTTGAAAATATAACTTAAAGACCTTTGTAAATTGATAATTAGAAAACCAAGTTTTGTAAAATGTTTGTAATGTAAATTAAAATAACTAAGTCAAAACATATTTGTTTTATAAAACCTCGATACCATGAATCTTAACTCCAAAACATTTGTTCATATAAACCCAAATTGTAAATCTTTTTTGAAATAAAACTCGAATTTTTATATTGTTAGAAAAACCTTGTAATATAACTTTGTTTTGATAAACTTGCCCAAGTGATCTAAATAACGCAACGATATATAATGTATTAAAAGCACTTATATATAGGAAGTACCAGCGGCGTATCCACCATGCTTTTAACACAGTACACCCGCCCCGTTACCTAATCACTTCCCTAACCCAACGGTTCAAACAATACCAAATAGTTCACATAATCAAACAGTTACAAACGGTTCATATAAATCAAACAGTTACAAACGGTTCACATAATCAAACAGTTACAAACGGTTCACATAATCAAACAGTTACGAACGGTTCACATAATCAAACAGTTACAAACGGTTCATATAAATCAAACAGTTACAAATGGTTCACATAATCAAACAGTTACTAACAGTTCAAAATGTAAAACAATGTGTCCATATGCTGAGTGAACATATGCAACAAAATGTAATATACAAAAATTGATGTGCTAGCATGTTAAGTGAACATACATAGCAAAACATAATGAAATCATGTACTATATATGTACTAATAAGCATAACACGCATATGATATAAAATCATGAAAAACACGAAAGTAACAAGTAGGCACATGTGTTTCACCCCAAAACATTCGAAAACAGTAAAAGAGGGGTCTATGTACTCACTTGAGGGTGCTTAGAAGTCTTGACTAACAACCAAGCAAAGCTAGAGGGCTCATGAAAATCAAACGGCACCTAATATAGGTAACTATGTTAATAAACGGACCTAAATTGGAGGATCGGATAAAACGAGATTTCGTAAACCAAATGAGTGTAGGGACTCATGTAATATGGTTTAACAAAGCCTACATTCTAAAACGAAACCTAACCTAAGTGCTTACGACCCATTACGACTCGTTAAGGTAGCTTACGCCACTTTAACGCGTTCGGACCGTCTAACTAGTCCTATGACAAGTATTATATGCCTTAACATGTCTAATAATGTTGCCTAATCAGTTTATATGTTAAAATTTAGGTTACATATGCTTAAAATGAATTTATGCGTAAAAAGGGCATTTTGGTCATTTTCCTAAGGCGTATAAACTACCTATCATACAAATAACTAAACGAAGTGACCATAAGGTATAACATCGGAAGGTTATTCCCTATACAAATATGGTCACAACAAATGCCTGGTCGGATCCTAATGATCGACCAAACGGGTCGGGTTCGAAAGTCTAAGCGGTTGTTTAGACCGCTTTTCTTACGACCCTATATAAGCACTAAACTAAAAGCGACGAGTTAAACATGTTAAAACATGTTTAACGAAGTTAGAAAACAAGTTTGTTATAAAAAAAAGGTTTTGATACCCAAGATTAGTTTGGTTGCAAAATACGCATGAATACGCATTTTAACTGAAACTATGACTCGTCACTACACCTAATCAACGTGGTAATCAGCAGGTATAGTCACAAGGGACTATAACCATCGTGATTACACTCACGTTGCGAAGTTCAAATGAACTTCATGTTGACCAAAGACTGGTCAAAGCAGAAAGTCAAACACAGTTTGACTTTCGTGCTTAAAAACGCATAAAAGCATGAAAGAAACTTACAACGGGTCCAAGCTAGGAAGAACTTGATCTAAATACTCAGGTATGAAGCATAAAGCTTCAACTTAGAGCATAAAATCATATCAAGGTGTGAGGAAAATGGAATGGGAGCTTGGGTATTTATAGATTTCGGAGAACCGTTAGGATCGTTTCTCGCAAATCGTGCTTTGATCTTGACCTTACAAGTGGGCACATGGTTTTCTAAATTATGGGAACATGTAAAACTATCAAATTCCAGCCCATAGGGTGCAAAACCATGGGTTAAAACCATCAAAACATCAAAATTGGACTAGATACAATGAATCTGGTCATTTAGGCACTTTTTGACGCTTTTAGTCCCTGTTGATCAATAAGTTTATTTTTGCGCACCAAAACACCTCAAAGCCTATTTCTAAGCTATGTAAAGTATATTTAGGGCATGTTTAACTTATGATCAAGTTCCGGAATGTTCGTTTCAGTACGAATCGAAATACTTTCGCAGTTCGTCAAAATTAGTCCCTACAAGCGAATAAACTTGATTTTGCCACACCAAACCCTCCAAAACTTATTTCTAAGTTATGTAAAGGTTATTTAAGGTATGTTAAGCCTATGTCACTATTTCGGAGTATTTGTTGCATTAAACTGATACGTTTATGCATCAGTTTGCGTATAACTTTCCAGAAAACGATTTAGAGCTCGAAATCGAACAAGAATTGGTATGTGCAAATGATACACATATTTAAACAAATCCCAAGTATGAAACACAATATTTCATTAATTTGGTATTTATTTGATGGTCACAGAGGCACAGGTGTCACAGTCTCCCATACTTTAGGAAATTTCGTCCCGAAATTTATTCGTAGGAGCCTGTCTGTGACTTTGTGTTAAATAACCACCAAAGATATGCAAGGCATAATCCTGTCATTTACTCAACGGACATTCTTTAGAAACGAAAATGAATGGATGGAGTCATTTTTTAACGGGTGCTTCCTCAGAAATGGAAATGAAGGAATAATCAAAAGGATATTCATTTCCTCCACGAACATTCTTCAAAACGAAAATGAACGGACGGAGTCATTTTAAACAGGTGATTCATCAGAAATGGAAATGGAGGAATAATCAAAAGGATATTCATTTCCTCAACGGACATTCTTCAGAAACGAAAACGAACGGACAGAGTCATTTTCAACAGGTGCTTCATCAGAAATGGAAATGAATAGAATTAACTCAAAAGGATATTCATTTCCCTCAACGGACATTCTTTAGAAACGAAAATGAACGGACGGAGTCATTTTCAATAGGTGCTTCATCAGAAATGGAAATGAATAGAGTTAACTCTAGACACATGACAAAACTTGCTGTGGTTTTAGTGCACTAAATTCCATAATTATGTATGCATCCATAATTACGTAATTCCTTGCACAATCCGCACAGTGCATTTCATAATCTGTAGGGGAAGAAAAATCAAACCTGTGATGAGTGTGACTAGACTACCATAGGGTCCTTTTAATTAGATCGACAAATGATCTCTTTAAATAGACCACCAAGGAGTCTTTTCAGCTATATCATCATATGACATTCCTAACCAGATTTTTGGATCAATCTGTTTAACTAGACCACTCAAGGGGTCTAATTATGGAATAGTACCTTATAATCCAAGGGTCTTAACTATTACGTAGAAGCCCATTAAGGATTTGAGGTAGTACCTTTGGATATCCTACTATGAATCCTTTATACGAAGATATAGAAGATTCTACGAGGATTTGGATAACGAAAAATTCGGATCACGCAAAAACATAAAAGAGAACACATAAGCACATAATCACATAATTGTTTAACTTGACCTTTAATTTGTTATCTTTGGACATGGATATTTAAAGCACACCAGGAATCCAATCCGTGGATTTCATTTGGCACTTTAATCATTTTCAAGAATCAATCTATGAAGATAGGATGATCTTCCAAAAATTCGATTTTTGATTACAAGGAATCATAACATTCGAATTAAGGTACACAAAAATTAAGGACTTACGGAAATACCCTTAGTTACCCTAACAAGGATTGGGTATTCGTCCAGAGTTGTAACTTGCGCCTTGTACTTCGTTTCCTTGGAAGAAACGGGTACTTAGGATTTTCGTGGAAAACGCAAGAGATCATAAAATGGAAGAATTTTGAGAGTAGTCTGTTTTTCAAGGAATACGGTTCCTTGATTGTCGGTATTATAGGGGATATGTTGTTTATACATGCAACCACATAAATACATTGTAATGTAAATAAAAGATTTATTTATAAACAACATCAACAACTGTTTCTTAGACCTTGACAACAAAAGAAAATAATACATAAAGCTTGATTATTTCTAAACAGCGTTGTCTTCCAATCGGTCAGATGCTCATCCCTGCGCTGGATTTGCATTAGCAAGCTTTGGGCAATCCCTTCGAAAATGGCCCATCTCGCCACAGTTGAAGCAAGAACCTGGTAGAAAACGTGCTTGAGCTGAATTATTTCCAGCTTGATTTTGTGCAGCTACAGTTGGGCAAACTCTTGCTGTATGACCAATAAGTCCACAAATTTGGCATTTGCGGCACTTCACACTAGCATGATGATGAAGGCTACATTGGTTGCACAAAGGTGCATTTCCGTTGTATGGCTTCCTAGCAGGGGGTTGAGCTGGTTCGTTGGGGACAGCTTGATCATTGTGAGCGACCACGGCGAAGTTCTGAGAAGCCTTTCGCTTCTTTGGCTTCTTGGAGGATTCAGTCTGCTCATCCTTCAGTTTTGATTCCTCGATCGGTTTCTTGTCACCCTTTCGGAAAAGCTTACCTTTCCTGATCTGAGATTCAGTCAAGGTAGCGGATAGCTCAATGGCCTGTCTAACTGTAGTGGGATTACTACCAGTAACAATATCTTGAACTGAGTCAGGGAGGCCATCAATGTACTTTTCGATTGCCTTATCCAAAGGCGTAAGCATGTTCAGGCATAATAGACTTAACTCCTCTTAACGGTCAGTGTAGGCTCGATGCTCACTGCTATCTTGCTTAAGATCGTCGAATTCCCTTTCCAATGCCCTAATTTCATGACGAGGACAGAATTCCCTCATCATTAGTGCTCGAAGCTCTTCCCATGTTTGAGCCAGTGCTACCTCGGCACCCCTATCTCTCATCACACCATTCCAATATGTTAGAGCTCGTTTCTCAAAAACACTAGATGCGAACTCTACCTTTCGCTCGTTTGGGCATTGAACATGTCTGAAGGTGCTCTCTAGACTCTCGAACCATTGCAGAAGTGCAGTCGCTCCTTGAGACCCAGAAAACTTTGATGGCTTAGCTGAGTTGAATGTCTTGAAGTTGCATGGGGCATTATTGTTGTTGAGGGCTAGGTTACATTGAGCAATGATGTTTGGGATTGCAGCAGCCATTTGCTACGTAATGATAGCTGCCAGTTCTTCATTAGGTACCTGGTTGTCGCGTCGTGGAGGCATTCTAAAAGGGGAAACAAGAGAGAAAACAAATGAAATGGCATTGGGTAAGGATGTTACCATTTCTGACCAAAAGGCATGGGTGATGGTCATTTGTTCGAACCACGAAGCAAACAAACGACACACAAAAGCTGAATCAAAGTAAATAGGTCTTCATAATGTATCACAAAGACATGCTCGCCTATAAGTGGACACTCACCCCAAGAGTTCCCAGGTAAGAGTGATTGGTCCGATACTACGGATTTGTACGAACACTCTAGCCTTAGACAGAAGACTCAGGGTACAGGCAACCACCCTTCCAGTTTGCACGTGTTCACATTATTTAGACCCAAACTTTGACGAGATTTTGAAAACTTTGAAGGTTCGAAAACTTATAATAAATCATCATAGAACAGATGATTAGTTTTCAAAGCCGATTCAAAATTTGTGTTCTTTTTGTGGTTGTCACTTAAAGATAAGTGACGGTATTGTTTTATGACTAAACGCAAGTAAACTCGCGTTAGGGTCCTAGGAAGGTTATAGACTAGGTCAAAGCATTACTAATAACCTAATTCCCTATACCCATGAGCTCTGATATCAACTTTTCTGTCACACCCGGACCACGAAAAACAACAAATCGTGGCGGAAACGTCGGGGAGTGTTGTAACACAATCATTGTTTCATAACACATGGATTGAAGTTATGTTTTATTAAATTAAATGTATTACATTACATTGAAATTAGAAACAAAACATGAACAAATAGACTTTCATTTTTATTAAGTCACTAAGGCCTCGTCCGTTCCTATGTGAGCATGCATCAATATCATCATCAAATATCACCAACTATGGTACCTCAAACACATGTGAAAATACGTCAGCATAAAAATGCCGGCGAGTACATAGGATTTTATGAGAGTGTCAGATTCATAGCTCGTTTATGTTTTGAAAATATAACTTAAACACCTTTGTAAATTGATAATTAGAAAACCAAGTTTTGTAAAATGTTTGTAATGTAAATTAAAATAACTAAGTCAAAACAGATTTGTTTTATAAAACCTCGATACCATGAATCTTAACTCCAAAACATTTGTTCATATAAACCTAAATTGTAATCGTTTTTGAAATAAAACTCGAATGTTTTATATTGTTAGAAAAACCTTGTAATATAACTTTGTTTTGATAAACTTGCCCAAGTGATCTAAATAACGCAACGATATATAATGTATTAAAAGCATTTATATATAGGAAGTACCAGTGGCGTATCCACCATGCTTTTAACACATTACACCCGCCCTGTTACCTAATCACTTCCCTAACCCAACGGTTCAAACAATACCAAATAGTTCACATAATCAAACAGTTACAAACGGTTCATATAAATCAAACAGTTACAAACGGTTCACATAATCAAACAGTTACAAATGGTTCACATAAGCAAACAGTTACGAACGGTTCACATAATCAAACAGTTACAAACGGTTCATATAAATCAAACAGTTACAAACGGTTCACATAATCAAACAATTACTAACGGTTCAAAATGTAAAACAATGTGTCCGTATGCTGAGTGAACATATGTAACAAAATGTAATATAAAAAAATCGATGTGCTAGCATGTTAAGTGAACATACATAGTAAAACATTATGAAATCATGTACTATATATGTACTAATGAACATAACAAGCAATTGATATAAAATCATGAAAAACACGAAAGTAACAAGTAGGCACATGTGTTTCACCCCAAAACATTTGAAAACAGTAAAAGAGGGGTCTATGTACTCACTTGAGGGTGCTTAGAAGTCTTGACTAACAACCAAACAAAGCTAGAGGGATCACGGAAATCAAACGACACCTAATATAGGTAACTATGTTAATAAACGGCCCTAAATCGGAGGATCGGATAAAATGAGGTTTCGTAAACCAAATGAGTGTAGGGATTTATGTAATATGGTTTAACAAAGCCTACATTCTAAAACGAAACCTAACCTAAGTGCTTATGACCCATTACGAATCGTTAAGGTAGCTTACGCCACTTTGACACGTCGTTCGCGTAAAACGCGTTCGGACCGTCTAACTAGTCCTATGACAAGTATTATATGCCTTAACATGTCTAATAATGTTGCCTAATCATTTTAGATGTCAAAATTTAGGTTACATATGCTTAAAATGAATTTATGCGTAAAAAGGGAATTTTGGTCATTTTCCTAAGGGATATAAACTACCTATCATACAACTAACTAAACGAAGTGACCATAAGGTATAACATCGAAGGGTTATTCCCTATACAACTATGGTCACAATAAATGCTTGGTTGGATCCTAATGATCGACCAAACGGGTCGGGTTCGAAAGTCTAAGCGGTTGTTTAGACCGCTTATCTTACGGCCCTATATAAGCACTAAACTAAAAGCGATGAGTTAAACATGTTAAAACATGTTTAACGAAGTTAGAAAACAAGTTTGATATCAAAACAAAAGGTTTTGATACCCAAGAATAGTTTGGTTGCAAAATACGCATGAATACGCATTTTGACCGAAACTATGACTCGTCACTAGACCTAATCAACGTGGTAATCAGTAGGTATAGTCACAAGAGACTATAACCATCGTGAATACGCTCACGTTGCACAGTTCAAACGAACTTCGTGTTGACCAAAGACTGGTCAAAGTAGAAAGTCAAACACAGTTTGACTTTCGTGCTTAAAAACGCATAAACGCATGAAAGAAACTTACAACGGGTCCAAGCTAGGAAGAACTTGATCTAAATACTCAGGTATGAAGCATAAAGCTTCAACTTAGAGCATAAAATCAGATCAAGGTGTGAGGAAAATGGAATGGGAGCTTGGGTATTTATAGATTTCGGAGAACCGTTAGGATCGTTTCTCACAAATCGTGCTTTGATCTTGTCCTTACAAGTGGGCGCATGGTTTTCTAAACCATGGGAACATGTAAAACTATCAAATACCAGCCCATAGGGTGCAAAACCATGGGTTAAAACCATCAAAACATCAGAATTGGACTAGATACAATGAATCTAGTCATTTGGGCACTTTTTGACGCTTTTAGTCCCTGTTGATCAATAAGTTTATTTTTGCGCACCAAAACACCTCAAAGCCTATTTATAAGCTATGTAAAGTATATTTAGGGCATGTTTAACTTATGATCAAGTTCCGGAATGTTCGTTTCAGTACGAATCGGCATACTTTTGCAGTTTGTCGAAATTAGTCCCTGCAAGCGAATAAACTTGATTTTGCCACACCAAACCCTCCAAAACTTATTTCTAAGTTATGTAAAGGTTATTTAAGGTATGTTAAGCCTATGTCACTGTTCTTGAGTGTTTGTTGCATTAAACTGATTACGTTTACGCATCAGTTTGCATGTAACTTTCCAGAAAACGATTTAGAGATCGAAATCGAACAAGAATTGATATGTGCAAATGATACACATATTTAACAAATCCCAAGTATGAAACACAATATTTCATTGATTTGGTATTTGTTTGATGGTCGCAGAGGCACAGGTGTCACACCTATCTTGTTCATCACAGCATAGCATCCTATCAACCTGTCACATACGTTAAAATAAAGTCAATACATAAAATGTAAAGGTGACTACACAAGTTTGCATAGCATATAGTATAGAAAAGCGTTTACGCATAACCAGCATATAACACGTAACGGGCGAAGCATATAACTATCAATCAATGACTACACTTAACCACAAGACTGTGTAGTAGAGTATGCGCGACACATGTTCAATGAACACGTGAAGTAAGAGATGTGATCCCTAGCAACCCCTGTCTGCAACAGGTGCTGAGTCTAAACTATAGTATTATTATTGCTAGAGGCGGTATAGTGTAACACTGTATAGCATAGTACAAGCATTCAAAGTACATGTATAGCATGCGGGAACGGTTAGCGTTAAAAGTGTTTGCATTGTGTGTTGTTATTTTTGATAGAGAACGTATGTAACACCCAAAATTGCGTTAAATGGAAATGGGTTCGAGTATACTCACAGTATGTGTTTAACAAGTAAACACAGCCTTGATTGGATTGAAGGGAGCGCGTTAGGAGTTATCCTAAGCAAAGAACAGTAGCGTAAGCATTGAACAGCGTGTAAATAGAGTGTCGGATGTGATAAGTGTCGGATGTTGGTCCAAACGGATGGGTATCCATTCGATCGGATGGTCATCTGGACGGATGGTCATCCGGGCGGATGACCATTCTAACGGATGGCCATTCGAATGAGGTGTGGGTGTTTGTAAATCGTTTTGAAACTTTGAAGTTTTCGTTGTAGCGCTTAAACAATGCAAAGTGTAGATGCCAAGTCATTCGGTCGGATGGTCATCCGGACGGATGGTCGTTCGATCGGGTGGCTATTCGATCGAGAAGTTGGTAGTTTGAAGTTTAATCAAGTTGTTTTGAACAAGGACAGGTCACCTGATCGAATGGTCATTCGATTGGATGGTTATCCGATTGGATGGCCACTCGAGTGGGCGATCTGTTGTTTTGAAAACTTGAAATTTTCTAAGTTAAAAGGTTTGCGATTTAACGGAGACGGTGTGACAACGTGTCGAACAACGGAAACACACCAAGGACTAGCTTATTAAATCGGATGGGAATCACCCCATTCGATCAGATTCACTGTTCTTGATGGAGTTTCTTGTTCAACCCGTTAGTCGGTCATCTCTCCTGTGGAAATCCGTTTTCAAGCCGGCTCTCAACTAGGAAACGAGTAGAGAGTCTGAATGAGTATGGACTCCATCGGTTTTGTGTAGAAGTTGAAGAAAAGTTGAAGAAAAGTTTGAGGAACAGTTGAAAAATGTTGGAATCTTATAGAGATTTAAGCTAAAAGTGTGGAAATCCTTTAGATCTGAACTAATCTTGATGAGATGATGTCACACCACGGTTTGAATAAGAAAACGAGTCAAAACCACCTTCAAGAAGTCTAAATCAGGCGATTTCGAGAAGAAAACTAGTGATTTTGATGGAGAAGATGATGTAAAAGTGTGTAGTGATGAAGGTTGTACAAGATTTGAGGGGAAATACTTACGAAATAGCCTTGGATCTTGAGAAAAGTGACTGAGAATGACTTGGGGGTGAGTTGTTCGGATGGAGATGTCACATCAGTGAACAGTAGTGTACGGGTGCTATTTATAGGGGAGAGAGAGGGAGTTAAGGCGGTGGAAGATGCGAGGTGTCGAATGGGTGTCCGGTCGAATGGCCATCCGATCGGATGGTCATCCGGACGGATGTTCGTTCGACCAGATGTCCATTCGGACAGCCGTGTGCTGCAAGTTAGTTCTCCAACTTTCATTTCGTGCGTGAAGTGTTGCGTTGCGTTTAACCGAGTTGCGAGTATGCATTTGAGCGTATAAGCGTTGCATTGAGATAACCACATAACATTGAACAAATAAAAACACATAAACTACACACATCACATAAATGCATAAAGTAAATCCGCGTTTCGAGTTGCGTTGAGTTGTGTTGCGATAGCGTTTAGTCTGACATGCGATGTAATATGCGATAAAATGCGTTTAAATAGTATGCATTATAAACTGCTTTGAAATGCGATAAATGCTTTTGTATAAGCGTTGTAATAAGCATGTAAAATGCGTTTGAAAACATAGTTTTAAAATAGTTAACCCTTAGCGACAATCGATATCTCAAGAGTACAAGTCAATTAAACAAGAAATGATAGATACAAGTAATGACCCAGAAAGTCGGGTTGTTACAACCTCCCCTACTTTAGGGAATTTCGTCCTGAAATTAAGGCGCACGCGTGACAAAGAGATGTGGGTATTTAGCTTTCATACCACTTTCGAGTTCCCAAGTGAACTCGGCGCCGCGTTTGCCTTCCCATCGAACCTTCACTATAGGAATGCGAGAGCGTCGAAGTTTCTTGGTTTCTCGATCCATGATTTCTACTGGCTTTTCCACAAAGTGTAGATTTCGTTAATTTGCAAATCCTTGAGAGGGACATGCAAGTTTTCTTCAGCTAAGCACTTTTTGAGGTTTGAGACGTGGAAAGTTGGATGCACGTTGTTGAGTTCCTCCGGTAATTCGAGTCGGTAGGCCACTTTGCTAATTCTTTCCAGAATCTTAAAGGGTCCCACGTATTGTGGTGCTAGCTTTCCTTTCTTTCCGAATCGGATCACCCCCTTCCAAGGTGAAACCTTTAGGAGTACGCGATCACCAACTTCAAACTCAAGGGGCTTGCGGCGTTTATCGGCGTAACTCTTTTGACGACTCCGTGCTTTCAAGAGATTGTCTCGTATTTGGAGGATCTTGTCAGTCGTTTCTTGTAATAACTCAGGACCGGTAATTTGCGCGTCTCCAATCTCGTGCCATATAATAGGCGATCGACATTTTCTTCCATATAATGCCTCAAAGGGTGCCATTTGAATACTAGTGTGATAACTGTTGTTGTACGAGAAGTCGGATTGTTACAGGAGGATCCTTTCTGTAACAGCTATAGGGTATCATGAAGCATGTGCATTCGATCAGTAGAGCGTTGACTGTAGGTGTGACAACCCTCACAATTACAGGTATCCGTACACTTAATTAATATTTAATTTGTGCTTAATGACTGTGCTTGATTACAATTGTGATTAAACTGCTTTCTAATTTCTGTTACATACATACATATGCATCACATTTCATACTGTCACTCCATTTATTTCACACAAACTTTAGTGACAAACTTGATGCATAAAGCACAGTTAGCACACTGAGCGGATAACCCAGAAAACATGCTGACAATGCCATCACCTAGACAGACAATGTTTTTAAGGCCAGTATGAGCCAGAGACAGGGTACTACACTAGTAGGGAGTGTAGAGAAGTGAGGACCATAAAACTGCGTCACTAGGTGATAGTTATAGTGCCGGGAAGTGCCTAAAACACACTCTAAATGCAGATTATGCACTTAATAACAAAATTCAGCATTTAATTATGCTAGTAATGTGCAAAAACTTGACAAAATGGTCCTGTATACTTTCCAAAGTGTCAGGAATTAAAAGTGTCACAAAAAGTATTATAAAAGACACCTTACGGGTTAATTAAGCACTTTAACGGAACGACACCCAACCGAACAACCGGACATTACCCGGAACACAAAAATATTTTCAAACACATTGTTTTTATTTTTCTAAGCTAGTTAGGGTCCCCGAACACTCTAACACATTCTATATTTCATAACACACCATAACACACTAACTAAACCTTAGATCTTCAACCAAATCACTAACTAATAGTTGAAACCCAACAAGACACCCCCCCCCCTTGGGGACGGTTACATGGGAACTCACCACACATGATTTTCTTCATTTAAATAATTGATATGCCATGTACTTTAAGGGACATTTAGCCTAATGGATATTAGATGATGGAGGATTATATAGTTAACCACAAGACCATCACCATTCTTATCATCACACTTCAAACAACTCACCAAAACTCTCCATCTCTTCCCTTGGTTCGGCCGAGAACCACCACCACCATCATCACCATCTCTTGATCACTTTCAACCATTCTAAGAGCATCCAAGGGTGTTAGAGATCATACAACGAAGCTCGGTGTGTTCGGAAGCTCAAGGACCTCTCTCGTCTTCTTTTAACCACCACATTTCATCACTTGAACTCCCCTAGCCTTGAGCTAGTGGTAAGTCTCTTGAATCTTCATCCACTTCATGTTTTTGATGGTTAATAGTTAAAGAATGATGAAATCTCAAGAAACACTAAAAACCATAAACAAAGTCTTGAACATAAACTAACTTGGTGATGAAGTATCGTTGAAATGGTTAAGAAATCATGATATTCTTGTGTTGTGATGCTTGTCGGTTATTGTTCACTCATGTAGTTGATATGGATCATCATATGGTCTTGCTAGATCATGATTAAAAACATGATCTAGCAAGATGAGAAAGTAAGAATGTTGTAGGATGATGAAATCATCCACACATAAACCATGAACTTGAATGAATGAATGTTTTCTTGAAAAATAAAGATCAAAATAGGTTATAATCAGGTAGATCTAAAGATCCATGAGTGGTTTTTCAAAAGAACTAAGTGAAAAATAGAAGTTTCATTAAAACTTGGATCTTACATAAACTAATCGCATTTTTGGTGGACAAACAAGTGTAGAAACACTTATATGACAAGAAAATTTCATGAAGAAATATTTTTAGAAAATAAGATTGGAAGTTGTAAACACACAAACTCTTTAAAAATAAGGTTTTTAAAGAACTAATCACATTTTAAAAGGTAACAAGACTTACTAAGTATGTTAGTAAGTTACTACATATTTTTATAAACTTTCAAGTTCATGAGTTTATAGTTTATGCTTGTTTTTGACAAGTTTGGTAAGTAGAGGTTGTATATTGTTGATTGAGAATTGTTTGAATGGATTTTTGAAAAGAAAATGATATACTAGTAAGCATGGACACCTCCATTTACAAAGGAAACTCTGGCGAAATTTTTTCTAAAATTCCAACACTTAGAAAATATTTTTCTAGCAAGTGTTTACAAACATATTTTTAACCATGTTTTCAAAATAAACTTCGCCATGATTTTTATTTACAAAATACCAAGTGAGTGGTGGGCATGACACTTAAGGCCATTAATCCTCATCGTAGGACCAAAGGACATGAGTGATAGATCTATTTGGGTGTAGCGAGCCCACACCCGTGAGGCCGGGGCGGCCCATAGTGGTGACTATGTCTTCATACCGGAGACAAATTTGCTAGGTTTGAGTCTTCCTGCACCAATTCACACATACCTTTGGCTTTGCAACCCATTGATGATCAGTTTTTCCTTAATAGCTACATACTAGGGATTTTCATACTTACAGACATATTTTTAAAGGTTTTACACAATTACATACACATGAACTCGCTCACTTTTGTTGATTTTTCAAATTACATGTATTTCAGGAAATTAGTGGATCTGGCGGAGTATGCGTTGTGTCAAGGCTGCGTAGTGAATAAAGATGTCATCCGAGTCGTCGAGTTTAGGGGGTGGATCCCTTTCCTGGACGGGATACACAATTCTAAACTTTGGTTTTTATTTACGTGCTTTTGATGAGTCATTGTGAACTCTGTTAATCATGTCATAGTTGTAACTTACTTTATGTGTCAACACTTTCAAACAATGTCGTTGTGGTATTTTTAACTTAATGAATGGATGAACATCTTATGTTTTATCATAGCATTGTTATGATTGTTGCTATGGTATTAAGAAGTCACACCAAAATAATCCACGCTTCCGCAAAAGCCAGAGTGTGACAGCTTGGTATCAGAGCCTCGATCATAGCGAACTAGGATTCCTTCTCGAGTCTAGACTATGATCACTAGGGCTCCCACGAAAACATTTTTACATTGCATACACTAAACGTCCAGATCCGGGGTACAAAACATTTTTACAAACAAAAAGGCACAAATGCACTTTTCAAAAATTTGAGTTTCAGTCTTAGAGACTGAGGGAGGTTCAGTCTTAGAGACTGAGGGAGGTTCAGTCTTAGAGATTGGGGAGGTTCAGTCTTAGAGATTGGGGAGGTTTAGTCTGAGAGGCTAGGGAGTTCAGTCTGAGAGACTGGGAGGGATAGTCTGGGGAGACTAGGAGGATTATTTGCTTGCATTATTGTGACTTACATGTTTATTTGATTATATGTTGATATATGTGCACTTGTGTGGTTGTGTTACAGACACCATGCCATCATCTTCAGATACTGGAGTATCGGACACTTTGGATCCTATAGCGATCGTGTCGGACGATGAGATTCTGTCAGAGAGTGAGGTTTACACGTCAGACCCTACTCGGATGAGGATGATTTCCAGCCGTCTGCTCTTCCTGATTTTCGGGATGATATTCCTATTGCTGATGGTCCTTTCGGTGGGGACCTACCTCTTCTTCAGGTCCCTGCTCCTCTACCGCTCGCCGCAGTTCCTCTCGAGGATCTGCCACATGATGAGTTCGCTGATGATGACATCGATTTGTTCCTAGAGGGTCCCCCGGAGGGTGACCAGGATGGTGTGGCCCTCATGGATGTCGATGTCCCTCTTGCTGATGATCCCGTTGTCGACCCTGTTGTTCCCTTGGCTGAGATTCCTGCTGATGTGCACATTGTTGATCCTGTTGTTCCAGTAGAGGCTCCCATTGAGGAGGCTCCTTTTGATCTGTTTGGTCCTTACTCCTTCGAGTCTGTAGCGTCCGCTTCACTGCACGCCCAGGTCGTACAGCTCTATTCCTCTGACTCCGACTCAGACATGGCAATGTCTGTTGCGCCCCTCGTTCCCCACGACGTTGACCCAGAGCCAGAGGTCGAGTTTTTGCCTGATGAGCCTACTCCAGTTGGTCCGGAGCCGGTCGTTGCTCATGATCCCATTGACGCCCCAGCTGTTGCACATTTTCCAGACCCTTTACCTGAGCCTGGTCATGTCGATATACCAGACATAGCACCACCCGTCATTGTTGCGCCCGTCGATTTGCCACCGGTTTCTGATGTTCCCGTTATTGATGCACCCATTATCGCACCGGTAGTACCTGTTTCAGCCCCTGTGCATGCTGACCATGCACCGTTTGCCGCTCACATTGATCCTCGTTATGCTGACACCCGTAACGGGTGGATCGAGGATGATGATGACTACCCACCATTTGTGCTACCCGTCACTCCTCCTGTAGCACCTATTTCCGCACCTATTGAGATTCCATTATTCCACCCACACACCTCTGACGTCCATCGCACAGATCTTCCCATCACATTCCTCCAGGACATACCGCCACCTCGTCCTGGGGAGGGTTCATCGAGGAAGCCGCCTGTTTTTGTTCCACCTGTATCGTCATCTGTTCCGTTCATGTCCCAGATCCCTCACACTGCACCATCTTTCATACCTTCGGGTGAGCCGTTTCTGTGGGCTTCGCGCAATGTTATGCCGTTATCAGACCCGTACCACCCTTATCATGTGGGGTACACGACAGAGGACATACTCATCTCTCTACAGCTACAGCAGGACGCACTGAGTCGTCGCATTCAGGAGTTAGAGAGGACACCACGTCCTCCATGTTACTGTCAGACTCCTTTTACCGCACCACACACTCCCCTTCCGCTTCCCCCTGATTCGGATGTTCGTTTCCTTACATCTGAGCAGCAGATTGCCTATTTGCTGCGCGTCATTCATGCCCTAGAGGAGGATTGGGTGCACATGCGCCGGTTGCTTTTCTCTCATCTTCCTCCTCCTCCTCCGCTATCAGCATAGATATTTTTTGGTTTGATGCAGGTAGATCATTTTGGTGAGATGGTCGCAATTGGGCCAGCTTGCGAAGACTTTTTGGAAGACCACACTTTTGTACATGATTTGTGTAGACAGATTTGTATTTTTGAGGGTGATGTAACCCAATGATCTCATTTTGATGTGTGATGTACTGTAAAACATGTAAAACTATATTGTGGTCGTGATTAATAAAAGCTCAATGGCAACGTTCTTACTACATGCTTTGTTGAATTATTTGTTTTATATTATAACATGGGATGTTATATGGTTGATGGATGTTACTATATATGCATATTTATTATACTTACTATGACCTGACCAATATGATCATCTTTTAGAAGATGCCTCCACGACGCGACGCACGCATGCCTACTACTGAGGCGGAACTGCAGGGGATAATTGCCGCGGCTATAGCACAATATGCAGCCTCCCAAGCAGAAACAAGCAGGAACACTTCGAACAACAACAACAACAACAGCAACAACAGCAACAACAATCCACCCAATGGGTGCACCTACAAACAATTTCTTGACTGTAAGCCCGTAAATTTCGACGGCACTGGAGGTGCTGTTGCATTCGTCAGGTGGGCAGAAAAGACAGATTCTGTCCTAAGGATGAGCAAGTGTGCTCCTGAGCAACAAGTTACATACATCTCAGGGCTGTTTCTTGATGGTGCCCTATCGTGGTGGAATCTGCAAGTGCAAACATTGGGAGAAGCGGCGACATATGCGTTAACATGGAATGAGCTGAAGGAGCTCATGAGGAGGAAGTATTGTTTGCGGGCTGAAATACAAAAGCTAGAAACTGAGTTCTGGCACCTAAAAATGGAAGGTCCTAAGATTGCAGAATATGTTCAGAGGTTTCATGATTTGTCCCATGTGGTGCCGTACATGGTCACGCCCGAATTTAAACGCGTTGAGCGCTTCATCTGGGGATTGGCACCCCAGATCATGAGCATGGTAACCACGTCCCAGCCTGCAACGATTACTAAAGCCATTGATCTCAACGTGGCACTTACTGAGGAAGCCATTAGATTGAACAAGTTTTCAATTTCTGAACCGAAGAAGAAGGAGACTCATGTGGAGTCGTCTGGTGAAAACAAATGGAAATTTTCCAACTTCAAGCAAGGTACCAGTAGTGTGAGCAAGAAGGGTGAGTCGAGCACACCGGCCAGGGCCACAACCGGTGTCGAAAACAAAGGGAAGGGTTACATGGGCACTCTGCCCAAGTGTGATACATGCCAGTACCATCATCCCGGCCCGTGCAGACTCAGGAAATGCGAGTCTTGCGGGAAGACTGGCCATTCAAAGGAAACATGCTGGGTGGGTACCGGTATTGGTCGTGGGAATCAGCGAGGTCATGGGAATGGGAACGGGAACAGCCAACAGGGAGGAAATGGCGGGAATGGAAACCGTGGAAATGTTGGGAGTCAAGCTGGTAACCGGGGAGCGAATGTCAATCGTGGCGGAAATGGAAATGGGAATGATCGAGGACCAGGGTGTTTTAACTGTGGAGACGTCGGGCATTTTAAGAGGGATTGCCCAAAACTGAATCAAGCTTGTGGGAGGGTATTCAACATTGGAGCAAGGGAAGCGCGCAAGGATCCAAATGTTGTCAATGGTATGTTCCCTATAAATCAACACTTTGCATCTGTACTATTTGACACTGGTGCCTATTATAGTTTCGTATCGTTAGAATTTAAGAAAATGCTTGGGTTAACTGCTAGTAAATTAGATATTCCGTACTCAATTGAACTGGCTAATGGAAAGCTAGTTGAAACGAACGAAGTCATCAGAGGATGCGTAATAGAACTGGGAGAACGCGAGTTTGCACTAGATCTACTACCAGCCGAGTTGGGAAGCTTCGACGTGGTGGTAGGGATGGATTGGTTGTCAAGCAACAAATCCGAGGTTGTATGTCATGAAAAGACCATCCGCATCCCAATGGAAGATGGCGAGACGATTGTGGTTCATGGAGAAAAGCGCGATACGCCATTGAGGATCATTAGCTGCTTAAAAGCTCGAAGGTGTTTGAGGAAGGGGTGTGTTGCCTTCTTGGCACACATCGTGGATAAAGAAGCCGCTGAGCCAAAGATAGAAGACATTCCAGTAGTAAAGGAATATCCTGAAGTCTTTCCAGAAGACTTTCCAGGATTGCCACCGCAAAGACAAGTCGAGTTCCACAATGACTTAGTTCCAGGCGCCGCGCTTGTGGCTAAGGCACCTTACCGACTTGCGCCTTTGGAGATGTAGGAGTTGTCAACGCAACTTCAGGAGTTGTTAGACAAGGGATTTATCAGGCCAAGCTTCTCACCTTGGGGAGCTCCAGTTTTGTTTGTTAAGAAGAAAGATGGTAGTTTTCGCATGTGTATCGACTACCGGGAACTAAACAAGTTGATAATCAAGAATAGATATCCTCTGCCGAGAATTGATGACCTATTCGATCAGTTGCAAGGTTCAAGTTTTTACTCAAATATCGATCTACGATCAGGTTACCATCAACTGAGGATACAAGAGGAATGTATTCCCAAGACTGCTTTTAGAACTCGATATAGACATTACGAGTTTCTGGTGATGCCGTTTAGGTTGACAAACACGCCAGCCGTTTTTATGGATTTGATGAAAAGGGTTTGTAAGCCGTACCTCGACAAGTTCGTGATTGTGTTTATTGATGATATTCTGATTTATTCAAAGTCGAAAGAAGAACACGAGCAACATTTAAGAACTATTTTGGAGCTACTTAAAAAGGAGAAATTGTAAGCCAAGTTCTCGAAGTGCGAGTTCTGGTTACGCGAAGTCCAGTTTCTTGGACATGTGGTTAATGGAAATGGAATCCGTGTGGATCCCACAAAGATCAAAGCGATAAAGAACTGGGAGACTCCAAAGACGCCAACCGAGATTCAACATTTCTTAGGTTTGGCTGGTTATTATCGAAGGTTCATCGAGGATTTCTCGAAAATCGCTCAACCTTTGACCTCCCTCACGCAGAAAGACAGGAAGTTTGATTGGGGAGACAAACAAGAAGAAGCGTTTCAGTGATTGAAGAACAAGCTTTGTGACGCAACAATCTTATCACTACCCGAAGGCACGGACGACTTCGTAGTATATTGCGACGCCTCGCGTCAGGGTTTAGGCTACGTGTTGATGCAGCGACAGAACGTTATAGCCTATGCTTCTCGCCAGTTGAAGGTCCATGAGAAGAATTATACCACGCACGACTTGGAGTTAGGCGCGGCGGTATTTGCGTTAAAGATCTGGCGACATTATTTGTATGGCATGTGATGCACCATCTACACTGATCACAAGAGCTTACAACACATATTTAACCAAAAGGAGCTTAACATGAGGCAAAGACGCTGGGTTGAACTATTGAACGACTTTGATTGTGAAATCAAGTATCACCCAGGGAAGGCGAATGTGGTCGCCGATGCCTTGAGTTGAAAGGAAAGAATCAAGCCCATAAGGGTTAGGGCTTTGGAAATGATTGTCCGGACAGACCTCTCATTGCGCATTCGTGCCGCGCAGAGAGAAGCTCTTAAAGAAAGGAATATTGAGGATGAGTATCTCCGTGGGATGGAGAAGCAGTTGGTACCAAACGAGGAAGGAACTTTGTGCTTCATGAAACGAATTTGGGTTCCTCTGTTTGGTGGATTGAGAAAGGTTATTTTCGATGAGGCTCACAAGTCACGTTACTCGATTCATCTAGGAGCGGATAAAATGTACCAAGACCTTAAGGATTTCTATTGGTGTCCAAGGATGAAAGTGTAACATCCGTTAAAAACGGATATCCAAAATCCGACCTGTTTTGAAGGATCTGAATCCTAACCTTTGAAACCACGGAAATTATTATTATTTTTGTTTAGAAATGAATAATCGTTAAAAAAAATTTTATCCTAATTTAATTCGGTTATAAACATGGCTAATCGGAAATTTCCACGTATTAAATAATGATGGAATCGAATTATTTAGTTATCTATTTATCCATTTATTATTAAACAAATATATTAATATAATTATTTTAAGGGTTAAAATAACAATAACTACTTAAAACGAGCAAAATTTAGAAACTTTGTTAAAAGTCTTAAAAATATAAAGTTTTATAAAGGGTAATCAGACTTATTTAAGTTTGTAAGTTTAAAGTTAGTTTTATAAGCAATACAAATTACAAGGGCTAGTTTTGTCAAGTCTCAAAGATTGTTTCAAATATTCTATAAACTTGAGGGGCCTTTTCGGCCAAAAGCCTAAAGTCTCAAATTTAAACTAGTTTGTTAGTGCCAATTTATACAGAATCATACATATATCACGTAAAATAGTTGAAATCCTTTCTAAACTCCTTTGTCGCCTACAACTCTTCACAGCGAAGAAATCCAATTATTTCCTTTCTTTCTCGCTGATTGTTCGGAGGTCCTATATGATTCCGCGTTTCCTTTTTATTTGTCAATCAAGAACTTGACCGTGATCTGGCCCTCATTCTTCGAAGACAACATTCTTACCAATTTCGATTTCGGAAATTTCGGTATTTCTAAAACTCGCGAACGTGTATTTAAGCAAACCTTGGCTGTATCAAAACCTTGCTACAAAACGATCTCTCTCTCTCTCTCTCTCTCTCTCTCTCTCAAACACCTTTCGATAACCGTTGTACTTCGCCGGAGAACCAAGCATCACCGGAAATACGAAGAGTTTGCCGGAGAAGACGAACACGTCACCATAAACCCGCAAGCTTTTGTTTCGTAACAGTGGGTTTTTCATGCGATGCCGTTTCGCCTGGTTCGGAGTTCACCGAAGTCGTTGCCGGAACCGGAATCACGTCGACGATCATTTTAAATCACTGTTCGGTTAATTGCTCTTGTTCGTTCTTTTGGATTTTCCCAATCTCTACTCGTACATTACTTACAAGAAACGCAACGCAATCAATGTGAGTATACTCGATCCCATTTTTATTTTTAAACACTTTTGGGTGCAACATGTGTTCTATACAAAAACACGCAACGCTTGAAACTTGTTATATGCACACTCTATCCATTTTAAACATGACACAATTTGATGCTTGTTAATCTCGTATGCTAGGTAAACTTTTCGTGTCTATATGCTCATTAACCTTGTTAAACTTATTAAACTTGTTAGACTTGTTAGACTTGTTAAACTTGTTAAACTTGTTAAACTTGTGAGACTTGTTAGACTTCTTATACTTATTAAACTCCTATTCTATAGGAGTACGCATCGCCTTTGAGTGAGTCTTGGGGCGTGTACGTTGGAAACTTGTGAGACTTGTTAGACTTCTTATACTTATTTACGCACCGCCCTTGAGTGAGTCTTGGGGTGTTTGCGTTGGAAACTGGTGAGACTTGTGAAACTTGTGAGACTTCTTATACTTATTTACGCACCGCCCTTGAGTGAGTCTTGGGGTGTTTGCGTTGGAAACTTGGGTTTGACATATAGTGACACTGTTTCAGCATATTCGTAACTTGTATTAAGTTGTTCATGTTGGATATGAGTATTTAAACTTGCTTTATTCTACTATGCTATGTATCAAACTTGTATACTCGCCAACATTTTTGTTGATATTATTTTATACATGTTGCAGGTTGATAGATGAAGAATTCAAGAATCAAGTTAGGGTGGATTAGAAACACACCTAGAAATAAACTATGTTGGAATCTTGTTTTGTTTATTTGAACAATGTATGCCATTTTAGCATTTATGAAATTGAATTTAAATTATATTGTCACATTTAGTGTTATGTTGTTTTGAGCAATTTGTTCGTCTCACCCCGATGTTTCCGCCATCGGTTGGGGTGTGACAGATTGGTATCAGAGCCATAACTATAGGGAATTAGGTAGGATTGCCTTACTCTTCCCTAGTCTATAGTAGGAGTACTCTGATACCAGATTGGTATCAGAGCCATAACTATAGGGAATTAGGAATGCCTTGCCTAGTCTATATTAAGAGCTTATTCACTATGTGTTGCTTAAAACAACTTCCTTTCTATCCTTTTTGCTTCTCTCTACTTTCTTGTGCTCTTAATATACATGCCTTTCCTAAGGCTAACACAATACACTTGAAGGTTTTGAAGACACTCATGTAACACAATCGAAACGATTCGTCAAAATAGGGGTGATTCCCACATTTGGTGATGACTTTCACTCAGCTATATTTTGAATTTTGCACGAAATCTACCCTCAAGTTAGGAGTGATATCCAAATCTTGAAGGGAATTTCCATTTCATATTCTAGTGGACCCTTATCTATTGATAAGTACCAACCACACTAGGGTACGATGTTATCAAGTTAGAGGTGAAACTCACATCTTGTTTAACTAGTCCCACTCCTCGATTTTCATTCTCGCCAAAGTTTCGATTTTCCCAATCGATTAAGGACGTGTAGTAACTGGAAGGACAAATATCGTTAATCGCTTCTCGATGAGAGTATTTGTCTATTAGGCCAAAGCACGTTTCCTTAATTCGAAAAGGACTTCGATTTACTTTGGAATAGTCTTATGTTACGTTCCGTGACAATCCAATTTTTATGTTAAATCTCTTTTATGTTATCTCAATTTTAATGTGTTTTATATTTGTACGATATATCATTTCAATTTAATACATGCATGCTAATATGTTATACTGGGTTCGTGTCACTGGGTTATTCTTATGTGATGAACTTGTCTTTTAACCCACACCTTAACATGTATAGCACTATGCGTAGTGCTATAGGAGTAGCGCCCGCCCGTATTCTAGTGGTCATGTTAAATTAACAACATTACACCCTCTTCGTTGCGACGATGATGGGTAGTCAACTTTGCGGTACACGATGGGTTGACATGTTTATTCACATGCCAGTGATACGTTAATCTTGTTAACTAAGTATGTCATGTGAATTGTTCTAAATTTTATGCTAACACTCATATTCTCAAGCTTATATCATCAAGATAGTAGTGATTTCCTTACCTTGACGATTAGCTTCGCTCAATTTTCAACTTCACCAATGAGCGAGGGGTGATTTCCTTACCTCAGAGGTAGTTGCCAACTCTTTTTCGTTATCAATGAAACTTTATATTTGAACGTTATTTTCAAGCTTGGAGACACGAATCACGCTATCTTCGCAATCTAAAACCAATAATAATAATAATCTCGTGAGCAAACTAAATTTGTGATGCCTTCATTATCGATGTTACACTACGTGAAATTCATAATTATGCTATGTGAAACTAGTTGAATCTTTGACATACTATGTGAAACTATCTGCTATGTGAAACTATTTGAAACTATATGCTACATGACGCATTTATGAAAGCAATTTTCTTAAACAAAACATTATGATCAAAGTCTCATCTATTCTCTCATTTTTAGATGTCATCTTTTCAAAGCTCTTCCTCTTAGATTTCGAGGACGAAATCTCCTAAAGTAGGGGAGACTGTAACATCCGTTAAAAACGGATATCCAAAATCCGACCTGTTTTGAAGGATCTGAATCCTAACCTTTGAAACCACGGAAATTATTATTATTTTTGTTTAGAAATGAATAATCGTTAAAAAAAATTTTATCCTAATTTAATTCGGTTATAAACATGGCTAATCGGAAATTTCCACGTATTAAATAATGATGGAATCGAATTATTTAGTTATCTATTTATCCATTTATTATTAAACAAATATATTAATATAATTATTTTAAGGGTTAAAATAACAATAACTACTTAAAACGAGCAAAATTTAGAAACTTTGTTAAAAGTCTTAAAAATATAAAGTTTTATAAAGGGTAATCAGACTTATTTAAGTTTGTAAGTTTAAAGTTAGTTTTATAAGCAATACAAATTACAAGGGCTAGTTTTGTCAAGTCTCAAAGATTGTTTCAAATATTCTATAAACTTGAGGGGCCTTTTCGGGCAAAAGCCTAAAGTCTCAAATTTAAACTAGTTTGTTAGTGCCAATTTATACAGAATCATACATATATCACGTAAAATAGTTGAAATCCTTTCTAAACTCCTTTGCCGCCTACAACTCTTCACAGCGAAGAAATCTAATTATTTCCTTTCTTTCTCGCTGATTGTTCGCAGGTCCTATATGATTCCGCGTTTCCTTTTTCTTTGTCAATCAAGAACTTGACCATGATCCGGCCCTCATTCTTCGAAGACAACATTCTTACCAATTTCGATTTCGGAAATTTCGGTATTTCTAAAACTCGCGAACGTGTATTTAAGCAAACCTTGGCTGTATCAAAACCTTGCTACAAAACGATCTCTATCTCTCTCTCTCTCTCAAACACCTTTCGATAACCGTTGTACTTCACCGGAGAACCAAGCATCACCGGAAATACGAAGAGTTTGCCGGAGAAGACGAAGACGTCACCATAAACCCGCAAGCTTTTGTTTCGTAACAGTGGGTTTTTCATGCGATGCCGTTTCGCCTGGTTCGGAGTTCACCGAAGTCGTTGCCGGAACCGAAATCACGTCGACGATCATTTTCAATCACTGTTCGGTTAATTGCTCTTGTTCGTTCTTTTGGATTTTCCCAATCTCTACTCGTACATTACTTACAAGAAACGCATCGCAATCAATGTGAGTATACTCGATCCCATTTTTAATTTTAAACACTTTTGGGTGCAACATGTGTTCTATACAAAAACACGCAACGCTTGAAACTTGTTATATGCACACTCTATCCATTTTAAACATGACGCAATTTGATGCTTGTTAATCTCGTATGCTAGGTAAACTTTTCGTGTCTATATGCTCATTAACCTTGTTAAACTTATTAAACTTGTTAGACTTGTTAGACTTGTTAAACTTGTTAAACTTGTGAGACTTGTTAGACTTCTTATACTTATTAAACTCCTATTCTATAGGAGTACGCACCGCCTTTGAGTGAGTCTTGGGGCGTGTACGTTGGAAACTTGTGAGACTTGTTAGACTTCTTATACTTATTTACGCACCGCCCTTGAGTGAGTCTTGGGGTGTTTGCGTTGGAAACTGGTGAGACTTGTGAAACTTGTGAGACTTCTTATACTTATTTACGCACCGCCCTTGAGTGAGTCTTGGGGTGTTTGCGTTGGAAACTTGGGTTTGACATATAGTGACACTGTTTCAGCATATTAGTAACTTGTATTAAGTTGTTCATGTTGGATATGAGTATTTAAACTTGCTTTATTCTACTATGCTATGTATCAAACTTGTATACTCGCCAACATTTTTGTTGATATTATTTTAATACATGTTGCAGGTTGATAGATGAAGAATTCAAGAATCAAGTTAGGGTGGATTAGAAACACACCTAGAAATAAACTATGTTGGAATCTTGTTTTGTTTATTTGAACAATGTATGCCATTTTAGCATTTATGAAATTGAATTTAAATTATATTGTCACATTTAGTGTTATGTTGTTTTGAGCAATTTGTTCGTCTCATCCCGATGTTTCCGCCATCGGTTGGGGTGTGACAGAAAGGCGATGTTGCGATATATGTAAGCAAATGTTTAACTTGCACCAAGGTAAAGGTCGAATACCAAAAGCCTTCAGGTCTTCTACAACAACTTGAAATACCCAATTGGAAACGGGAACAGATTTCAATGGACTTCATAACGAAACTGCCAATGATGCCCAAAGGTCACGATACAATTTGGGTAATAGTAGACAATTTAATGAAATCTGCGCACTTCTTGCCAATCAGGGAAAAAAGACAACAAGAGTAAACTAGCTGAGATTTACATGAGAGAGATCATTGCATGACATGCAGTGCCTCTCTCAATCATCTCTGATAGAGATGGGAGATTCGTGCCAAGGATTTGGCAATCCTTCCAAGAAGCATTTGGTTCTCAGTTGAATCTAAGTACCGCATTTCACCCACAGACATACGGACAGAGTGAACGAACAATTCAGACATTAGAAGACATGCTGCGAGCTTGTGTAATGGATTTAGGTGGAAGTTGGGATACTCACCTACCATTGGTCGAATTTTCATACAATAACAGTTACCATGCAAGTATTCAAGCCGCACCGTTCGAAGCTCTCTATGGACGCAAATGTCGATCACCGATTTGTTGGGCTGACGCGGGTGATAGACAACTAGTTGGTCCAGAGTTAGTCCAAGAAACGACAGACAAGATTGCACAGATCCGAGAGCGCATCAAAGCGGCTCGCGATCGACAAAAGTGTTATACGGACCGAAGAAGGAAACCTCTGGAATTTGAGGTGGGAGATATGGTTTTACTGAAGGTTTCACCCTGGAAGGGTGTGGCACGCTTTGGGAAGTGTGGGAAGTTGAATCCACGTTACATTGGCCCATTCAGAGTCCTGCAAAGGATTGGGCTTGTAGCATACAAGTTGGACCTACCTGCTGAACTTAATGGCGTTCATGATACATTCCATGTATCAAACCTGAAAAAGAGTCCAACTCAAAAGACAGTGGTCATTCCTGCTGACGAAGTTCATATCGATGACACGCTCCACTTCGTTGAAGAACCCGTCGAGGTTACTGATTAGAAGATTAACAAGACACGCCGGAGTAGTGTCAAACTCGTCAAAGTTTGATGGAATGCAAGACACAGCCCAGAATTCACATAGGAACGTCAGGATCGTGTGAAGGAGAAATACCCACATTTATTCCCCAAGACCCCTGCAACTAAAAGCAGAACCTAAAATTTCGGGACGAAATTTTCTTAACGGGGGGAGAATGTGACAACCCTCATAATTACAGGTATCCGTACACTTAATTAATATTTAATTTGTGCTTAATGACTGTGCTTGATTACTGTTGGTGCACAATGTCTAAAGCCTGCGTCTTTGTAATGATAGTTTAATGTATAGGGTCAAGATAGGTTTTTTTGTGTTAGTACAGGGGGTAAAAGTGTAATTTTATGGTTATAATGTTGTAGGTCCGCTTTTGTGGCATGTGTCCACAAAAGCGAACCAGCTTTGTTGTCTGGACTGCTCTTGTGGACATGTCACATGAGCGGACCGCTTTGTCTATAAATACCCCCGTAGTAGACTTCATTTGTAACGTCTTCTGGAACTCAACGTCGAACTGCTGTCCGTACGACAAGCGTTATCAAGTGAAGAAAAAGTATTTTAAGTGTGAATCTTCTGTTTCTACACCTTTCTGTTACGTTTTTCTTTGTATCATGCTGAAAATGTGTTTCCGCCACATTTTCAGTAAGCACTAGCTCTGATTGACTCACTCGAGAGGTCAAAACTGATCCTACAATTGGTATCAGAGCCAGTTGCGAGTTAGTTTGCTAGATACGAAGCGTTTTACACGGACTTTTGTAGATTTGGACTGTTTGAACGGTGTAAATGGACTGAAACTTGGACAACAGGTGTGAAATACACTAATAACAAACCCTCGAAAGATTCAGGTCAAAATACGACCTAAAAGTGACCCAAAAACCCTCGTGAAGTAGGACCGCGTATTTGTCAGTCTTGTGGTTCGCTTTTCTGGTTCGCTCCAACGTACAAGTTATGCTGGTTCGCTCATGTTTTTAGTTCTGGTCCGCTCGAAATGTCTATTTTAGTTGCTGGTTCGCTCTTCTGGTCCGCTTGAACGACAGTTTCTGGTCCGCTCCAAAGATCATTTGTGGTTCGCTCGAAAGTCAGCTGTCTGGTCCGCTCTTAGTGCAACATCCTGGTTCGCTCGAAGTGCTCATTTCTGGTTCGCTCTTAGGGTGATTTCTGGTTCGCTCTTGGTTACAGTTGTGGTTCGCTCGAAAGTCATTGTGGTTCGCTCATTCAGACTGTTTGAAAATTTTTTTCGTTACGACTGAAAATTGAAAGCCAAGATTTTTACAACATGTTTGCGGGTAGTGGTGGAGTTACTCAGAGTCCTGCTAGCATCATTCAGAATGTGAATCTGGAAAACGAGCTTGGAACGATGCAGAAACCTCCTAAGTTGATGAGTTTGGATGAATATTCAGGATGGTCCGGGAGATTCAAAAACTGGGTGCAGGCCAACCATCTAGAGTGCTGGATAAAAATCAAAAGAAAGTATGTTCCTCCGGTAGACGGGCTGAATATGTTGAAGACCATTGCAAGTCTTACAGAGGCAGAACAGGTCGAGTTCAAAGTAGAAAAGAAGATGGTTAGCATTCTGCAGCAAGCGATAAAAGAGGATATTCTAGTACTGCTACAGCACGATGATAGTGCACAGTCGATATGGCAAGCTTTGGAACAGAAATTCAAAGGTAGTGCGTCGATGATCAAGAGTAAGAAAGCACTGATAAAGAAAGAATTTGATATATTCACGGGAATTAAAGGTGAATCGACAAAGCAGCTTATCGAGAGATATTGTCACCTGGTGATAGAGATGAGAAGGTTGAACATCGAGAAGACAAATGAGGAGTGGATAGACACGTTATGTGATGCACTTCCCTATGAGGAATGGGGAACGTACTTGATGATGTTGAAAAATAGTTCAGATTTCGTGAACTATAGTTTGAGTGTGTTTATAGAGAAAATTGAAGCTCATGAGTTGGAGTTGGTAAAAATCAAGAAGATGAATTCAGCGAATATGCCACAGGATGTGTCTCTGTATTACAAGAATAGTCCGGCAGCTACTAATGTTCAGAGTCCGAAGATTCAAACTGGGTTTAGTGCAAACAACACTTCATCTGCTGCTCCAAATGCCTATCAGTCGAGTCAGTCGACTCCATTTGCTAACTACGAGCCGAATGTCAAAGTTTCAGAGCAGAAATCTCCTCAAAGTTCTACAGGGTCAAATCAACAGACATTTGTGTCCGGTGTGAAGTGTAACATTGCGGTTAACATCAAGAATGGGAATGAAATCACCGAGAATGCAGCCAAGCAGCACATTGCGTTACTAGCATCAGTTCTGGAAGCTTATGAAGGATTGGTAGCTGGTAGGATCGGTAATCCCGATATGACTAAAGAGGATTACGATCAGATCGATCCGGAAGAACTGGAACTGATAGATATAAAATGGTGCATGGCGAGTCTGGTTAGAAGAGCACAACGCTTTATGGAGATCACGGGTAGAAGCAGTCTGTCAGGTCCTGATCAGAAATTAGGGTTCGATAAGACAAAAGTTACCTGTTTTAAGTGCAAAGAACGAGGTCATTTCAAGCGTGAGTGTCCGAATCGTGAGGTGCAGAATCATCAGAATCCGTTCACGAACGATTATTACAGACAAGCTATATATCACCGCCCAAATCAACAATCTGTTGTTCAGAGACCTCAGATTGAGAACAAACCAGAGAAGGCACTTATCGTAAACCAAGATGATGAAAAAGTTGCGTCTGGGTTTAGTTGG
Organism: Helianthus annuus; assembly: GCF_002127325.2. Taxonomy (NCBI): domain Eukaryota; kingdom Viridiplantae; phylum Streptophyta; class Magnoliopsida; order Asterales; family Asteraceae; genus Helianthus; species Helianthus annuus. Next base: position 56,544,581 of record NC_035446.2, read on the forward strand.
GACAAGTATGTTCCAGGAAAGGATGATCGAGCAATGATGGCTGAGGTAGTTGAAATTACCGAGACAGTTACAGAGCCGAAGGTTGTCGATGAGGTAGTTTCTGAGAGTGTTGTTGAGTCTGATTCTGAAGTGGTTGAGGAAGTAGTTACTAAGATGGTTGATTCTGTGACTGAAATTGTTATTGAAGAGGCTATGGAAGTTGCTGATAAGGTGGTTCCGGAGGTTGTTAAAGAGGTTTCTACAGATAGTTCTGCAAAAGCTGAGGAATCAATGACTGAAGTTCACAACTTTCAATCACGGCAGGAGGAATTTGTTTATACAATGAAACCTATTCTGCCTCCTAACGTCTTTGATTCTTTTGCAGATTATTTTGAAGAGCCTAGAACTGGAACATGTCCGAGATTTGAAGTAGAGAAAGAAGCAGTCGAGGAGGTGATCGACGTTTCCAAAGAGATGATTGAAGAAGCTCTAAAGGAGATTGCAGATAAAGCATTGATGAGCAAGTTAAAAGAGGTAGACACAGATTTCCAGGAGTCAGTTGATAAGATATCAGGTCTAGGAGAGGAAACTGGAGTCATAGAGGTCAACGTGGTCAAGTCGTCTGAGTCGGAGTCAGATCTTGTTGGTAAAATTGTTTGTGAGGATGAGATTAAAGTTGAAAAAGTTTCAATTCCCCATACACCGTGTTTAAGTTGTTCACAACCATGCACGGCGTGTCTTGAAAAAGATACCAAGTATCAGGAATGAAAACAACATGCAGATTTGGTGAAGTTTGACTTAGAGCAAGTAAAAGAGGCTTATGACACATTATCTAGGTCAATAAAAATGATCCAAAAAGAAAGTCTTGAAAACGATAAAGCAACCAAGCTGGCACAATCAACTTTGTTTGATAAACAGAGAGAAGTCAATTTTCATTTAGATACAATCGCATCTTTAAGAAAAGAGCTTGAGTTGACTAAAATTGAAAATGATAGAATTGATCAGAATTTGATGAGTTATGTGGCGTCATCGTATGTGTTAGAGCAAATTGTGCCACAACAGCCACATGCTTCACCTGCCTTTAACAGTGTTCCACCCCCAATGTGGAATCATTATACACAGAAATATCCAGATGGGGTGGAAGCTGCATTAAACATCAAGCTGAAAACACTTGAGAATGATTTACCTGATAACATTGACATCACTTTCACTGCGTCTGACACTGATAACGAATCCCAGGTTATCAAAAATGTTATTGATCAGGTGTTGGATGATGAGAGTGAGAAATCTGCGAAGGAAAAATCAGTGGAGTCCGGTAGTGATTCTGAGGAGGACGGAAACTTTTTAGATCGTTATTTGTCAAAAACGGATAAAAGTGCGGATGATGATTCGATTATGGTGGCTTACACTATGGTTAGATCTGACAAACTTTACTCTAACACCGAGTTTCCGCTTCAGAACGTCAAATTCGAGAATGTTGAGAAAGTTTTTAAGTTGGTTGAACTGAGTGTTAACGAAATCAAGAAAAATGATTTCTTTTCGAAACTGAAAAAATCAGTTGATTCTTCACATCCCACTAGTTTAGAAAAGATAGATGGGGTGGGTAAAAGCCAAAACAAGAAAAATCAGTTAAAAAATAAAGGTATTGGTTTTGAGAAGAAAATGACTAAGCAGGTAGTCAAGCCGAAAGATAGGATTGATGATGTGTTTGTCGCTGGTCCTAGCACTGAAATTGAAAAAGATTATATCTTTAGTCAAAAGGCCGTGGACGACTTCAATGCAGCGCAAAAGCTAAAAGCGGAAACTGTCACAACCACTTTTGTAGAATATGATAAGCGTGTATGTTATCGCTGCAATGAAGTCGGCCACATGGCGAAGCAGTGTAAGAAAGTGATTGAAAAACCGGTTGTGGTAAAAGCTGTTAATAAACAAATGGTTGAAAAACCGAAGGTTGAAAAACCTAATGTTGAAAACAAAAATGTTTCAAAACAAATCATTCAAAAACCTCGACCAAAATCACCGGTCGTTGCAAAAGATAAACAAGTGTTGGTTTCGCCGATCCGAATTCTTAAACGGGGTGAAAAATTGAAGTCGAAGGATAAGCCAAAATCGACTTTTGAGATTGGCGAGTCTTCTAAATCTCCCAAGACTTCGAAATTCTACCCTAAAGCAAAAACTTTTGAAAATCAGTCATGGGTCGCGAAATCTAAACCATCTGGTGACATCAAAAAGATGGAAAGTGTGTTGAAAAATGAGTCACAGTTTGTGAAAGATGATGTTGCTGTGTTTGAGTCTGAAATTGATCAGTTTTTGTCAGAATTTCCCAAACTCCATAACAAAGTGAAACAAGATAAAAAGGAAATTGAGTCAAATGTCACATTTAACTTTCCTAAAACAAATAAGAAATGCAATGTAGTTTTTGGGTCTGTGCCGGAAGTTAAAAAGTCGTGGGCATCATTGTTTAACTGATGTGTTTGTGTGCTGATTGCAGGAGCTGCCCAAGGTCTGTGCTATCCAGGTGGATAATGGACAGCGGAGCGTCGCGACATATGACGGGATCCTTAGCACTATTATATGATGTTAAATCAATTAATGGAAGCTACGTTGGATTTGCTGGTAACCAAGGTGGCAGGATTGTTGGTCAGGGAAAGCTCACAAACGGCATCATATCTTTTGACAAAGTGAATTATATTGTTGAATTGACGAACAATTTGTTAAGTATTTCACAAATTTGCGACAAAGACTTTAGCGTACATTTTACAAAAACAGAGTGTTTGGTTTTAAAGCCAGGGTTTAAAGTCCCTGATGAGTTGGTGCTGTTGCGTGCTCCTAGGGTTAATGATCTTTACATTTTAGACATGAGCACTGCAACACCAACAACTCCTCAAAAACAATGTTTTGTGACAAAATCTAAAGCAACTGAGAAAGAGTCAATTATGTGACACAGAAAAATGGGTCATATACACGTTCGTAAAATGAATTTTCTTGTGCACAACGATTTGGTAGAAGGTGTGAATGTTAAGAATTTTCATTTACCTGACGATTGTGTTGCTTGTAAGAAAGGTAAACAGGTTCGGAAGTCTCGTCCGCTAAAGATGCTCAACACCATCCGGTTACCTCTTGAGAGATTGCATATGGATCTTTTCGGGCCGGTCAACGTCAAAAGCATCAGTGGAGATTCTTACTGTTTGGTGGTTACGGATGATTATACAAGGTTTTCATGGGTTGTTTGTTTGGAAAAGAAGGACGAAACATTCGATGCTTTGATGGTTTTATTCAAAAAGATGGAAACGGTGTACAAGCTGCCGATCAGAAGAATTCGGAGTGATAACGGAACAGAGTTCAAGAATAACAAAATGTACGAGTTCTGTAATGAGAAGGGGATACTACATGAATTCAGTGCGCCGTACACACCACAACAGAACGGAGTGGCTGAACGAAAGAATAGAACCCTGATCGAGACCGCACGTACTATGTTGGCCGATTCAAAGCTTCCGATTTTCTTCTGGAGTGAAGCAATGTCAGCGGCTTGCTATACATTGAATAGAGTTCTGACAGTGAAGAAATATAAAAAGACTTGTTTCGAGTTGCTGCATCGCTATAAGCCAAATCTTGAGTTCCTAGAACCTTTTGGCTCTCCGTGTACTTTCATAGATGCTGATGGTAAATTCGGAGCGAAAGCAAATGAAGGATTTTTCGTAGGTTACACCAGCCCGTTAAAAAGGGTGTTTGTACCGTGTCTGGGGAAGGTGATTCAGGTCCATCATGTGGATTGTCAAAAGCACACGCCGTCGCAACAACTTCCCGGACAAAGATTCCTTTTCGACTATGACAAACTCTGGGAATCGTTTCATCTGCCGTCCGAGCCGAGTGAGGAGGAATTTGCTCTCATGTACTTGTATCGGCAAAGTCAATTGCAAGAGCCGGAATCTAGACCGCTAGATGTTCCTACGCCCACCATGGGTACTCACGATGATGAAGCTGGACCAAGTGGTACCGTTCATATACCGCCAGAGGTACCAGAGGAACCAGTTCCATCGTTTGACGTTTCTGACGACTCAGAGGAGGAACCCGCTCCTACCTTTGACGAGGAACCAAATGAGATATCAGAGGATACTGTTGATCAAACCGTTGATCTTGACATATCGAATCTGGAGTCGGAAGTTGTGGTGCCTGATACTGTGATGCCATGGACACTGTCTTACCATCCTTCAGAACAAATTATCGACGGTCTACAGAGTGGTGTCAAGACGAGACATCAGATAGACCAAGCTTTTACATGTTTTTATTCAGATATTGCTGATATGCAGAAAGAAGTCTCACTCAAATGTTTTATTTCGCAGATAGAGCCCAGGACTTACAAAGAAGCGTTGACCGAAGACAGCTGGGTTAATGCAATGCAGGAAGAGCTGCAACAATTTGAGAAACTGGGCGTCTGGAGACTGGTCGATCTGCCGAAGAATCAGAAGTTGTTAAAGACAAAATGGGTGTTTAAATGTAAACGTGACGATCAAGGAGTCGTGGTGAGGAACAAAGCACGTCTAGTGGTTCAAGGCTTCAGCCAGCAGGAGGGTATAGACTATGAAGAGGTTTACGCGCCGGTCGCAAGGCTTGAAGCTATTCGTATTTTTCTTGCCTTTGCATCCTGGAAAGATTTCAAAGTCTATCAACTCGATGTTAAATCCGCATTCCTGTATGGCAAGATTCGAGAAGAAGTTTACGTGGGGCAACCACCGGGGTTTGCAGATCCACTGAACAAAGACAAGGTGTACTTACTGGATAAAGCATTATACGGTCTACACCAAGCCCCGAGAGCCTGGTACGAGACTCTCTCGACCTACTTGCTGGACAACGGGTTCACAAGAGGAACAGTAGACAGCACCTTGTTCACAAAAGAGGAAGCAGGCCACTTGCTGATCGTGCAGATCTACGTTGATGACATCATTTTTGGTTCCACCAACGACGATTTGTGTAAAGAGTTTGAGAGAGTAATGAAGAAGAAGTTCGAAATGAGTTCAATGGGGGAGATGAAGTTCTTCCTCGGGCTGCAGGTAGAACAAATGCCCGACGGAATCTTCATTCACCAGTCAAAGTATGTAAAGGATGTGCTAGACAAGTTTGATATGACAGATTGCAGTCCTGCATCAACCCCCCTCGCACAGAACCATGGTATTTGTCCGGATGAACAGGGAGTGAAGATGGATGAAACGTTATACCGATCGATCATTGGGTCTTTAATGTATCTCACAGCTTCCCGTCCCGACATCATGTACCCGACATGTCTGTGTGCACGATATCAGTCGAATCCGAAGCAATCACATCTGACGATCGTCAAACGCATCTTACGGTATTTGAAGGGTTGCCCAAGCATCGGCTTGTGGTACCCTCGTTCGGGTGATTTTACCTTATCCGGTTTCGCTGATTCAGATTTTGGTAGCTGTAAGCAGAACGCAAAGTCCACCACTGTTGGGTGCCAGTTCTTCGGAACTCGGCTCGTTACCTGGCAGTGCAAGAAGCAAACTGCAGTCGCGCTCTCCACATGTGAGGCTGAGTACGTCTCAGCCTCTAGCTGTTGCTCGCAGATCCTCTGGATCCAACAGCAGATGCGCGACTTCGGTCTGCAATTCTTGGATACGCCGATATTTGTGGACAATGAAGTGGCTATAAATGTTACTAAAAATCCGGTTCATCATTCGAAAACAAAACACATTGAAATCCGTCACCATTTTATTCGAGATTGTCACGAAAAGAAATTAATACTGATTGAACATGTGGGCACCGATGATCAGAAAGCTGATTTTTACACGAAACCGTTTGATAAAAAGAGATTTTATTATCTTTTAAGGTTAAATGGGATGAAAAATCTGCAATCTGGGAGGGTTATCGAGTGTGAAGCCGAATTGGGCGGCGATCTGACTTGAACCGTATCGGGTTGTCAACTTTTGTTTGTATAGTTGTATTTTTTTTCCTGCTTTTCGTTAAAAACAAAAACACAAAAATATGTTTTAGTTTTAGGGGGAGATATTCGCAGAAAAATACAAAAACATGATAAAACCTTAAAAATCCAAAAACATTAAAAAATGCAAAAAGAGCTGTGTAATATGGGGAAATGATAGTACATCAGCTAGACAGGCACAGTACACTAGAGATATGTAATGTATTAAATGCAATTAAGCAGTCTCGCTAAAGATGTGCCGGTAGGTTCTTACAAAATTAGTAGATCAGTTTGGGATATAAACTAAATTTAACTTGCGTTTTCGTGGGGAACAACTCCAGGATATATAGGTAACCCCTGAAATCCTGTTTGAAAGGTCCCGTATTCTGAGATACTAGGTCTTTATGCTCGGTGATATCTGGGGTATTATCCCGGGACTTCTGCTGTATGGAAATACTGACCTAGTCCCCGGATAATACTTTACGCAAAAAGCTTTGAAACATAAGCTTCACCCTCAGCATGGTGATGAAAAAATAAAATTGATAGTCGCTGCTGTTGAAATGCAAAAGATCCTCTAAAGGGGACCCACCGAAAAGTCGAGCCGTCATCTCTCTGCTGAACGGAAGTTCTGACCTGAGCTCTCACGGTTTCGCATCTACCCCCAACAGATATCAGCCGTGGTATATTCACCTGTAAGACTGAATACTGGGATTCGGATACGGGAGTATATACTGAGGTGGGAACACACGTTAACGTTTAAGTCTCTAAAACATTAATCACGTATCCCGAACAGATTGAAAGTTTTGCGAGAATTTAAAGTGGATCAATATACCGACAATCAACGCGAATTGCTTAAATGTTTAAAATGAAATAAGCTTAACGGTGCTTGTGTTCTGTCGGCAGCTGATATGATCCCCTAACACGCTCGAAAAAAAATATTGTGTGTATATATTTCAGTTTGTACAGCTTTAAACCCAAAAAAATGTTTCTTTTCTCATTTTAGTTTCGACAACTGATACTGGGGATTGGAAGTTCAAAGCCCGTGTGCAGATCATGTTAGTGACTGATGAGGGTTGGGTAAGCTGTGATTGCAAACAAAGATCTGGTATGATGTTTGAATGATAAAATGTGCAAATGTTTGAAACGATTGAAAAGTTCATTAATTTGAACTGTTTTTAAAACAAAACGACAGAGTACTTCATAAAACTGATCAACCAGGGCCATTAACTTGGACTTGGTAGGTCAAACAGCTGTCCAGGGTCATTAAATTGGACTTGGTAAACTGGGTGTCAGCGTGTGAAATCAAAAAAGTTGGAAAAATGATTAAAAAATGAATTTTTAAAATATTAGAGACAGGTTCGCTCTTATGTCACCATCGGTTCGCCTTTTTGTCAAAAGTAACATTGTGGTCCGCTCATGAGAACATGTCGTATAAGCGGTCCAGACCCCATATAAAAGGTACAGGGGTCCGCTTTTTCTGTCATTTCTTGGCCCGCTTATCCGTCATTCTCTCTGAGACGATTACGAGCGATCCTCTGTGTTCTTCGTGATTTACTGCTGTTTGAGCCCGATTTTCACTTGTTCTTGATAGATTCAAGTTCATTACATCATGGGCAAGGTAAGTTCTCTCTCAATCTTAGTTCTTTCGTGTTAAAAATATGTCTGTCGGTATGATTGCATAAACGAATCGCTTTTTGAGCTTTTAACTGCCATGATTGATTGAATAGAATAATGTAATCATGTCGTCTGATGATATTAAGAGTAGTATTGTGTGTTAATTGCTGAGATTTGAGCGATTGATGAGATTTATCGGCAATGAGTGTTTTCAATTTCAGATCTAGAGAGTTTTAGGCATATTTGTAGGAATCAAAAGACATCCTTAGTCTCGGAATGATGTGTAGAGTCTGATTTTGGAATCAATTTTAGGGTTAAAGTAGTTTTTACAGATTTTGAATTTGGATCGCTTTTATGAACAGATGACCTTGAACCGCTCATATGTCATTTGTTGAACCGCTCATATGTCATTTGTTGAACCGCTCATATGTCATATATAGGACCGCTTATAAGTCATCTTAGGACCGCTCATAGAACCATGTCAGGTCCGCTTTTAAGGCAGTAAAAGGTTGATTCGCTTTTGTGACTAGGGACGGTTTCGCTTTTGTGTAATTTTCTATGTAGGACCGCTTTTCAGTCATTACATTGGTTCGCCTATAGGATTGTGAAGTGTTTGGTTCGCTTTTAATGTACTATGCAGTTTCGCTTTTTAGTCAGTGTTAAAAATGTGAAATTTTTCTAAGTATTGATTTCTGTTGTTGTTGTGCAGGCATCGCCAAACGTGTTATTTGATCCAGTACACAACAGTTGTATTGATTTAGATGTGGAGAAGTGTCCTTTATTGTCAGAATTCAGCAGCATTTTGGATTATATGAATCGTATTCCAGTGAAGAAAGCAATGATTGACCAAAGACCGTTGTATAGATCACATATTAGTCGATTTTGGATAAACGCAAAGTATGATGAGGAAAGCAAGGTGATATCATCAGTGGTGGAAGTGGATGGAAAGTTGGAGACTATTCTGGTGACTGAAGCATTAGTTCGAGAAGTTATGAACTTTCCTGATGAGGCCAATTACCCCACAAGATTTCCAGAACGCTTGGTGAAGGGATGTATGCTGAGAATGGGATACAGAGGTGCTTTGAACACCGGAAATTACTTGAAGTCAAAGTTTCAAAAATCTTTCAAGTTCTTGATTCATTGTATTCTGATTTCCTTGAGCCATACAAAGGGCAGTTTCGATCAGATGAGAGATTATCAAATGAACATGTTAACAGCGTTGGTGTTGAATAAGAAATACAACTTTTCGCACATAGTTTTTCATTATATGGTGGAGAATCTCACGTCGGATGTTAGAACCTGGAGGTATCCGCGGTTTGTACAAATGATGATTGATCGTGCATACCCTGGAATTGATAGATACATTAAGGGTGATCTTCTTGTTCAAGCTCACATGTCTAATAACACTTTGAAGAACCTGGTCAAGTATCATCCTAATCATCCAGAGCCTGATCTAGTGATTGAAAACTTTGGATTGCTTAGAGATGCAAATTATGTAGATCCTGATCCGGAAAATCATCAGAATTGGAGAAATCAAGAGGAAATGAAAGAGGCGTTGTATGCTGTAGAGTTGAAAATACTTCAGAGTTTCAAACCAACCAAGAACGAGTGGTATGTAAAGGAGTCGGGGCGTAGACGTAGATTTGCAACTCCTGTAGCTGAAGGTGAAGGTTCTTCGTCAAAACCGAAGAAGATACAAAAGAAGAAAAAGTAAACAATGTTAATTGATGAATCTGATGAAGAAATTCCTGAGATGAATGTTGAAAATGAACAAGAGACGACTGGTGCTGAAAACATTGTAATTGAGACAGATTTGTTTACAACAGAAGCGTATTTTGTTGATAATGTTGTGGAAACGGGTACTTCTGATGTTCAAAAAGAAAAAGAGAAGGAGTTAGATGATGTTGAAGGTGACGACGTTGATAAAGACACTACTAGTTCTTCTAGTTCGTCTGATTATGAAGTGATTGATGCAAAAGAACGTGAAAGACGAATGAGAGAAGAGGTAGAACAGGAGAGGTTGATTAGAAAGAGGAAGAGGGAAGAGAAAGAAGATGCACCTTATGAACCTTCTCCGGAGCATGTTTCAGTGTCACAATCTTCTCCGAAGGGTAAAAAGAAAGCTGCTGGTCGAAAGAGAACTACACCAAAGATTAAAGTGTCAAAGCGCCCTCAGAAGATCAGGCAAACGCACTCTACACCTCCAAGTCAACCAACACCTCCACAATCTCCAATACATCAATCTCCTCCCAGACAACCAACACCACAACAATCACCAAGACAACCTACTTCTCCATCACACTCAACACCACCCAGACAACCTACTCCACAACGACAACCATCTCCTCTTTTTCAATCAACACCACCATCACAACAACCATATTATACTTCGCAAGATCTCTTTGGCACATCTCCACTCACCCATGTACAACCTGGTTCTTCGAGTAGAGGTCTTCCAATACCGCAAGATAATCTGCTAGATGTTGATTTCAACTTTGCAAACAATTCGCAAGTGTTGAAATTGGAAAAGAGAATTGAGGATGTGATAGCAGAGAATAAAAAGTTGGCGGCCGAATGCAAAAAGATTGCTGATAGAGAAAAGACTCTTGATGGTAGGATGCAGAGGTTGGAAGGTGAAAACAAAGTGTTGACACTGAAAATTGAAGTTGATCAGACGGAAATCGACGTTCTGAAAGTTCGAGTGTCTGAATTAGAAGAAGAGAAGAATCGTCGAGAGAGTGAAAATGAGTACTATAAGTTGAAGAATAAAGAACTTATGGCTGCTAAAGCGCTACATGAACATAAGTTCTACATGCTGAATAGAGTTGTGGAAAGTATGTTAGAGACATCAGTGGAACAGAAATATGAAGAGTTGAAATTAGAAGACCTTCGTGCAGAACGTAAAGCAGAATTAGAAAGGCAGATGAAAGATAAGGGTAAAGGGGTGGAAGGAAGCTCTGAAATGTCTATTGTACCTTCAATGGTGATAGATAATCCTGAGCCTATATCTGCAGTTCCTGGCATAGTCGAAGAAGAAATTCCATCGCCTAAATTAATTGGTGGCGAAGATGAAGAGGATGATGAAGATGATGATGAGGATGAGTTTGTTTATTCTGCGAGCAGTCACAGCTCTAATGGTAATGATGATGATGATGCAGCAGGAGGTTCAGGTGTTGGAGTGACTGATGCCTCAAAAGAAAAAGTCGTTGAAGATCTGTTAAACGACACAATCAATGAAGAAAGTGGTGAAGCTGAAGGTAAGGGGGAGTCGAGTAAGACACAGATTGTAGAGCATCATGAGCCTTTGTTTATGAGTCTAGATGCGTATAAAGAGATGTTAAAAGATGTAAATCCTGAGATTCTAATTGATCTTGAAGCAGATTTGGAATCGTTTGATATCAATAAACAGCAAGATTATAAGTATGATTATGTTGAAGATGCTGATATCTACGATAGAGTTGAGATTGAAGAATGTTTAGATAATGAAGAGGTTCCTGAAGATACTTCAAAACTTCCAACGTTAATGGAGTTCTTTGCTGCTGAAAATAGAGATGAATTACGTCAGAAAGTGACTGAAGCGGTGAATGATAATGTGTCTGAATGTTTGAGGAAAGAAGTTGGGCAGGAAGGCCAAACTAATGTTGATAAAGAAGGTCAATCGAAAGCTGAAGAAATTGATCGTTCTAAATGGTTTAAAGATTCTCATGAAAGAAAATTCAAGAGGCCGCTGAAGTTCTTCCAATGTGATCGAAATGTTTCGCTTGGCGATATTATTAGTTGGGGTTCTCTTCCGCAAGTTAACGCTTATGCTATTCGAAGAGAATATGGCGTCCAGTATTTTGCACGTTTATATGATATAAGGTCATTACCGTGGTGGGACGTTGATGATTTAGCAAAGGTGAGGGTCTTGGAGTACAAGGTGAGACAGAATGATACCGCGATGTGGGGCTACATCAAGTATGAACAATTGAAGCCATTTCGAAAGTGGAAGCCTCATCGTCCAAAGCGTGTTCAGAGAATTGATCCGGAAACTGGGGCTGTAGAAATTATTCTGAATGTAAAGCCTCCGCGTACAATGAAGACAATTCCGATGCCAGAAATGGAGCAGGAATTTTATAAAGGCTTTATTGATTGGGTTTACAGTTGCAGGACGACCGAAGCAATAATCATGTATAGAGCTGGTGGAGAGCTGAGGGATATTCATGTTTACGACCCGATGTGGTTAGTTAATTGTTCAGCGAAAGACATTGAATGTCTATTCATTCACAAGATTCGCTACTCTCCAGCAGATAAAGAGCAAGCTCTTCAGTTCCAACGTGTTGTATCACTGTGTGTTCAGAAAGGAATCAACTCTGAAAACAAGTGGAAATCTTCGTGGTGGTCTTTAGAAGAGAAGATGAGGAAGAAATCAAAGAGTGAACGTGAACATGAGAATCGAAAGATGGAAGAAAATAGAGGAAAATTTATGAAGCAACAAGAGAAGGAAGAGAAAGCGAGGAAGAAAGAGAATGAGAAGATCAGGGTTGCGCTGGGAAGAAAGCCAAAACCGAAGGAAGAGAAATTCAAAGCTATCTGAAGACCTACATTCAAGACAAAGACTGCGGCTTCATCCAAGGGGGAGTTTGTTGATGCACAATGTCTAAAGCCTGCGTCTTTGTAATGATAGTTTAATGTATAGGGTCCAGATAGGTTTTTTTGTGTTAGTACAGGGGGTAAAAGTGTAATTTTATGGTTATAATGTTGTAGGTCCGCTTTTGTGGCATGTGTCCACAAAAGCGAACCAGCTTTGTTGTCTGGACCGCTCTTGTGGACATGTCACATGAGCGGACCGCTTTGTCTATAAATACCCCCGTAGTAGACTTCATTTGTAACGTCTTCTGGAACTCAACGTCGAACTGATGTCCGTACGACAAGCGTTATCAAGTGAAGAAAAAGTATTTTAAGTGTGAATCTTCTGTTTCTACTCCTTTCTGTTACGTTTTTCTTTGTATCATGCTGAAAATGTGTTTCCGCCACATTTTCAGTAAGCACTAGCTCTGATTGACTCACTCGAGAGGTCAAAACTGATCCTACAATTACAACTGTGATTAAACTGCTTTCTGATTTCTGTTACATACATACATATGCATCACATTTCATACTGTCACTCCATTTATTTCACACAAACTTTAGTGACAAACTTGATGCACAAAGCATAGTTAGCACACTGAGCGGATAACCTAGAAAACATGCTGACAATGCCAGCACCTAGACAGACAATGTTTTTAAGGCCAGTATGAGCCAGAGACAGGGTACTACACTAGTAGGGAGTGTAGGGAAGTGAGGACCATAAAACTGCGTCACTAGGTGATAGTTATAGTGCCAGGAAGTGCCTAAAACACACTCTAAATGCAGAATTCTGCACTTAATAACAAAATTCAGCATTTAATTATGCTAGTAATGTGCAAAAACTTGACAAAATGGTCCTGTATACTTTCAAAAGTGTCAGGAATTAAAAGTGTCACAAAAGTATTATAAAAGACACCTTACGGGTTAATTAAGCACTTTAACGAAACGACACCCAACCGAACAACCGGACATTACCCGAAACACAAAAATATTGTCAAACACATTGTTTTTTATTTTTCTAAGCTAGTTAGGGTCCCCGAACACTCTAACACACTATATATTTCATAACACACCATAACACACTAACTAAACCTTAGATCTTCAACCAAATCACTAACTAATAGTTGAAACCCAACAAGACACCCCCCCCCTGGGGACGGTTACATGGGGACTCACCACACATGATTTTCTTGATTTAAATAATGTGTGTGCCATGTACTTTAGGGGACATTTAGCCTAATGGATATTAGATGATGGAGGATTATATAGTTAACCACAAGACCATCACCATTCTTATCATCACACTTCAAACAACTCACCAAAACTCTCCCTCTCTTCCCTTGGTTCGGCCGAGAGCCACCACCACCATCATCACCATCTCTTGATCACTTTCAACCATTCTAAGAGCATCCAAGGGTGTTAGAGATCATACAACGAAGCTCGGTGTGTTCGGAAGCTCAAGGACCTCTCTCATCTTCTTTTAACCACCACATTTCATCACTTGAACTCCCCTAGCCTTGAGCTAGTGGTAAGTCTCTTGAATCTTCATCCACTTCATGTTTTTGATGGTTAATAGTTAAAGAATGATGAAATCTCAAGAAACACTAAAAACCATAAACAAAGTCTTGAACATAAACTAACTTGGTGATGAAGTATTGTTGAAATGGTTAAGAAATCATGATATTCTTGTGTTGTGATGCTTGTTGGTTATTGTTCACTCATGTAGTTGATATGGATCATCATATGGTCTTGCTAGATCATGATTAAAAACATGATCTAGCAAGATGAGAAAGTAAGAATGTCGTAGGATGATGAAATCATCCACACATAAATCATGAACTTGAATGAATGAATGTTTTCTTGAAAAATAAAGATCAAAGTAGGTTATAATCATGTAGATCTAAAGATCCATGAGTGTTTTTTCAAAAGAACCAAGTGAAAAATATAAGTTTCATTAAAACTTGGATCTTACATAAACTAATCGCATTTTTGGTGGATAAACAAGTGTAGAAACACTTATATGACAAGAAAATTTCATGAAGAAATATTTTTAGAAAATAAGATTGGAAGTTGTAAACACACAAGCTCTTTAAAAATAAGGTTTTTAAAGAACTAATCACATTTTAAAAGGTAACAAGATTTACTAAGTATGTTAGTAAGTTACTACATATTTTTATAAACTTTCAATGTCACACCCCCAAAATACCACCTAGGGAGTGTCCCTGTTAGGCGTGTGACGTACCAGCACTGAGCCACTAACCACATTGAACCCATACAAGTTTCTAAATAAAGTTCTCGATTATTAATAAAATACCATCAATATGTTTAAATGAAAACCAATATGTTCAGCGGAAGCAAATAGTAAACCAAGTTAAACTGTTTCAAAACCCAAGTATAGTTTCATGAAATCAATCGCATAAATCCTCCCAGTCGACCCATGACCACTCCAGCTACTTCAGACAGCAAGTTCCAAATCCAAGTAATCTAACAACCTGCGAGCATGCAACAAGTGTATCAGACAACGCTGGTGAGTTCATAGTTTTACGAAAACGTTGTTTACCAAGTGTTTAGTTAATCCGTTGAATTTAAATCCGAAAGTAATGTTGAAAACAATGTTTATAATACCCCAATACAAGACGGCTTCTGATTATTTTGCCCTTTCTCCAATGCTCCTATCAAAGCATTGGTCATGACTAGGTCATTAGTTCAACACCCGTCCTCCCAGGTACGGGGTGAGGTTGCCAAACCTAAGTAGCGCTACCAACTAATACCCGTTACCCTCCAGGTAACATAATAAGGGACTTACAAAGATGATAGGTGAGAATATTAACCAATATACCCGTTTTTACCCAAAAGACTTATCCCTCCATGGGATACCCACTGACTGTCCCCAACCACTGGGACGCATGCTCGAATGTAGTGAACTCACCTTTGGTTTGCTCGGTAGAATTAATTACACGTTTAACACAATGATCAATCAAACCCTATCATATTACACATAACAATCAGTTCCACATTTACGTAAGTCACATGTTTCAGGAATAGTGCACAGACGTTAGACAAGTTGTACAAGTTGTATCAGTTAATCAATGTTGTCCATGTCTCATGAAAGCGTTTGTCAACTCCTGTTATTTGATCTAGTGCACATATTAAACTTGAACATTTCTTAACACAATATAATTATTCACATCATAACACATTCCTTACGTAAGCCCCTAGCTCGAGTAACAGTTTTTACAGCTCAACAGTTCCTAGTACTAATGCATGAGTAACCATTTGACCAACTTATCTAACCAAGCCCATACAAATCCACAGCCCAATTATCATACACACATTCAAGTATTTTCTCACATGCATTTACAAGGCCCAAACACAATCCCTTAAACCCGGCCCAATCAGTTATGCGACCACCCCAATTCCGAACCCATGCAGCCCACAACTAACTCTTATCACCTGCTGTGCGGCCCTACACGCACCACTGATTATGTAACCAGGCCCAATGGTAAAACTCAATTCATCAAGTATGTTATTCACTTAAAAGAGTTCATTATTAAAAACAATCCCAAACCTGAAACACCTTAATTTGCGTGGCCCAATCATCAGGGGTGTGCGGCCCAAAATCAGTTGATTTATTTATTTATTTATGACCCAGCCCACTATTGACTAATCAGCGAGCATGCACATAATCCAAAATACACCAGTGATCCTATTTCAGCAATATCGTATTACGAGTTCGAGGTTATCATACCAAAGATATCAGTTTAATACATCGTACCTTTAAATCTTGGTTAATCACCCTATTTGCTCAAATATCAATTACCAACATGCTGTTAATACCACATCTGTTCATATTATGCTTACTAGTTACTTCACACAAAACCCCCTAGTTCATCAGTTTACTAACAGCCAATATGTGTGTGCTTTAACTTCCTTAATAAACCAACTAATCATCAAAATTAATCCATCAACAGAACCATACATTGCGACTGGTGCACAAATCATATTATCACACAACTACCAAGATTACTACCAGACTTGTCCTATTAATTTATTAACAACATTATCTAATAATCACCCTAAGTTACATATACGTTTACCATTCTGATGATCATACTACTAACAGTCCATACAACATTTAAATCAATTAACCAAATATTAATTATTCGACACAGCTCAATGAATTCATCTTTTCATCCCACTTATCAATCCTTATTATCATGCAAGAATCATATTTATAATCAAGACTTCACATAAGCCCAAACATAAATCAATAATTAATATAACAGTATACCTAATAACCAATGACTTGCTCTAATAGAATGATGTCTTCGATGATGATGGGGGGAAGTCTACGGCCGCACACACTTGGGAGGGGTAGGGTTTGGTCTCCTGCGTAATCTTGGGAGGAGGGTAGGGTTTGGTTTGTAATGCATTAACTTGTTACGTACAATGTGAATATACACTTAATAATAGCCGGCCCCCCATAATACTACCATGAATTCACTTGGGCTTCATCGGCCCAAACATGATTCCAATCCACTATTTGGGGACCTGATAGCCGAAATGGGCTCCAGCCCATCTACTTGGGCCACCCTAACAAGAGTATTGTGGGTAAAGGTGATGGCAGGTTTGGGCTCTAGTCCAACAAGGTTCTCTTAGGCTTCGAGGATTTGAGATACGGCCGTTTACGTGAAACACTAAGGCGTGACCCAATTATAATAATGTATAAATATTTAGCGAAGTTATTAAACAAGATTATACTAGCATGGAGCATGTAAACACATCTAGGAGGGATAACGAGGAGTTTAGATCACGAGATTAAACATTACTAATCTTGAAAGTTCGGGTTGTCACATCATCCCCAACTTGAAAGAAATTTCGTCCCGAAATTTGACGAGTAAGCATAGTGCAGTGAAGTGATAAATCAAGATTGATGCAGATTTTCCCCGGGTGCCACATCATCCCCAACTTGAAAGAAATTTCGCCCCGAAATTTGCCAGTGACATCAGGAGTCGACTCAATCGTTTGCACAATTGAGGATACTCGTGTTTATCTGATCTCTGCGTTCCTACAGGAACTTCGGTCCTCATAATGAGTTCCAACGAACTCTCGCGATTGAAATTCAACTAGGTTTTCGATGGTTTTCACAACACTGATCCTTCCCAGACTGTTGAATGGTCCATCGTGACGTCCGTTAAGTTCGTCATGCTTCCCCAAGCATTTCACACCCTCCCAAGGTGAGATTTTCAACATGATACGATCGCCTACAGCAATCTTCCTGCGTTTCCCAAGTTTATCAGCTTTCTTAATGGTCACGCGTTGTCGCCAATCGACTCCCGATCCAAAAAACCTTCCCAAGAGTTTCGAGTACCGGTCCTGGACCAGTAGTTAAGTTGTCAACCATCTCAGTCTGGCAAGAAGGTTGGCATTATCGTCAATGTATTGCCTCAATAGAGCTGTCTGGTTACCAGAATGATAGTTGCCGCAGTAGTACTCAACCATAGGTAAGAGTTCTTCAAATTTGCACCAAAGACAGTCATACACATGCTCACAGCATGTCTTTGAGTGTCAGGGGGGTTTGTTTATTCTGACCATTTATCCTACGGTGACAAGCAATGCTCATGTCTAGATGTGAGCCAAGGATGTTGTGTATTGCCTGACATGAATCAAGGATAGATCAAAATCAGAAATGACAGAAGTGCCCTAAAGCCGCCTCTCTCAGAGGACTCTTCACAAGCTGTGAAGACTCGTCAGTTCATCAACTGCAAGAAAGTGTGCTAGTAACGTGAGTCCATCAACGATCATCCAGGTGATAATGTTTCCGTTTCGAGTTGTAAGTAGACTAGTGACAAATTCCATGGCAGTCGGTTTTCATTTCTGTATATGCGTTTCTGGTTGCTAATATCCCACCTTAACTTTCCCACAAATCAAACATCGTTCTCATGCATTGCTATGTGGGCCTTCAGGCCCGGTCACCCGCACATGGTATTCAGGTTTTTAATATATCCTATCAATACTCAGATGAATAAGATATCGAGGCCCGTGTGCTTCACCTGCACCAGTTCCCTAAGGTTGCTGTATAGTGAGGTCCATACTTGTTCCGTGAAGTAGCAAATATCGTCCGACCTGCCAAAGGTTGCTTCCCCATGCCCCACATGGGTCAATCTTGAGAACTCTCTACCTTCAGTTCTTCAGTTTGAACACGGCGAGTCTGATCAGGTACGTTAAAGTCGATAGCTGGCTGTAAAGCTCGTGCACGTCCAGGTTTCACGGTCGTATTCATTCAAGAGTTCCACCCAGCATTGCCATCACATGTTTAGCTCTCTTGAAACAAGGGTACACGGGAGGCCCTTGTGATCGGTCTAAGTGGTGCATTCAGTACCGTCCAAGTAATGCCTCCAATTTAAATCCATAGACTACGGATTCCCTCGTAGGTCGTGACTCGTGCAGTTCTTCCCGTAAGTCCACCACGTTGGCCATCTCCTTCTCGTGCTGCCTTGATGTATACTGAGACTCTGATTCAAACCGTCATGGTATACCGCCAAATCATCGGTTCCCTCGGATAGAAGTGATGCTCCGTGCGTTGCAGGGTTGGGTCTTCAAAAGCTGAAGGTCCACGGTCTTCCTTTCTTCAGATTGCGAATTGATAACGAGAGCTAAAATAGCAGGGTAGCCCTTCCGTAGACACTTCTGAGCTTTCACGACTGAGACGATGCCAACAATGGCACCACTACGATGATCTTGAACTGATAACGATTCCCCACTAGGGAGAGGGATACGCACGATTTTTCTCTTTACATAGAATTTCCGCTCAACAACTACGTCAAAACTTACAAGAATATCGGGAAGTGGGTCAATGTCGAACACTTGACCCATGAGATCAAGTTTACAACCCAAAAGAACATGAGAAGCTTCTATCGATGTACTATCAGCTAACTCTACTACATGCTTATTTTACAAGAGAGGTGGGAGTCAGTCCTAACTGACGACTGAACCCTAAGGCGCATAACTCCAATCGAAACAAGAGTCAAACAAAACAGAAGCAGAAAAAGATCATTCAAGAAGACGTACCGGTCTCAACATTGCCATCATTGCGAGTTTCCCCCAGCGCCAATAGTAAATACTCTTCCACGTGCTCCGTTCCCACCATTGTTCCCATTGTTGCCGCTCCCAGTATTGTTGTTGTTGCCAGCATTCTGATTAAGCTGAGGGCAATCCCTCTTAAAATGACCCTCATCACCACACTGAAAGCACCCCTTTTGATTTCCCCGGTTCTGTTGAGACTGTTGCCTCTCCTGTTGCTGTGGCTGCTACTGCGGTTGCTTTGGAAGCCAGACCCTGCAATCTTTAGCCATATGACCCACCTTGTTGCACCTATGACATACCCGGGTGCACGGCCCGCGATGGTGAAACATACACTTATCACACTTTGGTAACTTTCCCACGTAAGAACCCTGATTTGAATTGTTGCTCTGATTCTGGTTCACAGAAGACGACTGGCTAAAACTACGGTGGATGCTGTTGTCTGCCCTTTTCTGAGATTGGCTGGCACTGGTAGCTTTATCAGTATCATTCCATTTCCGCTTGTTATCACTAGCAGGTGTTGTAGCTGTAGCAGTCGAGGTGGTAGCAGAAACACGTGGCGGCAGGTTGCCACGTTCGACCTCTTGGTCAGTAATCTTATGTGCCAAACGGACGATTCGGGGCAGATTGTCTAAGTTTGCAGCAGTAACGTACCCCTTAACAGCCGGTGCTAAACCCTTGAGATACAACTCAATTCGCCGAGGTAGGGGTCGAGACATGTTAGGGCACAAAGTTGCTAAATCATTAGACCTCCTAGTGTATGCTTCAATCTCAGATCCCTCCATTTTCAGATTGTAAAACTCGTTTTCCAGTTTCTGAATCTCATCACGAGGACAATACTCCTCCCTCATCAACTCTTTGAAATCATCCCAAGTAGTAGCATTCGCCATCTCAATACCCAACATCTGAACTTGGGCATTCCACCATGTCAGGGCACCATCCTCGAGTGTGCCCGTAGCATACTTCACTCTGTCCCCAGCAGGACAGTTACACATTGCAAATACCGATTCTGCCTTCTCAAACCATCGTAGGAGTCCTACAGCCCCTTCAGTCCCACTGAAGGTCTGTGGCTTACAATCCATGAACATCTTGTACGTACAAACAGGTGGAGCAGGTGGATTGTTTTGATTTGCGGGTTGACCTAAAACGTAAGAACGTACAACGCACTGATAAGATTCGAGTATACAACACAAGGATATAAAGTAATTGGCACATATTGTACCAGCCTGGTAAGCCGCTAGGGCTTCAGCTACACGAGTGTTGATCAAGTCGGTCAGCTCAGCTCGGGTCATCGCGATGTGACCACGTCCATGTCCTCGTCCACTCATGATTCTATAGGAGAAGAGGGAAAAGGTTACGAGTCAAAATGAGGTACAGGTCAAGTATCACGTTGAAATCTACATTCTACCAAGTTTACACACAATAGGGCAGAACCCTTCTCACGCTCATTAAGCCTCACTGGGATTTGCATGCACCTCGCGTTATTATTATGTGTGCACCCATAATAATAAGGCGATTTGCATGCTCATCTCAGCGCCTCTTAACTTGCGCTAAAAGGTTCCCCACATTCAAATAGCAAGTGAAAGGTTTTATATGATCAAGAATCACAATAGTCGAAGGGTAGTGTCACACTAACAGTTCAATTAACAGGGGTTGGTAATATAAGGGCTCATGCTGTTGTGCCAAGTGTGCATTCACGTGCAATGTCATACATAAGTGTACACTAGATATACTATGCAATCGTAAATGAGAAACGAACTTTGCAGTCTGGAGCTGAGTGTCATGGTCGATTTCGGTACTGTTCGGTTATAGTCTGGTTCTATAAAAACGTTTTAAAACCAAGTTCACTATAACCAATGGCTCTGATACCAAACTGTCACACCCCCAAAATACCACCTAGGGAGTGTCCCTGTTAGGCGTGTTGTCACACCCCCAAATTACCACATAGGGAGTGTCCCTGTTAGGCGTGTGACATACCAATAACGAGCCACCAATTACATTGAACCCATACAAGTTGTAAATAAAATCCCCATTATTAATAAAAACATCTTCAACAAGTTTTAAACGAAAATCAATAAGTTCAGCGGAAGCAAATAGTAAACCAAGTTAAACTGTTTCAAAACCAAAGTATAGTTTCATGAAATCATTCGCATAAATCCTCCCAGTCGACCCATGACCACTCCAGCTACTCCAGACAGCAAGTTCCCCAAATCCAAGATACCTAACGACCTGCGAGCATGCAACAAGTGTATCAGACAACGCTGGTGAGTTCATAGTTTTACAAAAACGTTGGTTACCAAGTATGTAGTTAATCCATTGAAGTTAATTCCTGAAAGTAATGTTGAAAACAATGTTGATAATACCCCAATACAAGACGACTTCTGATTATTTTGCCCTTTCTCCAATGCTCCTATCAAAGCATTGGTCATGACTAGGTCATTAGTTCAACACCCGTTCTCCCAGATACGGGGTGAGGTTGCCAAACCTAAGTAGCGCTACTAACTAATACCATGTTACCTTCCTGGTAACCAAACAACACGGAGGGACTTGAAAGGTGATAGGAAGAGTATATTATCCAACATTCCCGTTTAACCCAAAAGACTTGTCCCTCCCAGGAATACCCACTGACTGTCCCAACCACCGGGACGCATGCTCAAGAGAGATGAACTCACCTTGGTTTTGCTCGGTAAGACTAGTTACTCGTTTAACAAAATTGGTCAATCAAGCCCTATGATGATTACCAAAGGCAGTCAGTTTCATATGCACATTGATCACGTATTCTTTTATACACATATCACAAATAACACACGAATAAAACATATATCCTCATACAGGTTGTAGCCATTGTACATACCCCATGGATCCACAACGTTTATTATAAAAACATCACCACTATTAACCATGCTCTCAATCATTGTGCACAATCATTAAGTTATCGATTAATGGGAACACTTAGCAAACTATATCCATTCTAATTAATTAAATTGCACACATAACAACAATCACATGCTTTCTGACAATATGAACACAATGGCCAGTGATATAAAGTGGTTCTTATCTACTTGGCTACACTTCCTAGGCAACTCACATGTAATGTTATTGAATCAAACAAATACTGACATATTGTTAATACTAACCGAAGAGATTAAGGTTTGCGCGATCAATATTAGGCCACCGAAGGATTCAATATTAGTATTATTGAATCTGCCACCGAAATCGTGCGATCAAGAGGTGTAGGGTTTATTAAAATCTTGTTTACATATGCATGGATATATATACATATTAGATCTGCCAGTTAGTTAGGGCGGTGGCCCATTCAATGTTTCGTCTAGATAATGGGCTTAAGCCCAACAAAAAGGCTGCCGAGATTAAATTAGGACCACTGCTGAATTGGGCTCGGAATCGGCTCAAGTAACACAACCATATGATAAGTGATCTATATTTACTAACCTACTCACAAAATCATCATTATTTATCAATACATAAACACAAGCATATAGAGCCCACATATGTTACCACATGTATATATCTATCCGAGTCACATAGTCATCACAACATACAACTTGATTCCTCCACATATGTTACCACATGTATATATCTATCCGAGTCACATAGTCATCACAACATACAACTTGATTCCTATGTATATTTATCGAAGTAATATTACTGGTGTTACTAATCTTTAATCCTACAATATGCATGGGATAACATACAAGGGTTTCATCTAGATACACAAACATCAATAACCACTAAATTCAACAAACATATGAAATACTAACCGGCCGACTGATGAGAGTATGATACTAATGATCGCGACCGGAGGAAGGGGTTTCTCTTGCCGACCAGAACAATAGAGGATGTAGGGTTTGTGGTGTGAATTATGAGGTATATGCAAATTTACGTACATATATAATGAAATCTAATAATGGGGCGGTTGTTACTAACAGATAATAAATCAAAGTGGGCTCAAGCCCACCACAACAATTCCTTGGCGTGCAAGATGTAATCGGCCCTCTTGACTTCTTGGCTCCTTGGCTTAGTGTAGTATGTGAGAGCACAAGGAATATGTGTGTGGCCCAACTAACTTACGGCTCATATTCAAGCATATAATTTAATTTGAGTTATCATATATGAATGGATTTAATCAAAGTTATAATAGTACAACGTGTTTAACACATTGGGGAGGGATATCGAGAGGTTGAGATCACAAAAATTAAACGTCATTAACCTTGAAAATTCGGGTTGTCACATCATCCCCAACTTGAAAGAAATTTCGTCCCGAAATTTAGCAAACAGTCACTGAGGAAGATAGTTTTGTTGAGCGTTTTCACGGGGTGGGGTTGTCACATCATTCCCAACTTGAAAGAATTTTCGTCCCGAAAATTGTTCTAAAACAATGGCTTGAAGTGAGTTCCGACGAACTTGGTCTATAGATACCTTACAACGCTTGGGGGGGGGGTTGTTGCACTAAATATAACTTAGGTGAGCTATACGCCTTCGAATTTGGGGACTTGCAAAAAGGCAGTATTTAGTTATCATGGATGTTGTATATTAAGTAGCCAACACTTCACGAAGCAAGTGTATCTAATGTATATCTAGAGCTTACCAGAATTGAGGCGAATGTCGTACATCATAAACGAAGGGTCGACGAAATAAACCGAACTGGAAATGTGTTAAGGTAGTTTGTTACAGGCTAAAATGCTCAACCCTCAACTCACGTGTGTCGGGTGCACCACCAAGATTTTCTCGAAGCAAAATATGTGAATGTGATAAAGTGAGTGTAAAAGATATACGTTTATATATGGTATCGCTACCGGCGATCAGAACTGGTGTAGTCACCCCTATCGAAGATCAAAGGTGATGCCATCGTATGTGAGAATTCGAGAAAGAAATTATAATTTCTTGGAACAGGTGATTCAAGCAATTCAATCAATCGATTAGATGAAAACTCAAGTTAGGCATTAATCCCTAATTCAGACGGGTATCATCTTGACTCGTTCATTCAGAGGGAAAAGAGATTTTCAGTTGACATTGATCGTGATACTTTGGTCGTAGTTGGTTGTAGAAGATGACCAGCCTTCGGTCAAAGAGAAATAAGCATGGAACAAAGAGGTCAATGAAGCTATACATGAGTATGGTGCTTTCACACAAGAAGGAATTTGACCTTGGCATACCTTACGTAAGTAATAATTTTATTTTATGTTCTTGCACTTGATGATCTTAAGTATGTCTCATTCCTCGAGTGACGTTCGCAGAGAGTGATTTAACCAAGCGAGGATTAGCGTATAACAGGGTTATGCAAGAGCTATGGTATTCATTTTAGCACAACAAGATAAGACGCGAAGAATATACCAAGACGCGGTTATCATCAATCTGTTCCATCTAATTGTTTTAGAATCATGAGTAAAGTAGCAAATCCGATGATGAGGATGTAGCTGGTCGCAAACAAGAAGTATAAATTGAAATAAAGAGATGTACCAGTCGATGGAAGCGTTACTTTGAAGGTGTTGGCGCAAGAAGAATTATCTATGAAAGTGATAGTTGACTGAGTCTGCAGCATTTCGGTTAAATCAGAGCGTTCTCTAAAGTCGTCGAGCTGCTCGTATGCGAATAAGAATAGATTCACTAAGATCCATGTAAGTAATTGAGTATGCAATTAGTCGAACATGTATGCAACCAAGTTTGAAGGTTTGAACTAAGACGGGTGTACTGGGGACATCACATATGTCGCCAAGAGGTTTCATTACAAAGGCGTGTAAGGGCGTTCAAAATGGTATGGTAATGATAACAATACATCACCATTTTCAGAGTTCAATATCGTGATCACTAAAGGTCAAAAAGGCATGCTTATGCGTAAAAAAAAATTGAAGATGTAGTGTGACCATGAAAATGGAATGAGAGATTTATTTATGTCGAGATCAATAACTAGTTATCTCATTAAACGGTAAACATTGACCAGTGCAAAAGTTAGGGAAAAGATCAGCTTAAAAAGAGAACTCTTATGAAATAATGAATCTAGCGATATAAGAGGTAAAATTATTGTGTAAGTCATCACGTTCATCTGGGTGTTGTCTAGTTAAGATCCACATCTCCCAACGTCCTTGAAATGATGGAACTGTTTTTATGGAAATTCGTTTGCAGAGTTAGATATGCTAGGATGAAAACCAGGTTAGACTAACGATAAGTCACAAGGCAGTATAATGGGGTCAAAGGGAATTTTATAGTTAAGTGCAAGGGGTAAAGTATTAGTGTACGAGGGATTCTTCATACTACGTTGATATGCTGATGTCGAAGAGCTTACACTAAGAGTCTTGTAGGGTTTAAATCGAGATAACAGGTTCTGATGAGAATCTTAGTTTCACTAAGTTTCTTACATGGGTAAAAAGAAAAATAACGAGGGATTCCCGTGATGATAGCTCATTGTGTTCGAGAACATCTTCGGTCTAATAGTTGCGCCTATCAACTACCGCATGGGTTTAACTGTTCCAGTTAGTCGTTGAGTGGTTTATGAGAACTTCTACTAGCGCTACGGAAGTTATAAGCAAATAAGAAAAAATATCACAGGTTACACAAAGATTCACATGCATCCACAAGAATGGTGGAAAGAATAAGGATCAAGATTGAATAGAAGTCAATCATCGCCATAACCCCAACAGATTGTTGAATCCCCAGTTATGTCGATTAATGAGTCAGAATCCCTTTCACACTTCCTAAGCCTCACTGGGACTCACATGCACCCCACATTATTATTATGTGTGCACCCATAATGATAATGTAATTTGCATGTTTATCTCAGTTCCTCTTAGCTTGTGTCAAAAGGTTCCTTAGATTCGAGTAGCAAAACGAACGTTGTCAGGATAGTAAAGATCACAAAAGTCTAGAGGTTATGCCATACTAACAATGCACCATAAGGTAGACAAATAATTACATGTAATCAATCATACTATAGTGCTGAGTGTGTAGCCATATGCAATGTCATAAGTAGGTGTACGCTAGGCACGTAATGCATAAGGTAAATGAAAAACGAACCTTGCAGTCTGGAGCTGAGTGTCATGGTCGATTTCGGTACTGTTCGGTTATAGTCTGGTTTTATAAAAACGTTTTAAAACCAAGTTCACTATAACCAATGGCTCTGATACCAAACTGTCACACCCCCAAATTACCACATAGGGAGTGTCCCTGTTAGGCGTGTGACATACCAATAACGAGCCACCAATTACATTGAACCCATACAAGTTGTAAATAAAATCCCCATTATTAATAAAAACATCTTCAACAAGTTTTAAACGAAAATCAATAAGTTCAGCGGAAGCAAATAGTAAACCAAGTTAAACTGTTTCAAAACCAAAGTATAGTTTCATGAAATCATTCGCATAAATCCTCCCAGTCGACCCATGACCACTCCAGCTACTCCAGACAGCAAGTTCCCCAAATCCAAGATACCTAACGACCTGCGAGCATGCAACAAGTGTATCAGACAACGCTCGTGAGTTCATAGTTTTACAAAAACGTTGGTTACCAAGTATGTAGTTAATCCATTGAAGTTAATTCCCGAAAGTAATGTTGAAAACAATGTTGATAATACCCCAATACAAGACGGCTTCTGATTATTTTGCCCTTTCTCCAATGCTCCTATCAAAGCATTGGTCATGACTAGGTCATTAGTTCAACACCCGTTCTCCTAGATACGGGGTGAGGTTGCCAAACCTAAGTAGCGCTACTAACTAATACCATGTTACCTTCCTGGTAACCAAACAACACGGAGGGACTTGAAAGGTGATAGGAAGAGTATATTATCCAACATTCCCGTTTAACCCAAAAGACTTGTCCCTCCCAGGAATACCCACTGACTGTCCCAACCACCGGGACGCATGCTCAAGAGAGATGAACTCACCTTGGTTTTGCTCGGTAAGACTAGTTACTCGTTTAACAAAATTGGTCAATCAAGCCCTATGATGATTACCAAAGGCAGTCAGTTTCATATGCACATTGATCACGTATTCTTTTATACACATATCACAAATAACACACGAATAAAACATATATCCTCATACAGGTTGTAGCCATTGTACATACCCCATGGATCCACAACGTTTATTATAAAAACATCACCACTATTAACCATGCTCTCAATCATTGTGCACAATCATTAAGTTATCGATTAATGGGAACACTTAGCAAACTATATCCATTCTAATTAATTAAATTGCACACATAACAACAATCACATGCTTTCTGACAATATGAACACAATGGCCAGTGATATAAAGTGGTTCTTATCTACTTGGCTACACTTCCTAGGCAACTCACATGTAATGTTATTGAATCAAACAAATACTGACATATTGTTAATACTAACCGAAGAGATTAAGGTTTGCGCGATCAATATTAGGCCACCGAAGGATTCAATATTAGTATTATTGAATCTGCCACCGAAATCGTGCGATCAAGAGGTGTAGGGTTTATTAAAATCTTGTTTACATATGCATGGATATATATACATATTAGATCTGCCAGTTAGTTAGGGCGGTGGCCCATTCAATGTTTCGTCTAGATAATGGGCTTAAGCCCAACAAAAAGGCTGCCGAGATTAAATTAGGACCGCTGCTGAATTGGGCTCGGAATCGGCTCAAGTAACACAACCATATGATAAGTGATCTATATTTACTAACCTACTCACAAAATCATCATTATTTATCAATACATAAACACAAGCATATAGAGCCCACATATGTTACCACATGTATATATCTATCCGAGTCACATAGTCATCACAACATACAACTTGATTCCTCCACATATGTTACCACATGTATATATCTATCCGAGTCACATAGTCATCACAACATACAACTTGATTCCTATGTATATTTATCGAAGTAATATTACTGGTGTTACTAATCTTTAATCCTACAATATGCATGGGATAACATACAAGGGTTTCATCTAGATACACAAACATCAATAACCACTAAATTCAACAAACATATGAAATACTAACCGGCCGACTGATGAGAGTATGATACTGATGATCGCGACCGGAGGAAGGGGTTTCTCTTGCCGACCAGAACAATAGAGGATGTAGGGTTTGTGGTGTGAATTATGAGGTATATGCAAATTTACGTACATATATAATGAAATCTAATAATGGGGCGGTTGTTACTAACAGATAATAAATCAAAGTGGGCTCAAGCCCACCACAACAATTCCTTGGCGTGCAAGATGTAATCGGCCCTCTTGACTTCTTGGCTCCTTGGCTTAGTGTAGTATGTGAGAGCACAAGGAATATGTGTGTGGCCCAACTAACTTACGGCTCATATTCAAGCATATAATTTAATTTGAGTTATCATATATGAATGGATTTAATCAAAGTTATAATAGTACAACGCGTTTAACACATTGGGGAGGGATATCGAGAGGTTGAGATCACAAAAATTAAACGTCATTAACCTTGAAAATTCGGGTTGTCACATCATCCCCAACTTGAAAGAAATTTCGTCCCGAAATTTAGCAAACAGTCACTGAGGAAGATAGTTTTGTTGAGCGTTTTCACGGGGTGGGGTTGTCACACGTGTGACGTACCAGCACTGAGCCACTAACCACATTGAACCCATACAAGTTTCTAAATAAAGTTCTCGATTATTAATAAAATACCATCAATATGTTTAAATGAAAACCAATATGTTCAGTGGAAGCAAATAGTAAACCAAGTTAAACTGTTTCAAAACCCAAGTATAGTTTCATGAAATCAATCGCATAAATCCTCCCAGTCGACCCATGACCACTCCAGCTACTTCAGACAGCAAGTTCCAAATCCAAGTAATCTAACAACCTGCGAGCATGCAACAAGTGTATCAGACAACGCTGGTGAGTTCATAGTTTTACGAAAACGTTGTTTACCAAGTGTTTAGTTAATCCGTTGAATTTAAATCCGAAAGTAATGTTGAAAACAATGTTTATAATACCCCAATACAAGACGGCTTCTGATTATTTTGCCCTTTCTCCAATGCTCCTATCAAAGCATTGGTCATGACTAGGTCATTAGTTCAACACCCGTCCTCCCAGGTACGGGGTGAGGTTGCCAAACCTAAGTAGCGCTACCAACTAATACCCGTTACCCTCCAGGTAACATAATAAGGGACTTACAAAGATGATAGGTGAGAATATTAACCAATATACCCGTTTTTACCCAAAAGACTTATCCCTCCATGGGATACCCACTGACTGTCCCCAACCACTGGGACGCATGCTCGAATGTAGTGAACTCACCTTTGGTTTGCTCGGTAGAATTAATTACACGTTTAACACAATGATCAATCAAACCCTATCATATTACACATAACAATCAGTTCCACATTTACGTAAGTCACATGTTTCAGGAATAGTGCACAGACGTTAGACAAGTTGTACAAGTTGTATCAGTTAATCAATGTTGTCCATGTCTCATGAAAGCGTTTGTCAACTCCTGTTATTTGATCTAGTGCACATATTAAACTTGAACATTTCTTAACACAATATAATTATTCACATCATAACACATTCCTTACGTAAGCCCCTAGCTCGAGTAACAGTTTTTACAGCTCAACAGTTCCTAGTACTAATGCATGAGTAACCATTTGACCAACTTATCTAACCAAGCCCATACAAATCCACAGCCCAATTATCATACACACATTCAAGTATTTTCTCACATGCATTTACAAGGCCCAAACACAATCCCTTAAACCCGGCCCAATCAGTTATGCGACCACCCCATTTCCGAACCCATGCAGCCCACAACTAACTCTTATCACCTGTTGTGCGACCCTACACGCACCACTGATTATGTAACCAGGCCCAATGGTAAAACTCAATTCATCAAGTATGTTATTCACTTAAAAGAGTTCATTATTAAAAACAATCCCAAACCTGAAACACCTTAATTTGCGTGGCCCAATCATCAGGGGTGTGCGGCCCAAAATCAGTTGATTTATTTATTTATTTATGACCCAGCCCACTATTGACTAATCAGCGAGCATGCACATAATCCAAAATACACCAGTGATCCTATTTCAGCAATATCGTATTACGAGTTCGAGGTTATCATACCAAAGATATCAGTTTAATACATCGTACCTCTAAATCTTGGTTAATCACCCTATTTGCTCAAATATCAATTACCAACATGCTGTTAATACCACATCTGTTCATATTATGCTTACTAGTTACTTCACACAAAACCCCCTAGTTCATCAGTTTACTAACAGCCAATATGTGTGTGCTTTAACTTCCTTAATAAACCAACTAATCATCAAAATTAATCCATCAACAGAACCATACATTGCGACTGGTGCACAAATCATATTATCACACAACTACCAAGAATACTACCAGACTTGTCCTATTAATTTATTAACAACATTATCTAATAATCACCCTAAGTTACATATACGTTTACCATTCTGATGATCATACTACTAACAGTCCATACAACATTTAAATCAATTAACCAAATATTAATTATTCGACACAGCTCAATCAATTCATCTTTTCATCCCACTTATCAATCCTTATTATCATGCAAGAATCATATTTATAATCAAGACTTCACATAAGCCCAAACATAAATCAATAATTAATATAACAGTATACCTACTAACCAATGACTTGCTCTAATAGAATGATGTCTTCGATGATGATGGGGGGAAGTCTACGGCCGCACACACTTGGGAGGGGTAGGGTTTGGTATCCTGCGTAATCTTGGGAGGAGGGTAGGGTTTGGTTTGTTATGCATTAACTTGTTACGTACAATGTGAATATACACTTAATAATAGCCGGCCCCCCATAATACTACCATGAATTCACTTGGGCTTCATCGGCCCAAACATGATTCCAATCCACTATTTGGGGACCTGATAGCCGAAATGGGCTCCAGCCCATCTACTTGGGCCGCCCTAACAAGAGTATAGTGGGTAAAGGTGATGGCAGGTTTGGGCTCTAGTCCAACAAGGTTCTCTTAGGCTTCGAGGATTTGAGATACGGCCGTTTACGTGAAACACTAAGGCGTGACCCAATTATAATAATGTATAAATATTTAGCGAAGTTATCATAATCATTAAACAAGATTATACTAGCATGGAGCGTGTAAACACATCTAGGAGGGATAACGAGGAGTTTAGATCACGAGATTAAACATTACTAATCTTGAAAGTTCGGGTTGTCACATTCAAGTTCATGAGTTTATAGTTTATGCTTGTTTTTGACAAGGTTGGTAAGTAGAGTTTGTATATTGTTGATTGAGAATTGTCTGAATGGATTTTTGAAAAGAAAATGATATGCTAGTAAGCATGGACACCTCCATTTACAAAGGAAACTCTGGCGAAATTTTTCTAAAATTCCAACACTTAGAAAATATTTTTCTAGCAAGTGTTTACAAACATATTTTTAACCATGTTTTCAAAATAAACTTCGCCATGATTTTTATTTACAAAATACCAAGTGCCGGAGGTTGATTTTCGTAAATAAAATTTGATAAATATATATCTGGAATATATATTTTATACTAAAACTCTTGTGTGATTATTTGTTTATTTTGTGAACTAGTTATATTAATTGTAGGGTAAAATAATATAACTTATGAATACCATGAAATTACGACTCCAAAATAATACCAAAATTCTCACGAAACAAATATTTAAGTTACGCATTTGTTATTGCAATACGAAACGCTAAAACGTAACTTATGTGATATTTCAGAAAATACTCTTACACGTATATTTTCGGTAAAATATTATTTTGGAAAATTCATGAAGTAAAATATAGTATTTTTGGGAAAAGTATATATATTTTGAATTAAGATGTTTTAGACGAATAATTTAAATATATTTTTCTAAGTGAGACTTAAAATATATTTTCGGAATTACAAGTGTACATGTATAAATACCCCCATCCTTGGGAAGGAAATACACATATAAAATACTTGTGAAGTATGAATACGAAATATTGTTTAACATTATTCCAAAATAAACTATAATTTAAAGTTAAGATAATTATTTTAACTATTAATTATAACTTGGAATAATATCAAAGTAACGCAACTCAATATATTAAACCCTAAAGCCAAGGCACGGCCCGTTCGTCTAATAGACATTAGTACGTGTAGGTCGTCGCGTAGCAGACCGAGTTTGGGTTGACGGTTCTATTCAGGAGACGCGCTACTGTGAGTTCATGTCCCCCTTTTTCTCTTAACTGTTTTCAGTTTTATACTTTGGGGGTGAAATACACGCTACAATTATTACAGACTTTTATTTACATGGTATGGTTAGCTTAGGGAGGGTTTTTACTACGCGATCATGTGAGTGGTGGGCATGACACTTAAGGCCATTAATCCTCCTCGTAGGACCAAGGGACATGAGTGATAGATCTATTTGGGTGTAGCGAGCCCACACCCGTGAGGCCGGGGCGGCCCATAGTGGTGACTATGTCTTCATACCGGAGACAAATTTGCTAGGTTTGAGTCTTCCTGCACCAATTCACACATACCTTTGGCTTTCCAACCCATTGGTGATCAGTTTTTCCTTAATTGCTACATACCAGGGATTTTCATACTTACAGACATATTTTTAAAGGTTTTACACACTTACATACACATGAACTCGCTCAACTTTTGTTGATTTTTCAAATTACATGTATTTCAGGAAATTAAGCGAAGTATGCGTTGTGTCAAGGCTGCGTAGTGAATAAAGATGTCATTCGAGTCGTCGAGTTTAGGGGGTGGATCCCTTTCCTGGATGGGATACACAATTCTAAACTTGGGTTTTTATTTACGTGCTTTTGATGAGTCATTGTGAACTCTGTTAATCATGTCATGGTTGTAACTTACTTTATGTGTCAACACTTTCAAACAATGTCATTGTGGTATTTTTAACTTAATGAATGGATGAACATCTTGTGTTTTATCATATAGCATTGTTATGATTGTTGCTATGGTATTAAGAAGTCACACCAAAATAATCCACGCTTCCGCAAATGCCAGGGTGTGACTGTAGGCAGTCTCTAACGCAAGCTAGATCTGACGAGAATTGGAAATACCAATGATTTCAGACATGGCTTCCTTAGAAAGAGATGATTGTAGAAGAAGGCAAATGGATCGGTCACTGGTTAACCAGGCCGCATAAGCAGGATTGGAGACATGTTTGGCAGATTCAGTTATGGTTTCGGGTGGGATGGTTGAAGAGTTGTCGATATGGCCAAAGAGATCTTGCATGAAAGAGCAAGGGTAACCTGTTGTGTCCATGCAAGATAGTTGGTGGTGGTTAGTTTTAAAGGGATGAAGTGCAGGAGGGAATAGAGAGGAATGGGGGTAACATCGGTGTTGGAGGAGGCAGCCATGAATTTCACGGCGGCGGCTGAAGAAGAAAGGTAGGGTTTGGAGGTGGGCCGATGAAGAAGAGCGAGGAGGGAAGGTGGGGATCGCCTAATTGGCTGATACCATCTAACGACTCTTAAATCTTAATCACCACTTTATTATTAAATAAACGAATACAATATATAGAATACAATCGGGTCCTATACTAGGAAACAAATAATACATAATAAATACAGAGGAAACCACTTCTTAATTTATGTGATGTTGTTACATATCATAATAGGGTGTTGCTAAATGCACCCCCTTTATCTAATTTTTACTGGTTGCACTCCCCCCTTCAAGTTTTGAGATAAATACAATTAAACCTTTTATTTTAAAACATTTTTATAGATTACATCTTTTTAAATTTTTTTTAAACAATTCGATAAAGATAATTAAATTATATTAACAAGACTCTTATTATTTTAACATGGAGTTGGATTATTCATAAAACTTTTTAACAACACCTATCTTGGTCTTATATTGTAAGCACAAAATCTCTTTCAAAGGGACTGGAAAAGAATATATTGGAGATGACATAAGTGAGATTACTTCTGGTATGAAGGTGTACATGCTTCATTTTTCATTGTAAATCAATATTAAAGCTCCCTTTAGTTAACAATGTTAGGGGTGCGCAATAACCGAACCGCTAACTGAAACCGAACCGAAAACTGACAAAATCGAACCGAAATTAACCGAAACCGAATTAACCAAAAGTCGGTTAACGGATATTTTTTTTAACATCGGATAACCGAAATTAACCGAACCAAACCATTTATTTCTTTATATATTTCTAGCTTTTATACCTCTATTTCATGTATTTCAAGTTTTATACTTTCAATTCATGTAATAATACCTCTATTTCATTTATTTATGCCTTCATTTCATTTATTTATACCTTCATTTCATTTATTTAAACATCTATTCATGCATTTATACCTCCATTTCATTTATTTATACATCCATTTCATGTATTTAGACATCTATCTAATGTATTTTTACCTCCATTACACGTATTTCTAAGTAAAAAAAATTAGCCCTTGTTTGAATTGGTTATTAACCGAAAATTAACCGAACTGAACCGAAAAACGAAAAATTAACTGAACCGATTAACCGATGACTTCGGTTACGGTTACGGAAAATGCTAACAACCGAACCGAACCGAACCGTGCACACCCCTAAACAATGTATAGCTACTCTGCAACTCCTCCAATTTCTCTGTTAATTCTACACCAAGACAGAATTAAAAGTTTACCTACTAATCGACTAAATCCGATTCCATTAAAAAAGTGTGAAACACAACCAATACTCTTTTTTCTTATAATACACTAGAGGCGGGACACCAAGGTGTTGGTGTGAGTCCTCTCGCGGGTGTGGGGTGGTTTATGGAAAGTAGTTTATATAAAAAAAATATCAAACAGTTTGATTGAATTCGTACATGTTCATCGAATTGGGTTATGGGCTCTTTGGCTTTATCAATTCAAGTTTGTTGATTATTAAAAAAATAGTTTTAGTATTATTATTTTTTAAATATATGCTATTTTAAAATTTGATACACGTAATAGGATAAACTAATAAATAAATGGTTGTTGAATCTATCTTAAAAAACCGTATTTATTAGTATATCTTATCACGTGTATCAGATTTAAAAAAAAAAAAAAAACTTATTTATTAGTATATCCTATCACGTGTATCAGATTTAAAAAAAACGTATTTATTAGTATATCCTATCACGTGTATCAGATTTAAAAAAAAAACGTATTTTTAGCCCAAATCTCTAATATATAAAGAAGTGAAACTCAACCATTCTCAGCACAATCTCAAAAAAATCTGGCCTAGCATTACCTCTCTAAACCAAGCCATGGCTCATGTCATTAAAATATACCTCCTTGTCGTGTTTCTGCTATCACTTTGGTTAGTCAACACATCACATGGTTTCTGCATTCATACAAACTGGAAAATTCGTTTCATCAATGGCATCAAAAGTAGTCGAATTATAGTCCACCCTACGACCAGCGATGGTAGGGATTTTGGAATCCAGCATCTAAGACCATTTGAAAGTTATATTTGGCAATTTTGTGACAATTTTATAGGGAGTACTACCTATTATGCAACATTTGTATGGCCACCGCATGTAAAAAATTATACTGTATTTGATCGTACAATTGAACAACAATGTCCAAGCAGCCAAGGGTCAGGGGTATGTTTTTGGGCTGTGCGAGAGGATGGGCTTTATGTAAATTCTAACTTTGATCCATTTCCAGTTGGTTGGGTGAAAAAATATGATTGGTAATACATGTAATGTCTTGAGTAGAAAGAATGTATGACTATAATAAAAAAAATTTATAATTATCTTATATATTATCCTATTATATATATATATGGTTGGTGAGGGCTGATAAATAGTTTTCTTTTATTATTGGGCCAACCATGGGCCAGATGTATTAATTTCTGCCTTCCATGCATTTGCTTTTTCTTTTACACCAGTTTCATCTTATTTAAAGCATAAAATTCTCTCTCTAAATAACCCCGTCTTTCTACATACCTACAAAACGCTAAACTCAATTTCCTTTCTTCTTTGATACAATAGATCATACATGATAAGTTAATAGGTGTCGCCAGAAGGTTTCGTTTCGGCATCCTTCGACGGCGTCGACAATGCAGTTGTTCGTTTCACACCGTTTTTTTACCCTCTCCGGCTGTGTTTTGTTTGGGTTCTGAATAACATGTGTTTGTTTGTTGATGAATGATTCTAAGTATTTGAGATTGATATTTTGTTTGCATTTTTTACTCGATGATGGTACGCTTAGGCGTGTCTGAGATATTATGGGTGTAAGCCCGAATTATTTTAGGTGCTTATTATGTTAATGTTGTTGAGTCAATGATAGTGACATTTGCTTCATCTGAGAGGTGATTTAATCAATAATCAGAAGAAGCTGGTAGTTGATTTGCTTCATTTGAGATGTGATTGAATCAATAATCTCACGTTGCAAAGTTCGAACGAACTTTGTGTTGACCAATTCATGGTCAAAGCTGAAAGTCAAACACTGTTTGACTTTTAGCTTGAAATAAATAAACAAGACATGAAAGAACACTTACAAGTGCTCTAGGCTGGAAAATAAGACTAAGAATGCTCAGGTATGAGGCCTCCAACAAGTGTGGTAGCCTCAGATTTTTCTTTATATAACCATTTATGGGATAAGTCTACTAAAGGACAACGTCGTAACACTACGAGTAGTGAACTCGGGAGGTGTGGTGGGTCAAATTTTTAAACGACTTTGACTACATAAGAATTTAAGAATTTTGATTTGTTGGCTTGGTGAAAAAGCAAGGAAGATCAATTTCTGATCTTAGACACCATGGCCTCAGATTTATTAACAATCCAAGCTTTCACGGTAGTTTCGGAATCTGCTTTTTCTATTAGTGGCAGGGTCTTATCGATAAGGAGAACTCGACTAACTCCACCGGTGGTAGAGATGTCGATTTGCTTGAAGGATTACTTGGATGAGGTCGAGAGAGTACAAGATAAATGTAACGCCCAGCGTCACTAAACTTTAGACTCTTGGCAGGATTAGTCCCTGAATTTTCATCTAATGACAATTTTAGTCCCTGTAGTTAGGTGATGTTGATACTTTGACACTTTTGGCTATGAATCTTATTGAAACTTGATACTTGATGCTTGAATCCTGATTCTTGATACTTAAACTATGAGGCTTGACACTTAAATCTAGATGCTAGACGCTTGATTCTTAATACTATGAAATCTAGATTCTTTATGTTGATTCTTGATACTTGATACTTGGAAATCTAGACTCTTGTTTCTTGATACTTGATACTTGAGAAGCTATGGTTCTTGACTCTTGATACTCAGTTGGTGCTTGACTCTTTAGACTCGTGAAACTTGATTCTTGGTTGAACGAGAGACTAGAGTTTTATCACTGGCGGAATCTATGAAACTTGGGAACTTTTGTGTTTACGACATAATCTAGTAGTGTGACACTTTTACCAAACTTTACGCAACGCAACGCTTAATCTAACTCGCGAAATGAATCAAAGACAGAACGCGGAAAGGATGGGATTGACCAAGTGGCAATCCGATCGGATGACCATCCGATTGGATAACCACCCGATCGGATGACCACCCGATTGAACGGCCACTCGATCGGCCCGCCATCCGATCCGCGCACCACCTCCTTAAACTCCTCTCACACTATAAATAGACCTGTCACATCACCATTATCAGTGATGTGACAGCCCTGCTCGAACCAGACGCACGCACACTACCTTCTCTCATTTTTCTCAACGATTTCAGTACGTTTCAAGCTAGATTCTGTACTTTCTTGATCTACACTCCATTCTCTACATGATTCACCTTTGAAATCACACTTTTCACCGTGAAATCTCTCGGATCTGAGTTCTTGAGGATGATGTCATCATGGTGGTTATACAAACTGACCTTATGATGTCATTCCTGGCAAGATCCAGCTTGGATCTAAGGAATTTCATGTGTCTTGCATCAAATCTAAGCTAGATCTAGGATTTTTATAATAAAACTTAAGTTTTCTTCAACTTTTCTTAAATCATTCACTTTAAAATGGTGAAATCCAGGTATAAACGGACTGTAGACTTGATGAGTAGTCTAGAGTAGGTTTGGAAACGGATTAATGCCGAAGAAGACGATCATGGAACGGATTCCAACATAAACCGTTGTAAACAGGCGGCTGGCCGGATAGGGGTGATTCCCATCCGATCAGAACGGCTGTAAAATGATGAGTTCACTGTTGTCTCAATACGTACCGTGCCGTCGCCATTAATCAGAAACTTAGAAGCTTTACAACCGAGACAAGGATCACTCGATTGAGTGACAATCCGATCGGATGACCATCCGATCGGACAGCCACCCGATCGGGTAGCATTGTCTAGCAAACTTAAATACTTGAGACTTTGAACCTTGGAACCTCTCAACACTTCGAAACTTTTCAGAAACTTGAAACCTTGGGAATCTCGATCGAGTGGCAACCCGATCGGATAGCCATCCGATCGGACAGCCATCTGATCAAGGTAACCAAGGCACTTAATCTGCAAACTTGACACTTGGATAGAATTGCCACCCGATCAGACAGCCATCCGATCGGACAACCACCCGTTCCACTTGCACTAAGTCACCCGATCGAGTGGCAATCCGATCGGATAGCCATCGGATCGGACAGCCATCCGATCCAGTGACTGTTCCAACACCTGGCGCAATCTCGTTATTCTTCCCGACTCTTTGTTGTAATCTAATCAGGCTATTTCTAAAAGAGCTCCCT
This sequence comes from Helianthus annuus, assembly GCF_002127325.2. Taxonomy (NCBI): domain Eukaryota; kingdom Viridiplantae; phylum Streptophyta; class Magnoliopsida; order Asterales; family Asteraceae; genus Helianthus; species Helianthus annuus. Next base: position 56,583,495 of record NC_035446.2, read on the forward strand.
TTGATCCAATAACAGTCTATACTGTTAAGCAATCACTATGAGTATACTCGATCCCTTTTTGTTTTAAACTTTGGGATGTAACATGTATTCTATAATGTCACACCCTCAAATCCACACGCGGAGTACTACCACGAGGCGTGTGACTGACTAGGATCCACCACTAATTATTTTGAACCGTTTAGTTATTATTACAAATAATGGTATAATTAGCGACCACATTAAATTTTTCAAAACATAGTTTAAGTTTGCAGCGGAAAGGAAGAAGTACATATCGTAATTTAAAACCACAAGTTTATTAGTTGTGAACTTACAAACCACGCACTCCATCCGATTTCAACGTTCGTCCAAAGTTGTTAACAAGCAACCTGCAAAGCATGCAGTACGGTGTCAACATAAAGTTGGCGAGTTCACGAGTTTGTCCAGTTTTTAATTCCAAAAACTTGTTTCAACTGTTAATTTACTCATTTATACCATGCCATGGGGAGCTACCCCATAAGTAAGCTACTACACTGTTACAATACCGAATACTATGCGACCGTACGTTTCCGTAGAGTGCCCCGTTTGTCAATGTCTATCATCATTGACGGTTTGCTAGAGTCTATTAGTTCACTCCCGATCCCATACACGGGCACGGTGTGAGGCTGGTGAGATCTAAATAGCGCTATCAACTATTAACCCATTCGCCAGGCCCCGGGGACTAATCGGTATTAAGAAGTAGGGACTTGAGTGATAGAGTTGCGTTTAGTACTGCTTTATCACTACCTTCCAACCGAAACATATGCAGCCATTTTATCACAAAAATTCACGCTACCATGCACCCTAAACATCATCAATCAGCACTATTTCATCAACAAGCATTACCATGATTTTGTTAACAAGTTCATCATATTCCCTTTTGAACAGTTCGTCATTAGTATTTACACATTCCTTTCATGACTCCAAGACTACAAGAAACACAAGGCACACATATTTATTTAAAAAACATCACATAGACATTATGTAAACAGTTTATGCACTTTCTAGTTTCAACATCATCAGACACTCTCACAACAGAATGCACAAACAGTTCAGCAGACTTGACATTTTAACAATTATACTACCACAGCATCATACGAAACATCTTGTATACCTAAAATACCAAGCAGTTGAAGCACGACTACGTTTATATGTGTATAACCAAAGTTCACGAAACCCATCAACATTCAAACCCAACAAAATACACTTAAACAGTTCAATAAGGATTTAATTTAAGCATCAACATCGAATCGCCAAATAGTAACAATCACCTATTATCATGTGCACAACCATGAATCGAACAAACTGCCAAATCATTAAACAAAAACACAAGCACAAACAGTGGTATAAACTGACCAAAGGTTGAGGGACGGTGGTTGTGCGGACTGAAACCGGACAAGACAAGACCCGAGCAGAACCCGAGGTTGCTGCCACTGCTTCTCTCCGAACACGGACTCGAACAGAATATGACCCGAGCCACCAGCTCAGGTCCGAGCTGAACATCATCAGCATCCGTTTTCATCATCTTTTCAGAAAAGGAACAAAGATGAAAGGAAACGAAGAGGGATGGGAGGATTACCGGTGAGATTCATCGGACCGTCCAGAACCGCCGCCGTTGCTTTCGCTTCTAGCGACTGTGGCCGCCAGCATCCCCAATCAACGACCACCATCTTCCTCTTCGATCTGCAGTACGGCTTGAGCCGGTTTGACATCAAAACAGAGCATCGGAGAAGAGAGAACGAGAGGGGAAGGTGAAGGTGAGTGGGTTGCGTGTGGAAGAGAGGAAGGAGGAGGGTGTCGCTAAGGATGTGGTAGGGCCAGAGCTGGTTCACCGAAAAATAAGGCGCTGGAATATGCTCCGGTCGCCGGAAGTTGCTTGACCGAGAGAGGAGGGGGTAGGGGTGTGCGGCTAGTGTGAGAGGTTTTAGGGTTTTAGCAAGGTTTATAAGGTGTTTAAATAGGCTAGGGTTTTAGGTTTAGGGAGTGGGCTTGGGCTTAGCCCGAGTGCGAACCTGTTTAAACAACTACGCGTCTCGCTCAAACCGATTGGCCCGGTTATATTATCTTATTCATAAATAATCGAAACTTCCGTCGTGGATTATTATTTTGTGAAATAATGACGATAATAACAATAATAAATAAATAATAGTGAATACGAGCATTAATAAAATGCTCGTTTCTCGACGATCAGGATCAAGGGTTCGAGTTGTCACATTCTCCCCATGTTACAGGAATTTCGTCCTCGAAATTTAAGCTAAGACATACGATTCGCTCTAATTATAGACTCGCTGATAACCCAGTGTCATACGTACACACACATAGTTCACAAATGTTCACAAAATCAACATATAAGCCATGTAGCACATAAGGTCACATAGCACATAAAATCACATAGCATTAGATTCACAAAGTTGTACGTATCCCACGTGGTACGGCTTTTTACAAATTAATTATAACCTAAAGATGAAATCACGCAGGGAAGCCCGAAGCGTCACATTATCCCCAAGTTTTAAGAACTTTCGTCCTGAAAGTTAAAGTGTAGCCACTGACAAGCCAGTATATGTGAGAATGTTTCAACGGGGTGTCACATCATCCCCCCGTTAGTTTGGAATTTCGTTCCGAATTTCCGCTGTAACTTCAGTGCTGGGAGTCTCGTTTGCAACAAATGGGGATACTTGCGCTTCATCTGGTCTTCCCGTTCCCAGGTAAACTCTGGGCCACGGCGCGAGTTCCAACGAACTCGTATAATAGGTATCTGGCTACGTTCGAGGGTTTTGACATCTCGGTCAGTGATCTCAATCGGTTCCTCAATAAGGTGTAGCTGATCGTCAAAAGTTAGCTTCTTAAAGGGAATGATGAGTGTTTCATCTGACAGACATTTCTTTAGATTAGAAACGTGAAAGACGTTGTGTACCGCATTTAGCTCTTCAGGCCGGTTTAGTCTGTAAGCAACCTTGCCGATCCTTTTGGTAATTTCGAATGGCCCGACGTATCACGGATCAAGCTTGTCCCGTTTACCAAAATGAACCACACCCTTCCAGGGTGAGGCTTTAAGTAGGGCCCGGTCCCCGATCTGGACCTCTAGAGGTTTCCTACGCTTATTAGCATAGCTTTTCTGACGGTCACGAACTGCCGCCATGCATTGCCTGATTTGGACAATCTTATCCGTTGTGTCAAGTACAAGTCTTGGGCCGGTAATTCGGCTTCTACCAACTTCCGCCCAACACAGAGGTGTCCGGTATTTGCGTCCGTGCAATGCCCCAAATGGTGCTGCCTGAATGCTAGTGTGGTAGCTGTTGTTGGAAGAGAATTCTACAAAAGAGGGGTGTCACTCATGTCCAAGGTCGATAACACATGTTCTCAGTATGCCCTTGAGTGTTTGGATGGTGCGTTTGGCCTGACCATCAGTTTGCGGGTGATAAGCGGTGCTCATGTCTAACAGTGATCCAAAAGTTTTTGTGCACAGCCTTGCGACGAATCGGATGCAAAACATGGGTTACGATCAGATATATGAGAAGTTGGCATCTCGTGCCTAGTATCTTCTACTTCCTAGTAGATGGCTGTCAGTTCGAGAACTTGTCAGTTTCTTTGGTCGCGTGCCGTTACCAGCAGACATTACATCAATGTCTTGGACAGGATAGAATAAGATAGAAGTACCTCATAGATTATCTTCCACTTGCTGGAGTTGCGGATTTTTGAGCATCTCCCTAATGTCAGGTGATACTCTTTTGAGTCAAAATCATGAGGGGTTGCGTATACGGTCGAGAAATGAGGGCGTTGCGACGTTAAAAGCCGTGCATTGAAACTTAGCGCAAGGCGGTTTTGCATCATAGAAGTACCAGTGTAGTGCGTGGGAGTCATCCTAATTCCCACTAGTTTGCGGGATAGGTTCGGGCGTCGTCGAAAGAAACAAGTGTCGAATTTTGACAGGATTGAATAAATTCGAGTGGCGTAACTAGGTGTTGATCGGATCGAGTTCGAAGAATAGTGCTTGCGATACCCGTTACCCCCGGGGTATCCTTGGCTCGTTGCCCCAACGAGTAACATTCGTAGGAAGTAATTCGTCCAAACGGAGATTTGTGCAGGGTTGAGGGACGGTGGTTGTGCGGACCGAAACCGGACCAGACGAGACCCGAGCAGAACCCGAGGTTGCTGCCACTGCTTCTCTCCGAACACGGACTCGAACAGAATATGACCTGAGCCACCAGCTTAGGTCCGAGCTGAACATCATCAGCATCCATTTTCATCGGAAAAGGAACAAAGATGAAAGGAAATGAAGAGGGATGGGAGGTTTACCGGTGAGATTCGTCAGACCGTCCAGAACCGCCGCCGCTGCTTGCGCTTCTAGCGACTGTGGCCGCCAGCATCCCCAATCAACGACCACCATCTTCCTCTTCGATCAGCAGTACGGCTTGAGCCGGTTCGACATTAAAACAGAGCATCAAAGAAGAGAGAACGAGAGGGGTGTGTGTGACTGTGCGGCCGCCGGAGATGCGCTCCGGTCATCGGTTCAGCAGAGAAGGAGGGGAAGGTGAAGGTGAGTGGGTTGCGTGTGGGAGAGAGGAAGGAGGAGGGTATCGCTAAGGCTGTGGTGTGGCCAGAGCTGGTTCGCCAGAAAATGAGGCGCCGTGTGACAACCCTCATAATTCCATGTATCCGTACAATTTATTAATGATGATTAAAGTGCTTGATGACTGTGCTCAATCACCTAACTGCTTTCTGATTACTGTGTTATACTTACATGTGCTTGTTAACATACTAGTAGTGTACAGAAAAGTTACTAAATAGTCTGGTATGTTTTCCTGAGTGTTGAAAATTAAAAATGTTACAAATATATATATATATATATATATATATATATATATATATATATATATATATATATATATATATATATATATATATATATATATATATATAGGACACTTTACGGATTAATTAAGCACTTTAACGGAACAGTATCAAACCGAACACTACCCGAAACACCAAAATAATGCTAGAAGCGTTGTTTTTACTTTTCTGAACTAGTTATGGTTCCCGAATATCATAACACACTATATTATTACACGACACCTAAACCTTTAATTAAATCACTTACTTTCTAACTAGTTCCTTAACCATTTAGTTGAAATCCAACCCTTTTACCTCCCCCCCCCCCAACCGGTTATGGAACTTGTGGGACCCCCTTGATTTCTTAGAATTAAAAACTTGATTATGTTAAGCACTTTGGGTACATATGGACCAAAGGGTTAAGGGATGTTGGAAGTTCTTTATAAAATCCTCTAGATATCCATTCATTCATCTTCATCTTCAACAACAACTCCTTCTCTCTTCCTTCCCTTGGCTTCGGCCGAACTCACCACCACCATCATCACCTTCATTCAAGCTTGTTTCATCCATTCCATTCATATACAGAGGTGTATCAAGGTGAATCGCGAGGTGTGGAACTCACGGATCACCAAGGACCTTCTTCACGAGCTTTTATCCACTCATTTTCTCTAGTGTTTCTTCCCTAGCTTAAAAGCTAGTAGTAAGTCTCTTGAATCTTCATTTGCTTCATATTTAGAGTGGTTAATAGTTATTCTATGATGAGAATCCATGAACACTAAAGGATCATAAACAAAGTCTTGAATATAAAGTAACATGATGATGAAATAAGATGAAAACATGATGAAATGAAGTTGTTTGGTCATGTTGATGATTACTTGATGTTTATTTGGTGATTACTAGCAATATAATGTTTAATCATCATATGAGGCTTGTTAATTTATGATTAAAAACATGACTTAACAAGTTAGAGGTGATTATGTGTACATAAAATAATCATCTTCTTGTTAGAGCATGAACTTGGAAATAAAAGTGATTTTCTTAGAAAATAATAAACCTAGTGGACTAGTAAACTTGTAAACTCAAGACTTGTATACGAGTTATTTTAGAAAACCAAGTTTAAAAGATGGTTTTGAAAAATCATGATCCTTACACCATTTTGGAAATAAAGTAAGTATATGGACACTAGTAACACATGAAAATGTTGTAAATAAATATTTTTGTAAAATATGTTCACAAGTTGTGAACATCTAAAAATCCCAAGGATGAGATTTTAAATAAAGTAAACACACTTTGGAGGGTAACTAAACCCGCAAAACACCCCACTAAGTTACTACGCCTTTTTTTATGAAAAACCAAGTTCATGTTGTTATGCAAAAGTGCATTGTTCTTACACTTGACTAGTGTAATGTTGTTTAGTAAATTGTTGTTAATTGATTGAATGATTTCCGAAAAGAAAATGATATGCTAATAAGCATGGATACCTCCATTTACAAAGGGAACTCTGGCAAAATTTTCTAAAATTCCAACACTTAGAAAATATTTTCTAAAACAAGTGTTATAAGTATATTTTTAGCTTTGTTTTCAAAACGAACTTCTCCAAAAGTTTTGTTATAAAATACAAAGTATCGGAGGTTGACTCTTATAAGTAAAATGGATAAATATATATTTAGAATATATATTTCATATTAGAACACTTGTGTGAATACTTGTTTATTTTGTGAGATAGTTATATTATTTTTAGGGTAAAATAATATAACTTAACAAAGTACCTTGATAATTGAATTATGTGATATGTGATAGGAGTAATGAGTAGATAAACCATACGTAGGATGCGTGTCGTGCATGAGAATCTGAATGTTATCTGTGCCTTACTAGGACGTGCGTGATTTCCTGATTTTAGAGTAATTAATATAACCGAGCAAACCAAGGTGAGTTCACACACTTTCTAAGGCATGGGATTCCCGGTGGTTGGGAATGGATTAAAGAATTAAAGCGGAACCTACATATCCTCCTTGGGTAGGATATGTACGGCCATCCTCCATAGGTAGGATGCCAATATTAATCCTGCGTATTTTCCTTGGGTAGAATACGTACGTTTGTCCTCCTTGGGTAGGACAACGACCTTAAAACTTACTAGACAAAACTCTATCATTCAGTCCCTCGTCTTATATCGACTTAATCGCCGAGGCCGATGGCGAGCGGGTCATTAGTTAATAGCGCTATTAGGTTTAACAAACCTCACACCGTGCCGTTCGGACGGGCGTGTACTAATGGACTATGGCAAACTGTCAATGATGATAGACATTGACGTAAGGCACAATTAATGTTCGTCAGTTGTCGATATCATAACGGTCTAGTGGTTCACATGGGGAAGTCCCTCAGTAATTATGGGTATGGTTTGGGAAAGAAGGAAATTGATTAATCATGTTTTCAACTATGGGGTAATCCCATGGCAAGTAAGCCAACTAAACAAAAACTATGTTTTGAACAAACTAAAACAAACACCCAACCGTGAACTCACTCAACTTTATTGTTGACTCGTTGTTACATGCCTTATAGGTCGCTAGATCGCTTATGGAGCTTGCACGAGGAGGAGGTCGTTTGTGGGATATGGACTATTACGTCCCGTGCTTAATAAATAATCTTTATGAACTTATGGAACTTATGTTTTGGTCTTTAAACTTATGAACTATGAATTTATGCTTTGGGTTTTACCTTTAATGCTTCCGCTGTTTAATTTTTGAACTTGGTTAACTAGCTTTTGGTCACCAATTGTATTGTGGTTGGTTTTAGTTACTTAATTACGTTGTTCAATATGATTGGTGGCTCGATCCTGGTCATGTCACGCCTCCAAGCGGCGATACTCCGCATGGTGGATTTTGGGGGTGTGACTGATTGGTATTAGAGCCATTGGTTATAGTGAACTTGGTTTTAAAAAGAGAAAAGCTTTTTGACAAAACCAGGCTATAACCTGTACAGTGCTCAACGATCCACAACGACGCTTCGCTCCACGTGCAAGACTCGACACAATAGGTGGTAAGATTTATGTTATATTGTCGGTTAGATAGTTCACACTGTGCATTAATTAATGTGATAATTGCTATTTGAACCTTGTGTGCTTACTCTCTTCTGTCGTCCCACACTTACACATTTTCGCGACACTTTTCTCACTTACGTTGCTTCGTTGTGAAGACCATGAACGGATGCGGAGGACGTATCAACCTAACTCAAGCCCAGTTGACGGCTTTGATCAATGAACGAGTTGCTGAGGCACTCGCAGCTGTCCCTGCAGGAGGTCAACATGCTCAGCCTCCTGTGTGCACGTTCAAAACATTCATGGATTGCCGACCTAGTACTTTCAGCGGCACAGAGGGAGCTGTAGGCCTTCTTCACTAGTTCGAGAAGCTTGAGTCTGTTTTTGAGATGTGTGAATAACCTGAAGATCGTAGCGTGAAATTTGCTATTGGAACGCTTGAAGGTGCAGCGTTAACCTGGTGGAAAGCACAGGTTCAACTGTTAGGGCTGGAGGTTGCTAATCACCCCATGGAAAGACTTCAAAGAACTGATCAAGGAAGAGTACTGCAGTCGTGACGACATCCACAAGCTAGAGGTGGAATTTTTCTATTTGAAGATGACGGGGTCTGAGATCAAAGCTTACACAAAGAGGTCGAACGAACTAGCTATCTTGTGTCCCACTATGGCGGATCCTCCTATCAAACGTATTGAACTGTACCTCAAGGGTCTTGTACCAGAAATTCAGAGTCACGTGACTTCAGCTAACCTGGGCACCATTCAGCAAGTTATATGACTAGCTCACTGTCTCACTGATCAGGCAGTTGAACAGAACAAGCTGCCCAAGCGTATCAGCGCTACTACTACTTCTGATGCTCCCAATGATAACAAGCGCAAGTGGGATGGAAATTCGGGCAAGGGTTCTACTTCAGTTCAGTCTCAGCAGCGAAAGATTGATGACCACCATAGTCCTGGTCAGCAATCTTCTGGTAGTCAGGGACAGGGTGGATACCAAGGGAACCACCCCAAGTGCAACACGTGCAAACGTGCAACAAGCATCATAGCGGGCAGTGCCACAAGGGTCGTTGTCTGAGATGTAACAAGCTGGGCCATGAAGCCAAAGATTGCAGGAGCCCACGTCCTGCGAATCAGAATAACCAACAACAACAACAACAACAACAAGCTCCACAGAACCACCAGCAGCAGCAACAGCAGGGCAATATAGGATGCTTTCACTGTGGCACTGAAGGCCACTTTAAGAGGAACTGCCCTCAGCTGAACCAGAATCAGAACAACAACAACCAAGGAAACGGGAACAACAATGGAGGCAACAATGGGGGTAACAATAATGGCAATGGCGCCCGAGGTCGTGCCTTCGTGATTGGTCAGGGTGATACAAGGAACGATCCCAACGTGGTGATGGGTAAGTTTCTTCTGGACGACTTCTTTGTTACTGTTTTATTTGATTCGGGTGCCGATACTAGTTATGTGTCCTTAAAAGTTAGCCAAATGCTTAAGCGCACTCCAACGCTTCTGAACACCAAACACATAGTAGAACTAGCAGACGGTAAAAGTCTTGAAGCCACACCCATAGTTAAGGGCTGTAACCTCGTCCTAGCTGGTCAGACCTTCTCTATCGATCTTATTCCTATCGTTCTGGGTAGTTTCGACGTTGTTATTGGGATGGATTAGTTATCTCATCAGCAAGCGGAAATTCTTTGCAAGGAGAAGATTGTTCGCATCCCTCGTTCTGGTAAAGAACCCCTCGTAGTTCGTGGCGACAAGAGTGGTGCTGTTGTGGGCATCATCTCTTTCCTTAAGGCCCAGAAGTGTTTGCGAAAGGGCCACGCTGTTATTCTAGCCCTCGTTTCTGATACATCCTCGGAAGAAAGGAAGATAGAAGACATTCCTATTGTGCGTGACTTTCCTGAGGTATTTCCTGAGGAATTACCTGGTCTTCCGCCTCATCGTCAAGTTGAATTTCAAATCGAGCTCGCTCCTGGAGCAGCGCCCATAGCTCGAGCACCTTATCGTCTAGCTCCATCAGAACTTGAAGAACTGTCCACGTAACTACAAGAACTCTTGGGAAAGGGTTTCATACGTCCTAGCCCTTCGCCTTGGGGAGCTCCAGTGTTATTCGTAAAGAAGAAAGACGGTACCTTCAGAATGTGTATTGACTATCGCAAACTCAACAAGGTGACCGTGAAGAATTGTTATCCTCTTCCACGCATTGATGACTTATTCGACCAAGTTGCAAGGGTAGTTTCTATTCCAAGATTGACCCAAGGTCAGGCTACCATCAGCTGAGAGTCCGAGAGGAGGACGTCTCCAAAACAGCATTCAGAACTCGTTACGGCCATTACGAGTTTTTGGTTATGCCTTTCGGATTAACGAATACACCTGCGGTCTTCATGGATCTCATGAACCGGGGCAAACCTTACCTGGATAAATTTGTCATAGTCTTCATCAACGACATCCTAGCCTATTCTAAGAGTCAAGAGGAACCCGAGCAACACCTGAGGCTTATTCTGGAACTTCTTCGAAAAGAGCAGTTGTATGCCAAGTTTTTGAAATGTGACTTCTGGCTTCGCGAAGTCCACTTTCTAGGTCATGTGGTAAACAAGGATGGGATTCATGTTGATCCATCCAAGGTTGACTCGATCAAGAACTGGCCTGCACCCCGTACACCAACAGAAATCCGCCAATTCTTGGGTTTGGCAGGATATTACAGAAGGTTCATCAAGGATTTCTCAAAGATTGCGCAACCTCTCAGAAAGGTGTCACCTATCGCTGGGGTGATGCACAGGAATCTACGTTTCAGCACTTAAAAGATAGACTTTGTAGCGCGCCTATCCTCTCATTGCCTGAAGGCACAGATGATTTTGTGGTTTACTGCGACGCTTCCATCCAAGGACTTGGTTGCGTGTTGATGCAACGTGACAAGGTCATTGCCTACGCATCGCGCCAACTTAAGGTTCACGAAAGGAACTACACTACACACGACTTGGAATTAGGAGCAGTTGTTTTCGCACTTAAGATATGGAGACATTACCTGTACGGTACCAAGTGCACCATTTACACCGATCACAGGAGTCTCGAGCATATCTTCAAGCAAAAGGAGTTAAACATGCGGCAACGCCGATGGGTCGAGCTCTTGAACGATTACGAATGTGCGATCAAGTATCATCCGGGCAAAGCCAATGTTGTGGCCGACGCCCTCAGTCGAAAGGATACTATACCTAAGCGTGTACGTGCGTTACAGCTTACCATTCACTCTAACCTTCCCGCTCAGATTCGCGATGCTCAGGTTGAAGCATTTAAAGCAGAAACATCAGGGCTGAGTCCCTACGAGGATCGAGGCAACGGCTAGAACAAAAGGAAAACGGCACCTCCTATGTTAACGGACGCATCTGGGTTCCACTTTTTGGAGGCTTACGCGAGCTTGTGATGGATGAAGCACATAAGTCTCGTTATTCAGTACATCCTGGTTCGGATAAGATGTACCACGATCTAAAGACTACATACTGGTGGTCTGGTATGAAAGCCAGCATAGCAACCTACGTTAGCAAATGTTTGACTTGTGCGAGAGTCAAGACTGAATATCAAAAACCATCAGGCCTACCTCAACAACCAGAGATATCAAAATGGAAATGGGGACGAATTTCCATGGATTTCGTTACTGGTCTGCCTAGATCTCAACGCGGAAATGATACCATTTGGGTGATCGTGGATCGACTGACCAAGTCTGCATATTTTCTGGCTATCAAGGAAACGGATAAGTTTTCTACCCTAGCAGACATCTACCGAAAGGAAATAGTATCAAGGCACGGAGTGCCAACCTCCATCATCTCTGATCGAGACTCACGTTTTACATCTGAATTGTGGCAAGCCATGCACAAGTCCTTTGGTTCTCGATTAGACATGAGCACGGCATATCACCCGCAAACGGATGGGCTGTCGGAACGCATCATCCAAACTCTTGAAGACATGCTTAGGGCATGCGTAATCAACTTTGGTAACGGCTGAGAAAAAGCATCTCCCGTTAGTGGAGTTCTCATATAACAACAGGTACCACACCAGCATCCAGGCCGTTCCGTTCGAGGCATTGTATGGACGGAAGTGTCGATCACCTCTTTGTTGGGCAGAAGTTGGTAACAGTCAGATCACTGGCCCAGAACTTGTAGTGGATACAACTGAAAGGATTGCTCAGATACGACAATGAATGGCGGCAGCTCGTGACCGTCAGAAAAGCTATGCTGATAAGCGAAGAAAGCCACTCGAGTTCCAGGTTGGGGATTGGGTGCTACTCAAAGTCTCACCTTGGAAAGGTGTAGTTCGTTTTGGCAAATGAGGCAAGCTCAATCCTCGTTATGTCGGACCGTTCGAAATCATTGAGAAAATTGGCAAAGTGGCTTACAGGCTGAATCTACCGGAAGAACTCAGCGGAGTTCACAATGTTTTCCATGTGTCGAATCTGAAGAAGTGTCTGCATCGACGACCAGCTGCGATTCGTCGAAGAACCAGTAGAGATTACGGATCGAGACGTTAAAATTCTCAGGCATACCAGAATACCTCTCGTCCGAGTTCGTTGGGATTCCCGTCGTGGCCCAGAGTATACCTGGGAACGAGAAGACCAAATGAAACTCAAGTACCCCCAGCTGTTTAAGAAAAGTGCAACCACTACTGAGACCGAAGCTACTGCAGAATTTCGGGACGAAATTCCAAGCCAACGGGGGGATGATGTGACACCCCAGGAAAACCAGGAAAACCACGCAACTTAACTAGCTTCCTCAGTAACCACGTGCTAAATTTCGGGACGAAATTTTCTTAACAGGGGGAGAATGTGACAACCCTCATAATTCCATGTATCCGTATAATTTATTAATGATGATTAAAGTGCTTGATGACTGTGCTGAATCACCTAACTGCTTTCTGATTACTGTGTTATACTTACATGTGCTTGTTAACATACTAGTAGTGTACAGAAAAGTTACTAAATAGTCTGGTATGTTTTCTTGAGTGTTGAAAATTAAAAATGTTACAAAAATATATATATATATATATATATATATAGGACACTTTACGGATTAATTAAGCACTTTAACGAAACAGTATCAAACCGAACATTACCCGAAACACCAAAATAATGCTAGAAGCGTTGTTTTTACTTTTCTGAACTAGTTATGGTTCCCGAATATCATAACACACTATATTATTACACGAAACCTAAACCTTTAATTAAATCACTTACTTTCTAACTAGTTCCTTAACCATTTAGTTGAAATCCAACCCTTTTACCCCCCCCCCCCCGGTTATGGAACTTGTGGGACCCCCCCTTGATTTCTTAGAATTAATAACTTGATTATGTTAAGTACTTTGGGGACATATGGACCAAAGGGTTAAGGGATGTTGGAAGTTCTTTATAAAATCCTCTAGATATCCATTCATTCATCTTCAACAACAACTCCTTCTCTCTTCCTTCCCTTGGCTTCGGCCGAACTCACCACCACCATCATCACCTTCATTCAAGCTTGTTTCATCCATTCCATTCATATACAGAGGTGTATCAAGGTGAATCGCGAGGTGTGGAACTCACGGATCATCAAGGACCTTCTTCACGAGCTTTTATCCACTCATTTTCTCTAGTGTTTCTTCCCTAGCTTAAAAGCTAGTAGTAAGTCTCTTGAATCTTCATTTGCTTCATATTTAGAGTGGTTAATAGTTATTCTATGATGAGAATCCATGAACACTAAAGGATCATAAACAAAGTCTTGAATATAAAGTAACATGATGATGAAATAAGATGAAAACATGATGAAATGAAGTTGTTTGGTCATGTTGATGATTACTTGATGTTTATTTGGTGATTACTAGCAATATGATGTTTAATCATCATATGAGGCTTGTTAAGTTATGATTAAAAACATGACTTAACAAGTTAGAGGTGATTATGTGTACATAAAATAATCATCTTCTTATTAGAGCATGAACTTGGAAATAAAAGTGATTTTCTTAGAAAATAATAAACCTAGTGGACTAGTAAACTTGTAAACTCAAGACTTGTATACGAGTTATTTTAGAAAACCAAGTTTAAAAGACGGTTTTGAAAGATCATGATCCTTACACCATTTTGGAAATAAAGTAAGTATATGGACACTAGTAACACATGAAAATGTTGTAAATAAATATTTTTGTAAAATATGTTCACAAGTTGTGAACATCTAAAAATCCCAAGTATGAGATTTTAAATAAAGTAAACACACTTTGGAGGGTAACTAAACCCGCAAAACACCCCACTAAGTTACTACGCGTTTTTTTATGAAAAACCAAGTTCATGTTGTTATGTAAAAGTGCATTGTTCTTACACTTGACTAGTGTAATGTTGTTTAGTAAATTGTTGTTAATTGATTGAATGATTTCCGAAAAGAAAATGATATGCTAATAAGCATGGATACCTCCATTTACAAAGGGAACTCTGGCAAAATTTTCTAAAATTCCAACACTTAGAAAATATTTTCTAAAACAAGTGTTATAAGTATATTTTTAGCTTTGTTTTCAAAACGAACTTCGCCAAAAGTTTTGTTACAAAATACAAAGTATCGGAGGTTGACTCTTATAAGTAAAATGGATAAATATATATTTAGAATATATATTTCATATTAGAACACTTGTGTGAATACTAGTTTATTTTGTGAGATAGTTATATTATTTTAGGGTAAAATAATATAACTTAACAAAGTACCTTGATAATTGAATTATGTGATATGTGATAGGAGTAGAGTAGATAAACCATACGTAGGATGCGTGTCGTGCATGAGAATCTGAATGTTATCTGTGCCTTATTAGGACGTGCGTGATTTCCTGATTTTAGAGTAATTAATCTAACCGAGCAAACCAAGGTGAGTTCACACACTTTCTAAGGCATGGGATTCCCGGTGGTTGGGAATGGATTAAAGAATTAAAACGGAACCTACATATCCTCCTTGGGTAGGATATGTACGGCCAACCTCCATAGGTAGGATGCCAATATTAATCATGCGTATTCTCCTTGGGTAGAATACGTACGTTCGTCCTCCTTGGGTAGGACAACCACCTTAAAACTTACTAGACAAAACTCTATCATTCAGTCCCTCATCTTATATCGACTTAATCGCCGAGGCCGATGGCGAGCGGATCATTAGTTAATAGCGCTATTAGGTTTAACAAACCTCACACCGTGCCGTTCGGACGGGCGTGTACTAATGGACTATGGCAAACTGTCAATGACGATAGACATTGACGTAAGGCACAATTAATGTTCGTCAGTTGTCGATATCATAACGGTCTAGTGGTTCACATGGGGAAGTCCCTCACTAATTATGGGTATGGTTTGGGAAAGAAGGAAATTGATTAATCATGTTTTCAACTATGGGGTAATCCCAAGGCAAGTAAGCCAACTAAACAAAAACTATGTTTTGAACAAACTAAAACAAACACCCAACCGTGAACTCACTCAACTTTATTGTTGACTCGTTGTTACATGCCTTATAGGTCGCTAGATCGCTTATGGAGCTTGCACGAGGAGGAGTTCGTTTGTGGGATATGGACTATTACGTCCCGTGCTTAATAAATAATCTTTATGAACTTATGGAACTTATGTTTTGGTCTTTAAACTTATGAACTATGAACTTATGCTTTGGGTTTTACCTTTAATGCTTCCGCTGTTTAATTTTTGAACTTGGTTAACTAGCTTTTGGTCACCAATTGTATTGTGGTTGGTTTTAGTTACTTAATTATGTTGTTCAATATGATTGGTGGCTCGATCCTGATCATGTCACGCCTCCAAGCGGCGATACTCCGCATGGTGGATTTTGGGGGTGTGACAAGCCGGAATATACTCCGGTCGCCGGAAGTTCCTTGACCGAGAGAGGAGGGGCAGGGGGTAGGGGTGTGCGGCTAGTGTGAGAGGTTTTAGGGTTCTAGCAAGGTTTATACAGTGTTAAAATAGGCTAGGGTTTTAGGTTTAGGGAGTGGGCTTGGGCCTAGCCTGAGTGCGAACCTGTTTAAACAACTACGCGTCTCGCTCAAACCGATTGGCCCGGTTATATTATCTTATTCATAAATAATCGAAACTTCCGTCGCGGATTATTATTTTGTGAAATAATGACGATAATAACAATAATAAATAAATAATAGTGAATACGAGCATTAATAAAATGCTCGTGTCTCGACGATCAGGATCAAGGGTTCGAGTTGTCACATATAACTATGATACTTGAAACTTTTGAATCTAAACTCTATCCTACGTGTATGTGAGACATTCTTGATTCTTTGTGCTATGTGACGTTTAATCCAGAGTGTGTAGTTCCGCCTTAATAATAGTAGCGCTATAGGAGGTGCACCTCTCCCATTATTCTCAGGGGGTATTGTTAGGAGGATTCTAGTTTACCTTGATTCTTGGGTAAACACTAAAGCATCGGGATACTTGGGCTATCACTGCGTGGACTGCGACACTAGCACGGCTAAAACTATTTTTATACTTATACCGTGGATATGAGTCGTTTTTAGTCTATTATGCTATTATTCAAACTTGTATACTCGCCAATACTTTTGTATTGATATTTTAATACATGTTGCAGGATGATAGGATGTAGGAATCATGGAAACAAGCTAGGGATGAAGCTAGAAACTCGCCTAGTTAAATTCTAGAATTTTGAACAATGAAATTTGTGGTTGTATTTTGAATCTTATGTTTGAGGTGATGTTTTAGACATATTTTGCATGAAACTTAATTATTTACTATTAAAATATCTAGTGTTGTGGAAATCTCATGAGCAATTTGAACGCTTAGTGCTCGCACCCCGATGTTTCCGCCATCGGTTGGGGTGTGACAGATTGGTATCAGAGCCATAACTATAGGAAATTAGGATAAGTAGGATAAGTAGGAATACTTTCCCTAGTCTATAGTTCTAGGAATTTTGACTCTTATTTGTTGTTTAATACTTATGCATTCTACCGTATCTGCTTCCTAGCAACACATGTTCCTGCTAAACTCACATGCCTTTCCTAAGGCTAACATAATATACACATGATACTTTGAAAACACTGTTCACCAGTGTTTGTACGAGGTTTGCCCTCAAGACAGGAGTGACATCCGAACCTTGATGGGAAAAGCTCCAAATTATTCTAGAAGGTCTTGCCTGCGGATAAGTACCAACGCTATTAGGGTACGACGTTGTCAAGATAGAGGTGAAACTCATACCTTGATAACTAGTCCCACTCCTTGATTTTTATGTCTCGCCAAAGTCTTGAAACTTCCAATCAATTAGGTACGTGGAATGACTAAAAGGACGAATATCATAGGCCTGACATCGATGACGTATTTGTCTAAGTAAGTCAAGACACGTTACCTCAATTCGAAAGGGGTTTCAATCACTTTGGTTAGTCATCGTTCCTCTACCCGGAACAATCCTATGTTTTATAAGCCTGTCTTTTATGTTATCTCGATTTTGTGTATTTTTAACTTAATTCTTCGTTCATTTTGGTATGCTTTTACACTACTCACACGTGTGTCCGCAACCTAAAACGCTAAATTCTAATCTCAAGATCAAACTAAATTTATGAAGCTTTTACAATGTGTGATCTATGTGGGAACCATGATCGACTAAGATACTATGTGAAACCTATTTGATGGGTATATGTGTGTTGTTGTGGGTAGGGAACACTAAATGGCATGGAAATACGAGACAGAAGTGGCATGTCTGAAGCATGGTGGATACGCCGCTGGTACTTCCTATATATAAGTGCTTCCGGCATGTTACCAACTTTCGTACCAAGTTCCATGTGAGACTTAGTGCTTGCAGGCTGGTGTGGAGAATGTTGAAATCTAATCTATGAGCAATCTATGTAATCTATGAACTCTATGGAAAGTCTATGAAACCTATGAGAAGTCTATGTAACCTATGCAATCTATGGGTACCCTAGTAGAATCTATGTTAATCTATTGAGTTAATTTATGATCATCTATTTGGGAAATCTATAAGTATCTATTGAGTAACCTATGTAAGTCTATTTGGGAATCTATGTGAATCTATTTGGGGAATCTATATGCATATGATGATGATGACGAGTGAATAGTTATGTTTGATAATTGCGACACGTAACATGACACCGAGTACGAGGCAAGGCGATGTGCCCGAAGCGTGGTGGATACGCTGCTGGTACTTCCTATATATAAGCGTTTCTGACATGTTGACCAAACTTCGTACAACGTGCCATGTGAAGGTCGTGAGTTTACGGTGTTGAGTCTTGATTCTTTAATCTATCGTGTGTGATTCTTTATTTGTGAGATTTCGTGATCTCGACTTATACGATCCTCATGTTGGATCTGTAGATGTCGACTCGAAAGCTATCCGACACTCTCAAGAAATCTAGGGAGAAGTCTCAGAAAAAGATGATGTCATTCATGGCCGACCAGGTCGCTCGAGTCGTGCCAAAGATCGTCTCTGAGCTCCAAGGATCAAACACTCCTCCAACCTTTGCGGACTCGAAGGCTGAAAAGCCAAAGACTACAAAGTTCAACTACGAACATTTTGTCTCATGCAACCCTAAGTCTTTCACGAGCAGTGACGGGTGACTGTAATAGTTAAGTGGTTCGACAGCATTGAAGTTACTTTCATCAACAGCGAGTGCCCAGAGCATTTGAAGACTAAGAGTGCGACTGGAATGTTTCAGGGCAGAGCGTTGGAGTGGTGGGCAAATAAGAGAAACATCCGTACTAATGAAGGAGCCTATGCTCTTTGATGTGTGTAAAATGCAACATATAAAACACATCAATTAAGGCATAAAACTAACCCTTTTTAAGTACTAATGTTGGAAAAAAAGTGTTTTTGTCTTCCTTTTGTATTTTCAGGATGAAATGAGCTCAAAATCACAAAAGAAGCAAAAAGACCACTAATTCTACCATAAATACAAGAAAAGGAACAAAAGTAGACTGCCCGGACCCTCAACGGCACCTCCCAAAGCAAAAAGGAAGAAACAGAGTCTGAACACGCCCCGTGTCCAGCGAACACGGGGGCGTGCCCAGGAAGCAGCAGAAAAGACAAACCAGTAGAAGCTTCCATTGCCCACCACGGGGCCGTGTCCAGCGAGCACGGGGGCGTGGTGAAAGTACAGCAGGCGCATTAATTGTAATTCGCAATTACAATTAATGAGGAGAGAGAGTGTCAGGCGGGCACGGGGCCGTGTCCAGCGGACACGGGGCCGTGTCCAGCGGACACGGGGCCGTGTCCAGCCTTCTGTTCAGCCTATAAATAGAGGAGCTTGGCTTCATTCTCTCTCATCCCTTGGCACACCACCTCTCTCACACCTCATCCACTACCCACCACCACCATAACACCATCATCCACCACCATCATCCATTGTCCATCGTAGAGTGTGTGAGTCGTCTCGGGATCCAAGATTGATCGTAAGAGTTCTTGACAATCAAGGCCATGTTTGCCTAAGTCTCTTACATCACTTGGTGAAGACAAGTGTTTAGTATAATACTTTTTATTTTTAATCTTTTGCACTTTTTATTTGGTTTTGTATTAATGACTTTAATAACTAGTTACTTATGTTGAAGGTGATCTTTCCTTATCGTTTGTCCGTGGTGTCTTGGCGTTATTTTACTGTCTATATAAAATAAAAGATTTTCACCATTCATATCTCCACGGTCTATATGGAGGTATGTTGGCTACCTGGTCGGGGGTTAAGGGAACGGTTTGGTAAGGGTCTTGCCCTTGTTCAGCGTTTAGAGGTCCTGCTTGGGACCTGGGTCAAATTTAGTAGGATCTCCTTCAATGCCCAAAGGTATTGGATGGCGGGGATCCAAACTCTTTGACCCCCTCATAAGTTAACTACTATTAATACTATAACCCGGCTATTTAGGACTGTATCCCTGCTGACTCAGACTACTTAGCCGAGGGTAACGTCACCGCCAAAAGCGGGGCCTACCACAATTTGCATTAATAACTTAATTCATTATCTTTCAATAATCCGACCCTTTAGGATTGTATCCTTGCTGACTCAAACTACTGGGTTGAGGGTAACGTCGCCTTCAAAAGAGGGGCCTACTACAATAACTAAGATAATCTCTTAAACAAGTGCAAAAGTGCGAAAATAATCAAAGGTTATACTAATACACGTGTCGGATCCAAGTGATTCATCTTGTCTATCTGTTTTTATTTTATTTTTATTTTCAGCATTTAGTTAGTTTTTATTTTTCTTAGTTTAAAACATTTTTCTAACTTTTTGATTTGATTAGACGTTGAGGATAAACCGGTATTAAAAGCTCTTGTGTCCTTGGACGACCTCGGTATCTTACCAACACTATACTACGTCCACGATGGGTGCACTTGCCCATATGTGTGTTTAGTGTTAGTAAATATCGTGTTTTATAAATTTAAAACTTGGCTAAAAGTGTAAAAAGGGCTTAAATATACATCAAAAATATAACACACTTCACGCACATCACTCTTCCATGGGCTAAGGTGCGAGAACTGATGATGCTTGAGTTTTGTCCTCCCCATGAACAGTTGAAGCTTGAAGAAGAATTTTGGCATTTGAAACAAGTTGGTGATGATAACTTAGCGTATACTACCCGATTCAAGCAGCTAATCTTGATTGTTCCTCACTTGGTTTCGACTCCTAAGCGAATGATAACCAAGTACATCAACGGTCTACCTCCTGCTATGCGTGATTCTATCGAGGCAGCCCAGCTTGGATCTATCGAAGAAGTTTATCGTTTGGCAGCAAGTTTGAACAACAATCGCGTGCGTGATAAGCAGTTTGCTACTCCTGCTCCCTCTAAGTCTGCAAATCAAGTCACCCAGCAGCCAAGTGGCAGCAAGAACAAGAAAAGGAAATCTCAGGGTTCAGGATGCAATGCTATTGTACGTGCTGCAAACCCTGCTGGAAAACCTGCTCCTGCGACTGCTGCTGCTAACCCTGCTGCTCCTAAAGCCAAGAAACAATACACTGGCCCTCACCCGAAGTGTACTACTTGCAACTACCATCATCCTGCTACTTTCGCATGTCTTTTATGCACCAACTGTAACCGCTACGGTCACACGACTCCCTACTGTCGCCAAGCTAACCCAGCCCAGCAAGCTCAACAAGCCCCAGCACAGGCAGCTCCACCAGCTCTCCCAGCTCCTCCGCAGAACCCAGGTCCCGTGAATGTCGTTCGTGCATGCTTTCAACGTGGGGATACTACTCATCTCCGTAATTGCTATCCCCAGCTGAATCTAGATCAACAGGTAGCCGCTCGTGGACGAGCATTCAATCTTAATGCTAATCAGGCGCGCAACAACAATGATGTGGTAAATGGTATGTTTCTCGTTAATAATCTTTATGCTTCGATTCTATTTGATACTTGTGCCGATAAAAGCTTTGTGTCCGTGGAATTTGAGTCTTTGATAAACTGTACACGCTCTAAGTGACCAGAGTCGTTCTATGTTGAGGTCGCCAATGGTAAGTCGATTCTTGTTAACTCTATCATGCGTGATTGTTCCTTGACTCTTAACGATCACGTATTCTCTATTGATCTCATACCCATGCGTTTGGGTAGCTTCGATGTCATTATCGGTATGGATTGGTTGCGTAAGAACCATGCCGAGATTGTTTGTCACGAGAAGTTTGTTCGTCTTCCTCTTCCGTCTGGTGATACTTTGAATGTCTATGGAGACCGACCTTCAAAGGGACTTAGGCTGATGTCCTGCATACAAGCGAGCAGATGCTTACCTAAACAGAACTTTGCCTTCTTGGCCCACGTGGTGGAACAAAAAGGCAAGGGGAAGAACATAAGCGACGTTCCAGTGGTGTGTGATTTCACTGATGTCTTTCCTGAAGGTCTTCCTGGTCTTCCTCCTCCTAGATCCGTCGACTTTCGTATTGATCTCGTACCTGGCGCAACTCCTGTCGCCAAGGCTCCTTACCGTCTTGCACCTTCCGAGATGCAAGAGTTATCCAGCCAACTACAGGAATTACTCGATAAGGGTTTTATTCGTCTAAGTACCTCTCCGTGGGGTGCTCCTATGCTATTTGTCAAGAAAAAGGATGGTTCATTTCGTATGTGTATCGACTACCGTGAACTTAACAAGCTTACCGTGAAGAACCGTTATCCGCTTCCCTGTATTGATGACCTGTTTGACCAACTACAAGGCTCGTCCTGCTTTTCTAAGATCGATCTCCGATTTGGATATCATCAGTTGCGTGTCCTCGAAGATGATTTTCCAAAAACCGCTTTTCATACTCGGTATGAACACTACGAGTTCGTGGTCATGCCTTTTGGACTGACCAATGCACCCGCTGTGTTCATCGACCTTATGAATCGTGTGTGTAAACCTTATTTGGATTGTTTTGTGATAGTCTTTATTGATGATATTCTTATTTATTCTAAATCTAAGGCAGATCATGCTCATCATTTACGTCTCATGCTCGAACTCTTACGTGGTGAACGTCTTTATGCTAAATTTTCTAAGTGCGAATCGATGAGGTGCAATTCCTTGGTCATGTCGTTAGTAGGCAAGGTATTCATGTTGACCCGTCTAAAATCGAAGCCGTGAAGAATTGGAGTACGCCTAAATCCGTGTCTGAGATTCGTTCTTTTCTAGGATTGGCGGGTTATTACCGCCGATTCATCGCGGATTTTTCTAAAATTGTTATTCCTCTTACTTCTCTAACCCAAAAAGAGAGACCTTTTGTTTGGGGTCCCGAACAAGAGGAATCTTTTCAGACTCTTAAGACCCTTTTGTGTAACGCTCCTGTACTTACTCTACCTGATGGGAATGACGATTTTGTGGTATATTGTGATGCCTCGAATCGTGGATTGGGCTGTGTGCTCATGCAGCGAGATAAGGTTATCGCTTATGCTTCTCGTCAACTCAAGGTACATGAGAAAAACTACACTACTCACGATCTGGAGCTTGGTGCAGTTGTATTTGCGTTAAAGATTTGGCAACACTACCTGTATGGTACGAAGTGTGTGGTTTTCACCGACCATAAGAGCCTTCAACATATCTTTGACCAGAAGGAACTGAACATGCGACAAAGGCGTTGGGTGGAATTACTAAACGACTACGACTGTGAAATTCGCTACCATCCTGGCAAGGCGAATGTAGTGGCCGATGCTTTTGGTCGTAAAACTCATTTTAAGGCTATTCGTATCTCTAATGATTTGCATGCGTGTATTCGTGAAGCTCAGTATTCGTCAGCTAATGAAGGAAGTCTATCTGTTGAAGTTCTTGGCGCTAACGTTAATCAGCTTGAAACAAAATCTGATGGTCTTCAGTACTATCTCAATCGCATCTGGGTTCCAGATCGCGATAACCTCCGTGAGCTTATTATGAATGAGGCTCACAAATATCGTTACTCTATTCATCTAGGCGCCGATAAGATGTACCAGGATCTGCGTATGACTTACTGGTGGCCTGGCATGAAGAAGGACATTGCGTTATATGTTTCTAAGTGCCTTACTTGTTCGAAGGTTAAGGTCGAACATCAGCGTCCTTCTGGACTCTTGGAGCAACCTAAGCTCCCAGCTTGGAAATGGGATAGCATTGCTATGGACTTTATTACCAAACTACCCCGTACGTCTTTTGGTCATGATAGTATCTGGGTGATAGTTGATCGTTTGACTAAATCGGCCCACTTTCTTCCTCTTTGTGAAGATTATAAAGTGGAGAAACTTGCTCGAATCTATACCGATGAGATTATATGCCGTCATGGCATACCTCTCGACATAACCTCTGACCGTGATGGTCGTTTTACGTCGCGTCTTTGGCAAACGTTTCAGTCCGCTATGGGTTCGCACTTGAATCTTAGCACGGCCTTTCATCCTCAGACGGATGGACAGACCGAGCGTACTATTCAAACCCTAGAGGATATGCTCCGTTCTTGTGTCATCGACTTTGGTGGTAACTGGGATGTGCATTTACCATTGATTGAGTTCTCGTACAACAACAGTTATCATTCCAGTATTCAGATGGCTCATTTTGAAGCTTTGTATGGCCACAAGTGCTGATCTCCTCTCAGCTGGCATGAGATTGGTGACAAGCAGTTTACTGGCCCTGAAATCATTCAAGAGACAACAGATAAGATTCTTCAGATCCGTGATAACTTGATCAAGGCTAGGAGCAGACAAAAGAGCTATGCTGATGTTAGGTGTAAGCCTTTGGAATTTGGTGTTGGTAACCGAGTTCTATTCAAGGTATCTCCCTGGAAGGGAGTAGTTCGTTTTGGAAAGAAGGGAAAGCTCGCCCCTCGCTATGTGGGTCCTTTCGTGGTACTTGAAAGGATTGGCAAGGTGGCGTACAGACTCGACTTGCCACAAGAACTAAACAACGTGCATCCAGTGTTCCATGTATCTAATCTACGTAAATGCTTAGCCGATGAGGAACTGCAGGTTCCCCTCGAAGACTTACAAATAAACGAAGCCGTTCAATTTGTGGAGAAACCGGTCGAAATCATGGATCAAGCTGTCAAGCGTTTGAGGCACAGCAAAATTCCCATTGTTAAGGTTCGAAGGGAAGGAAAGCGTGGCGCCGAATTCACTTGGGAATTGAAAAGTGATATGAAGGCTAAGTATCCGTAGCTCTTTGAGCAGTCTTCTTCTAAGATTTCGGGGATGAAATCTCCTAAAGGAGGGGAGACTGTAACGCCCAGCGTCCCTAAACTTTAGACTCTTGGCAAGATTAGTCCCTGAATTTTCATCTAATGACAATTTTAGTCCCTGTAGTTAGGTGATGTTGATATTTTGACACTTTTGGCTATGAATCTTATTGAAACTTGATACTTGATACTTGAATCCTGATTCTTGATATTTAAACTATGAGGCTTGACACTTAAATCTAGATGTTGGACTCTTGATGCTTAATCTAGACGCTTGATTGTTAATACTATGAAATCTAGATTCTTTATGTTGATTCTTGATACTTGATACTTGGAAATCTAGACTCTTGATTCTTGATACTTGATACTTGAGAAGCTATGGTTCTTGACTCTTGATACTTATTTGGTGCTTGACTCTTTAGACTCGTGAAACTTGATTCTTGGTTGAACGAGAGACTAGAGTTTTGTCACTGGCGGAATCTATGAAACTTGGGAACTTTTGTGTTTATGACGTAATCTAGTAGTGTGACACTTTTACCAAACTTTACGCAACTCAACACTTAATCTAACTCGCGAAACGAATAAAAGACGGGAACACGGAAAGGATGGGATTGACCAAGTGGCAATCCGATTGGATGACCACCCGATCGGACGGCCACTCGATCGGCTCGCCATCCGATCCGCGCACCACCTCCTTAAACTCCTCTCACACTATAAATAGACCTGTCACATCACCATTATCAGTGATGTGACAGCCCTGCTCGAACTAGACGCACGCACACTACCTTCTCTCATTTTTCTCAACGATTTGGGTACGTTTCAAGCTAGATTCTGTACTTTCTCGATCTACATTCCATTCTCTACATGATTCACCTTTGAAATCGCTCTTTTCACCGTGAAATCTCTCAGATCTAAGTTCTTGAGGATGATGTCATCATGGTGGTTGTTCAAACTGACCTTATGATGTCATTCATGGCAAGATCCAGCTCGGATCTAAGGAATTTCATGTGTTTTGCATCAAATCTAAAGAGATCTAGGAGTTTTATAATAAAACTTAAGTTTTCTTCAACTTTTCTTAAATCATTCACTTTAAAATGGTGAAATCCGGGTATAAACGGATTGTAGACTTGATGAGTAGTCTAGAGTAGGTTTGGAAACGGATTAATGCCGGAGAAGACGATCATGGAACGGATTCCGACATAAACCGTTGTATACAGGCGGCTGGCCGGACAGGGGTGATTCCCATCCGACCAGAACGGCTGTAAAATGATGAGTTCACTGTTGTCTCAATACGTACCGTGCCGTCACCATTAATCAGAAACTTAGAAGCTTTACAACCGGGACAAGGATCACTCGATCGAGTGACAATCCGATCGGATGACCATCCGATCGGACAGCCACCCGATCGGGTAGCATTGTCTAGCAAACTTAAATACTTGAGACTTTGAACCTTGGAACCTCTCAACACTTAGAAACTTTTCAGATTGAAACCTTGGGAATCTCGATCGAGTGGCAACCCGATCGAATAGCCATCCGATCGGACATCCATCCGATCAAGGTAACCAAGGCACTTAATCTGCAAACTTGAAACTTGACACTTGGATAGAATGGCCACCCGATCGGACAGCCATCCGATCGGACAAGCATCCGATCGGACAACCACCCGTTCCACTTGCACTAAGTCACCCGATCGAGTGGCAATCCGATCGGATAGCTATCCGATCGGACAACCATCCGATCCAGTGACTGTTCCAACACCTGGCGCAATCTCATTATTCTGCCCGACTCTTATCTGTTGTAATCTAATCAGGCTAATTCTAAAAGAGCTCCCTTTGATCCAATAACACTCTATACTGTTAAGCAATCAATGTGAGTATACTCGATCCCTTTTTGTTTTAAACTTTGGGATGTAACATGTATTCTATAAACTATGATACTTGAAACTTTTGAATCTAAACTCTATCCTACGTGTATGTGAAACTTGTGATTCTTGATTCTTTGTGCTATGTGACGTTTAATCTAGAGTGTGTAGTTCCGCCTTAACAATAGTAGCGCTATAGGAGGTGCACCTCTCCCATTATTCTCAGGGGGTATTGTTAGGAGGGTTCTAGTTTACCTTGATTCTTGGGTAAACACTAAAGCATCGGGATACTTGGGCTATCACTGCGTGGACTGCGACACTAGCATGGCTGAAACTATTTTTATACTTATACCGTGGATATGAGTCGTTTTTTGGTCTATTATGCTATTATTCAAACTTGTATACTCGCTAATACTTTTGTATTGATATTTTAATACATGTTGCAGGATGATAGGATGCAGGAATCATGGAAACAAGCTAGGGATGAAGCTAGAAACTCGCCTAGTTAAATTCTAGAATTTTGAACAATGAAATTTGTGGTTGTATTTTGAATCTTATCTTTGAGGTGATGTTTTAGACATATTTTGCATGAAACTTAATTAATTACTATTGAAATATCTAGTGTTGTGGAAATATCAGGAGCAATCTGAACGCTTAGGGCTCGCACCCCGATGTTTCCGCCATCGGTTGGGGTATGACAATAAACGTTCACTCGAGGGAGAATTGGAATATGAAGCCGAGTTGTGCGAGGAAAGATAGATGGTGGATTGAAAACCGCAATGACTGACGAAGAAGCTGCATTTGATGAATACCTCTGAAATAGCTCCGGTTTGAATGAAGATTAAAAACCAGTTTTCAAGATTTAGTAGTTTACCTATTTAGTTCCACTAAAAATAAAACATATATTAGTGGAAAAGAAGACTATATATCTTCTTTTTTTAATGTTTCTTGAATGCTTTTTTTAAATGTTTCTTGAATGCTTAAGTTTTTAAATATTAAATAAAAAGTAAGTTTATTTATATATATGTTTATAAAAAAACCTAACCCGGTTATAACTGGTTCGGGTTTACATCACCGCAAACCGGTTAAATTTTGATGAACCGGTTTATTTTGAAAAGAAAAAAACCCGATTCGGTCTGGATTTAAAAAAAAGGGTTAATGGATTTAATCACCCCCAACTATGGCCATTTGGCCGATGGCACTCTCAACTTTCACTTTGGCTCAGACCACTCCCAACTTAACACATCGATTGTCATGGCACCCCGTCGTTAAATATTCACTAACCAGGTTACTAAAATTAGCCTATGTGGCAATTTAATCTGATGTGGCATTCATACGTGTCATACATGAGCTGATGTGGATAATCCCTCATTCGTTGAAGTTTATAATCCCTAAAACACACAGTATCACTTCACTAATACCAAGATAAACATATCAGAAGCTCTCAAGTTCATCAATGGCGATCAAACCCTAATCGATCAGAGGTACGTTTTCTCTCAATATATTGGTATTGTTCACTGATTGCACTGATGGAGGTTATTGATGTGATGCTATGGTATGGTGGATCATTGGATTTTTGTTTTGATCAACCTCAATATATTGGAGGTAATTCTAAGTTGATAACTATGGATGTTGATCACATTGCATACTTTGAGTTGTTAGAGTATGTAATGGATTCTGGGTGTTATGAAAGTAGGGATTTTTACATGTATGGATTAAATGCTGATACTGGTGAATTCAAGTTTTTTGGGGATGATAATGATGTTATGGAGATTACATTAAAGGCTCTAACATGGTCTGAACCATTCATGGAGGTCTTTGTTCAAGTCGTTCCAATTACCCATGAACAAGAAGTCCAATTTATGTCCCAGCCCAGTAAACCCAAAGCCCAATCTTATTCACCACCCAGTAAACCACAAGCCCAAACCAGTTCCCAACCCATTAAACGAAGAGGCCGGCCCAAAAAACTTGTAATCCAGTCCAAAAAGAAAGTAGTCCATGTCAGTAGAGTGAGTAGGGCATCTGACAAAAGTGGTAACCCTCCTGTACTTGAAGTCCCTAGATCTAGATCCACTGCCTCAGGAAAGGAGGCTGTTGCTGATAAACCAGTTGGTTTGAATAATCAGCCTAGTGTACAAGAGGCTACATGGGCATTTGATTTAGATGAGGAGTCTATTGTTCAAGAGGGTCTATCGAAAGAAACAGATGGTTTGCAAAAGGAACCTATTGTAGAAGAGGTTTTAGTGGAAGAAAGGAGTGGTTTTGATAACCAGTGTGCAGATGAAGATGATAGTCAAGACAGTGACTATAAAGCTGACTTAAATGGGACAGAAGAGTCAAGCTCAGATGAAGATGAAGGTTTTCTTGATGATAGTAATGAAGATGAGGTTCATGATGAAATAGCTTTCTCAGATTCGGACAGAGAAGATGCTGAATGGAGACAGTCACAAGATGCCATTAAACGAGCTAATAAGGATGAAGTTGAAGCTAAAAAGAAGTTAGTTGAACAGTATACTAAACCTTATGAAAAAGAAGGTAAGTTGATTGAGTCTAATGATGCAGGGTGTGCACATGTAGAGGGTTACAGTAGTTACGAGGAATCTGATGGTGATGTTGCTACTCCGGGTGAGAGTGAGGATGATGATATAAGAGGTAAGAAGTACAAAGAAACTGCTCCAAGTGTAAATGAACACACCAACTGGAAAAAGTTTACATGGAAAGTTGGAATAAGGTTTGCATCAAGGGATCGTTTTAAGGAGGCAGTGAGAAGGTATGCTGTGACTAATGGCAGGAATCTGATCATTGCAAAGAGTGATAATAAGGAAGAAGGTCGTTTAGCTGTGAAGTGTGTACCAGGGTGTCCCTTCTATCTATATTGTTCACTAAACAAAGCCAAAGAGTGTTACATGATTAAAAGTGTGAAGAACAAACACAACTGCCAGAGAAACATGATCAAGAATAGACAGCTAACTGCTAAGTTCTTAGGGGATGAGTTCCTTCCTTTGTTTAAGGCCAAGCCAAATTGGTCTGCTAAGGAGATTCAAGCAGCAGTTAAACAGAAGTTTAAGGTAATTAAAACTAAGTGGTTAGCTTACAAGGCTAAATCAAGTGCACACAAGAAGCTTCATGGTTCAATGAGAGATCATTACAGTAAAATTGGTTCTTACCTGGAAGTTCTAAAGAAAGCAAATCCATCATCAACCTTTAGGTTAGAAACTGCTCCACCAGGTTTCATTAACCTAGATCCAAAGGCCACATGTGAAACATTCTTTAGACTGTTTGTTTGTTTTGATGGAGTCAAAAAAGGTTTTTTAGCAGGATGCAGGAAGGTATTGTGCTTAGATGGGTGTTTTCTTAAAACATTCCTTGGAGGGATGTTGTTAACAGCTGTGGGAAGGGATGGTAATGACCAAATGTTTCCTTTGGCATGGGCAGTAGTTGAAGGGGAAAATAATGAGAGTTGGGAATGGTTTATGGATGAGCTTAGGTAGTGTTTGGGAGTAACTGATGATGGTGAATCATGGACATTTATATCTGACCAGCAAAAGGCAGATCTCCCTAACCAATAATTAGCTTATTCATCACTTATCTGTGACACTGTTGTATTGGTTTTGCAGGGTCTGTTGAATGCTGTGCAGTGGTATGGCCAAAGGCAGAGCATAGAAACTTTGCAAGACACATCTATGCTAACTGGCACAAGACATACAAAGATGAAGAGTTGAAGGAGCTATTTTGGAAATCAACTAGGTCCTATTGTGAAGCTGATTACTTGCAAGCCATTGAAGAGATAAGGGGCATAAACCCTGATGCAGTAGAGGCCTTACTGAAGCAAAATCCCAATTGGTTCAACAGGTGCTATTTGAACACTCACACAAAATGTGATGTTATAGTAAACAACATGGCTGAAACTTTTAATGGCTTTATCATCAATGCAAGGTCCAAACACATTATACACATGTTAGAGGACATAAGGATTCAGGTCATGAGTAGGCTGGTTACTAAAAGAACAGAAATGAGTGCCAGGGATGTTGTTATATGCCCTAAAATCCAAGAAAAGCTTGATTTTTCAAAACAGGCTGCATATAGATGTGAGGTGTATCCCTCATCATACCATGTGTTTCAAGTCAGGGATTTTGATGATGTTTCAGTTGATCTAGATAATAGAACATGCACATGTAGGAAATGGGATTTGAGGGGCTATCCATGCAAACATGTTTGTGCTGTAGCTGGGTTTTTGCATAAAAATGCAGAAGAGTATGTTGATGTGTGTTACCACAAAGACACATACATGAAGGCTTATGAATTCTCAATCCCTCCAATACCTAGTGAAAGGTATTGGCCCAAGATTCACCACCCTATGGATCCACCACCAATAAGATCTCAACCTGGGAGGCCTAAGAAGAATAGAAAGAGGGATCCTCATGAGGATCCAAAAAGACCAGGGAAACTTACCAAGCATGGGGTGATAATGACTTGTGGTAATTGTGGGGGTAAAGGTCACAACAAGAGAAAATGTACTGAACAGGGAAATCAACAATCTACTGCAGGTGAATTACTTGTTTTAGTGACACTTGTCTGTGTATATTGTAGGCTTTAACTACATTTGTTTTGTATGTTGTAGGGTCTGCTAAAAAGAGACAGAAGGGAACAAAAAAGTCAAGCCAGAAGTCAACTCAGCAATCTGCTCCAGTACCTTCACAAGGAACAACTCAGCAATCTACTCCAGTACCTTCACAAGGAACAACTCAGCAATCTACCCAGGAGGGAAGCAAAATTACCAGCCATAAGTCAGCTAAAAAGTCAACTGTCAAGTCAACTGTCAAGTCAACTCTCAAGTCAACTGTCAAGTCAAATGTCAAATGGACAGGGAACATACAAGGCAACAGTTAAAAAGTCATAGATTGACTTTTTTGTGATAAATGGACATGTTTGACTTTTTTGTGGTCTTTATGACCTTTTTGTGCTGTTGGCTGTTTGGACAACTTTAAGTTATGTAATAACTCTCTAGGATAACTTGTGGTGATCTTATAACTCTTTAGGGTAACTTTTGGTAATGTTATAACTGTTGGTTATGTAATGGTATAAGTCTTGCTTATGGTCTTTATGCATTTTGGTTGATTGGTCATTATACTATGTCGTTTTGGTCATTACATATTGCATATTTGGTCACTTGCAGTTTTGACCCATATGCAGCTTGTACAACATACACAGATTTGGTCACTTGCAGTTTTGACCCATATGCAGCTTGGACAACATACAGAGATTTGGACACTTGCAGTTTTGACCCATATGCAGCTTGGACAACATACACAGATTTGGACACTTGCAGTTTTGACCCATATGCATTGTGCAGTTTGGACATTTGCAGTTTTGACCCATATGTGCAGACCCATTATGCAATGCAATGCAGATGTGCAGCTATATGTGCAGACCCATTAGAGGTATGTTGACTAATCTGGTAATATCAATACATGTGCAGATATTTGCAATCAAGAACTAGGATTTTGCATTAAAATTCATCAAAAGTGTACAATTACAACAAGAACACACTTCATACTACCTAAACATATACAACACTATGCTAATGCCAATAAACAAGGTTAACACATATTGCTTGTTCCATTTCGACTCTGTTCCAGATATCTTTGCTTTCAACCGCCCATTCTCTTCTACTAACACCATGTTTTCATATTTCAGGTCTTCTGAACTTGAACTGAACCTGCACTGGGATGCATGTTGGTTGAACATTTTGTCGACATCTTCTTTCCATAAGAAGAACTTGCAGTCTGATCTCTGCAAAAGCCAACAAAACCTCAGTTAATCAATCAATTCAATTCAAGAAAAATACTTGGAGTTAAGGTGGAACATACCGGCCAATGAGAGCATCCATAGAATTGTTGACCTTGCCGCACACTTTTCCGTCCAACAACTCGAACAACTGCTACAACATCATGATGGCAGTAGACATTACCCTCCAAATCAACCTTAAACAATTTAGGGTTTCTGGATACTGTGGATGAACACGTAGAAGAGGAGCTCATTTTGATTCAAGATTAGGGCTTGTTCTTCACAGAAATCGACCGGATCGTATGTTGATGATGGATTTGCTCCAAGGTGCGTCTGATTTGCTCTATGAGTTAGGATTAGGGTTTACAGAATGCGTTTGTTAGGGATTGGGGGTTTTAAAGAAGGTGAATGACTATACTTGACACGTATGAAATGCCACATCAGATTAAATTGCCACATAGGCTAATTTTAGTAACCTGGTTAGTGAATATTTAACGACGGGGTGCCATGACAATCGATGTGTTAAGTTGGGAGTGGTCTGAGCCAAAGTGAAAGTTGAGAGTGCCATCGGTCAAATGGCCATAGTTGGGGGTGATTAAATCCATTAACCCAAAAAAAAAACCTAATTTGTCCACTCTAATTCCAAGTTAGAACCGATTTGAACACCGAGAACCCGGCATCTATACCCGGCTTGAAACGTACGCTAAATAAACATTTTCAACTCCATTAAACCACCACCACCACCACCACCACTACCACAACCACCTCACCACATTACTATCAAGCGATGGCTACCGGTGCCGGCGGCAAGGTTTCTTTCAAGGTTACTCTCACCTCCGATCCGAAGCTACCGTTCAAAGTGTTCGTATTCATTCTCCACCATCAATTTCTAGGGTTTTTCATTGAAATTTCTGTTAAAAGTACTTTAGTTTGCCGATTGTGTTTCTGATTGAAGTTTAATGTTGATTTATAGGTTTAGCGTTCCGGAAGGAGCTCCTTTCACTGCTGTACTCAAATTTGCTGCTGAAGAATTCAAAGTTCCTCCACAAACTAGTGCCATCATCACCAACGGTAGCTTGTTTTCTCGTTTGGATTCATTTCGTTGATGTTTTTATTTGAATCTTTGTCATGCAGTTTACGGATGTTTACTGGTTTTGATGAAGTGAATATGTGATTTGTAACTTGATTTTGTTGGTAGATTGATGATTAGAATTTTTATTATTTCGTAACATGATAACAAGGAAAAGAAAATTACAAAATTATAATTAAAGAGTGATTAGGTTTATGATGATTGTTGAATGTGTAGATGTGATTACTTATTTACTTTTTTACTTTACTTGTTTTGATGTATAAGGGGGGACGGTGTGGTCTCGGGATCCATTCGGTGAATGTAGTTCACCGATCGGTGAACAGATGCCGAGGTTCAGTCGGGGAGGAGGAGAGAAGTGGTGTGGGCGGTGAGTATTCACCGACTCGGTGAAGAAGAGGGAGAGGTGGGAGAGAGAGGGTGAATGGTGGGCCCCAACCCCTTTCAACCAATCACATTTTTTTTTAAATTTTTTACCACTCTCCATGTGTTTGCAGTGATTGAGTGAAAAATGGGGAGTGGAGTGGGGACTTGACATAGCTTGATATTATTGGCTAGAAAATAACTTAAACACTCACCAGTGATTGACCACTCCCTCCACCCTAAATATGTGATTTGTGAGATAATTATAACGGGAGATTGATAGTTGGAACTTGTATGATCGGTGTATCATGATAACACAGAAAAGAAAATTACAAAATTAAAATTAAAATTATAGAGGGATTATTTTACTTATTCAGATGAAATAAATCTGTGATTTGTAACTTAATTATGACTGTATATTGATTATTGGAACTTGTATGATCCTGTGACATGACATGATAACAAGGAAAAGAAATAAAAATGTTAAAGTTAAAGGGGGGATTATGTATGCTGATTGCTGAATGAGTAGATCTGATTACTTTACTATTCTGATGAAGTAAATCTGTGATTTGTGACATATTTATAATGGGAGATTGATGACTAGAACTTGGATGATCCTGTAAAATGATAAAAAGGAAAAGAAAATGTCAAAATTAAAAATAAATAGGGATGAGGTATGTTGATCGCTGAATGAGTAGATATGATGAAGTAAATCTAAGATTTGCTGATTTGTAACATATTTATAATGGGAGATGGATGATTGGAACTTGTATGATCCTGTGATATGATAACAAGGAAAATAAAATAAAAAATTAAACTTTTAAAGAAGGATGAGGTATGCTGATTGCTGAATGAGCAGATCTGATTAATTGGAAAATGGAAGTGAACACATGAGTAAGAGATATAAAGATGTTATAGCACCGAAAGGTCTTGTTATCCCCATTGTTAGATTCACGATTGACCGATACTGACCTATTCAACTGCAATTCTTTACTTACATGTCTTGAATTTATTGGTTACCGTGTTATAATTTTGCCTGAAGGATTTTTACACCAGGAATCATCTCTGTTGAGTGACATTGAATCAATGTAAAATAACTTCTAAGAGAAGCAGTATTCGATTTCGTGTTCATTTAGAAACGTGTGCTAATGATCTTGACGTGTAGTTGTATGATGTGTTCATAATTAACACCCGTGTTGAATTCAAAGTAAATATCATTTGGCGATGCATTCATTATTACTGATGTATTCAATTGCGGTTCTTTTTGGTCATGTCTGTTGAGTCTCATAAATGTTGAGTCGATATGAAACAACTTTTAAGAGTAGCAATAATCAACCATTCGTACACATAAAACATTTGCTAATGATCTTGACATGTAGTTATATGATGTGTTCATAGTTCATAGCAGTATTGGTTTTGAAGTTTGAAATATTGTTTGTAAATACTAACTCCAAAATTTTCTGCTTTACAGATGGTGTTGGAATCAACCCTCAGCAAAGTGCAGGTATTTTTATTTTTTTTAGTAATCTTATTTTTAATTTCTCTGCCAAGTAGTTAGGCTATTTAAAATGCATGCAGAATCACCCATATTGGTTAAAATTTTAATCTAATTTCAGCTAAACACTATGCTAAATACAAACCAATTACCTTATCAAAGCATGTTTCATAGCCACAAAAGGCATAATTTATAGTCATATATTTTGAGATGAGAATGATAACTTCTGATTTTACCAAATACACACAGGAAAACATTTCAGCTGAATGGTAAAAATAACACACTTCATTTTCCGGCTTTTTCTTCTTTTGTTATCATGCTAACTAGGGGTGTTCATAAACCATTGTAACTGACTGAACCGCTCAAAAGGAAACAAGCCCGGTTTGAGATTTATATGGTTTGGCTGACGGTTATTAGTAACCTGGAACCGGCTTTTAACTTTTTTTTATATATATTTATATTTTCATTTTTGAGAATTGTTCGTCAATTATGTTTATCATTTTTTTTACAATTTTAATACAAACTAGATTTGAAAAATAATTAAAAACAAAAATCGGTTCTACAGTCAAATTATTAAAATTGGCTGGCTCTGCCAACCCGTTGGTTTGGTTTGCCGCTTCTTGAAACCTTATTTAGTGACTCCGCCTAGAATTTCGTCTGAACCAGCTATAACGAACCAGGCCATGAACACCCTTAATTGGTAACCTTTTTGGGATTTAATCAGCCGTGTAACCTTTTTGGCATTCAATCAACCATGTACATAATTGAATTAATTTGATTTTTTTCTGTTATGATTCATAATTTAAATTGGTTTTGACAGGCAATGTCTTCCTCAAACATGGCTCCGAACTACGCCTGATTCCTCGCGATCGGGTTGGTGCTTAGGTTGGCTGGTTCAGTAAACTTTCTTGATAACTTTGTTACTATGGTTTGTGTTTTGCGAGGATGATAATTTATTGATGTTACAAGGGTTTGAATAAGCTTTTACTGAACTTGACATTATACCTCTCCCCATAAGTTTTACGACGATAGCCTTCTGGTTTGGACCTGATCCAGCCATAGAATGTAGATTATATATAAAAAAGGGGTTTATATTTGGGTGTTAAATGGGTTGTGTTTACATTTGGGTGTTAAATGGGTTGTATTCTTGGGTAGGAGTTAGGTGCTTCAACTTGGTCGTAATTAGCTCAGTAAAAGCTTGCTCGTATATATCTTTAGCAAGCTACTTGGTTCGTAATTCTGCCCGAGCTTATCTAGTGGGTTGAACAGGAAATTTATTACATTTTATTTTCATCACTAGTAATTTACACCAACAGAGCATACGTAATTGTGTATGAAACAAGTGCACTTAAAAATACGATTTGACCGACTTTTTTTTCTTATTTACAAAATAGTCGAAGCGTTTTATGTTTTTGATATAAAATGGTCTTGGAATAAATTTATGAAATTAAGTGGGTCAACGTGTTGTAAAAAAATTAAAAAAAAATAATAAAAATTAGTCAACTTTGACTAGTTTAGACTTTAGCTAAATGTGTTCGTGAGCCGAGGTAACATCCCATCTAAATCCAAACAAGCCGGTGAGTGCAAAGTTTGCAAAATGGTTCCGTATCGTCTCTGGAAGTCACACTCTACATGGAATTTTATTGTGATTTGGTGATGAATATGATTACAGTTGATATGGATGTATATATCTTTTTAATGTGAATGCCATCCTTAATGGTAATGTTAATGTGAACGTGAAAATAAAGTGCTCTTACATGTGATGAGTGACGTTCAATAAGATGTGCAATGATCATGTAAATAGTTCTTAGCGTCACTTGTACTTCTTTGTTGGTTGTTGCAGTTCTTGTTATAGATCATGTTAACTTACCAACCTACAACCTGATTTCCCTCCATATGTATGATATCGTGGCGAAGCTTGACCCGAATGACCGAGGGGAGGGTCGAAAACGTATATACCAAAAAAATTCTAAAGAACCGGGGGGTCGAAAAGGTATACACCCAAAATTTTCTATACGAAAACTACATATATAACACTACTGAACGAAAAGTTCGGGGGTCGGCCCCCCCGGCCCCTATTATCCTTCGCCCCTGGTCGAGAGTATGGTATTCTCTCCGGCCCATTGTGTTATAAAAATTTTGACAAACACGTTTCCAAAATTTTGGGGGTGTTTGACTATTTCCAATGACAATACCACATTAAATAAAAATTAACATTACAAAAGAATAAAAATTAAAATACAATATCGAATACAAAGTCTAAGAAAATGTATAAAAATGGGTTGTAGATTTTGTATAAGAATACAGTGTAGAGAAGAGAATGGTGCACAGGAGATCAGTTAATATGAAAAAAAAATATGAGAAAAATTGCACTTTTCGTCCTTCATGTTTCAAAGTTTCTACAACCGTTGTCCTTTAACTTTAAAAATTATAGTGGTTGTCTTTTACGTTTGCACATGATTACAAACATTGTCCTTTTAACCTAACCCAGTTAAATTTTAGAGTTAGGTTAAATTATAGAGTTAGGTTTGATCAAACTTAACTCTAAATTTAACTGGGTTAGGTAAGGACACCGCATGTAATCATGTGCAAACGTAAAGGACAACCACTATAATTTTTAACGTTAAAGGACAGCGCCTGCAGAAACTTTAAAACAGAAAGGACGAAAAGGGCAATTTTCTAAAAAATGATTAAAGGAGTAGTATTTATTGGTTATTTACCCAATGGCACATTCTCCATCAGTCGATGAGCTCATTGACTCCAAATGCTTACCCAAGCCTGTTACCAGGCATGGGAGGGCGTGGTGCTGATGTGGCACACCCCATCTTATGCGCACCTTAAGAACAAAAACAAGATATCATCCTTAGGACATCAGTTGCACACATGTTTGTTTATAAACCGGTGAACGGCTTTTGCGCCAAGCACTAGAACAAAAAGTAGAAGTGTTCTAACAAGCTATGATGACATGACATGTTAAAGATGTATGGTATTGGGCAACACGCAGAATTAATGATATTTGAATAACAAAATTAAACAAAATGAGTATACAATATAATTACACACCCCACAATAATTGATTAATGAAGAAGAAAAGAATCAACATCCAATTCCTTTCTTGTTTTCCCAACATATAAATCCTTGGATTTAAGTAATCCAGGGACTAAACCAATCATTGTGGTAAGATGTAACTGAGCCACAGCATCATGTCTTCCAAGGGAAACAATGGCTTTAGTTGTTGAACTCACCTTGTAAGCTACCATCTTGCTTTCACTTCCTCCATTCATCACCAATTTTAAGTTTTTGGCTGCAGCTGATGCTTGCTTTTTAGCCAAATGACCCTGCTTCATTTCCTGTTATGTTACAAAATAACCACCACCCAACATTTCAGTAACTGCACTAGTTTTAACGTTATTTTACTAATTTCGTGAAAATAACGTTAAAAAGCGAGGGATGGTTAATCATGCATCATGTGGTGGCGTTGATAGCCCAATTACTGAGTGTTATGTGCCTTATGTCCAAGGCTTGATGCAAAACTACTACCGAATCGGGGGTCTCACTGGAAGCAGCCTCTCTATTCCTACAGGGTAGAGGTAAGGCTGTCTACATCTTACCCTCCTCAGACCCTACCTTAGCTTTGCTATCGGTGGAATATACTAAGTATGATGATGATGATGCTTGAAAAAACAACATACTTTATTATGTTTCACGAAAACCCCCTAATTAAAGCACTTTAGCTTGTAAAAAAATACACGAAAAAAGTCGCTAATAAAAAACTCCTACCCTCATCGGATCTTACCTTGATGTTTGTAATGTCTCCAACTGCAAAAATATTTTTGCGGCCCTTAACTCTCAAATTTCCATCAACAACTAAACTCCCATTATCATCTAAGCTATCTCCTAGAATGGTGTTCTTCAGCCATGATGAGGCCAATGGTTTCCCTGTGCACAAGAAAAGGCAATCTGCTCTGATAATTTCGCCAGCTGAAGTTTTATACACTTTGCTTCCTTCTTCTGCAACACCCTCCAAATTTACAGTTTGCTCCAGTTTCACTTCAACGCGTCTCGATGTTAGCCAATCTAACGTCTTCTTGGAAGCTTTCGGCCCAAGAAATTCAAGCAACCGATACCCGTTATGCACTAATGTCATCTTCTTTTCTGGAAAATCAACTGCAATTTCCCCTGCAAGTTCTACTCCAGTTGGCCCACCTCCAACTATCAGTATTGATTGAGCAGCTTTAATTTTTTCATTTTCTGCCATTATATTATAACAAGATATAAATCAGATTCAAGCATATATCAGTAACATGAATCTGCGTAAACAAGTAGAAGTCGAAATGAATCATCTGATTTTTATTGTTGATCATCGTTAACAAAATGTACATCCAAACACCCCATTAACAATTTGAAGACAAAATCTGATTTTGATCGTTGACTAGCAGCATATAACCATAACCAATCTATGTTTTGAAGCTATATTGACATAAACAATATGAAGTCAAAATAGATCATTTACCCAATATTTAGAGACAAGTACGCTACAGGGCCGGTCCGTTAGG
This sequence comes from Helianthus annuus, assembly GCF_002127325.2. Lineage (NCBI taxonomy): Eukaryota > Viridiplantae > Streptophyta > Magnoliopsida > Asterales > Asteraceae > Helianthus > Helianthus annuus. The sequence goes on from NC_035446.2 coordinate 56,623,130, forward strand.
CTTACCAATCTAGGCACGGGCCTAGGCCACCAAAAATCAAGGGCCTCCAATTTTTAGTAAAGTTTTATATATTGTACATGTATCAGGCTCAGATAAAAAGCAAAACTAAACCATGTTCTTTTATAAAGTTACACAGATAAAATTTGTTTAAGAAAAAAGGCCCACATTCAAGACCCAGTTTCGAAATTAAACCACAAACATAATTGCAGTCTGTAGCAACCATCTACCACTCGACCTCATCCGAATTCTATGAATCAGCGCCAAAAATCCCGATAATTGAGCCGCAGTCATCGTTCCTACCTCCTATCGCAACCTGCACTTTCGATTTTCTAGGTTATCGGCTATCACTAACGGTAATCACTCATGACGTCGGGTCTGTCGGGATTGGAGGAGAATTTATGGGCAAAATTAGGGCTAATTACTAAACGTAGGTTAACTTTAGCAGCTAATTTTTCTATTAATCTCTATATGTTTTGCAAAAGGTCGTAGTCCGCTTTTTAGGGTCTACAAAAACGTTGGAACGATATATATAACGAAAAACACATCCAAACACTCCTTTAGCAAATCAAAATTTTGAAAAACAATTATAACTAACTACCTGCTTGATACTGTTTAAGTCTGTCAGCTCTAGTTTTGGGTAGTGGATCGCCATGACCCGTAGCTATAACAAGATAATCATAAGGGATCAATCGTCCCTCGGATGTGAGGACTTCGGATTCACGTATGTCAACAGCGTTGGATACGATGAGACGCGATCCAGTTAAATAATCCTTATGCTGGATCAAAGATCTCTCTGCAAAACCGGGTTCCACCATTCCTCTTAAGCTCGCCCATGGAATCTCTAAATATTCCTTCCTGTTTGTTTATACAACAACAACCATTCAGTTTTGCATAATAATCCCAAACACATAAAAGAATAAGGTAAGGATGAGAATGGAAGGTACGGATCAATAAGGGTGAGATTGGAGTGAAACTGAAGGGATTTAGCAATGTAGGAGCCAGCAATTCCGCCACCAATAACCACAACTTTCGGGTTCGCCATCTGGGTGAGCAAGTCTTTGGCAATTTGATCATATTTAAGATGTGCGGGGTTGGTTGAGTATGAAGGAGTCAAAGAGTGTGTTGTTGATCGTCGATGGTTTTACTTTTACCCGGTCTGTGTCGTCTTTGCAATGTTTTTTTCACGCACTCAAAACACGGTTCGCTTTACTGCTTTTTCTTTCTTATTTCCTCTTGTCTTGCGATTTCGAGTTAAAAAATTAAGAATTCTCTTTAATAATAAGGGCACACCTATCGACACCTCTAATACGGGTAGTATTCTGTATAGGGGAAAAATCAATTTCTAAGATCAGTTAAAGGCTGACAATGTCGTCACGTGCAAACGCTATACGGGTCGTATAAGACACGTATCAAGTACAAGGCTGTCTTTTGTCACTCAACAGTGATAGAAAGTGATGGAAGTGATATTATGTCAGCCCTATACGGGTCTTATAGCCCTATACTACCCGTATTAATCTGTTAAAAATCAGGGCAACTTCTGCCTTTATAATTGCCGAGAGAGGAGGAAGATTTTGTTCTTTCTTGTTATTTTCTTCCTTTCTTTCTTTCGACAAACGATTTCAAACAATCTACCATGTCTTGGTTCGACCTTAATTACTATTTTAGCGAGTCATCCGGCAACAACTTGAGCACATTTATTCCGTAAAGCAGTGTGGTATAGTATTTTTTTAACTTGTTTTGTTTATGAAATATTGGAGGAGCTCGTTGTCCCTGATTCTTACGATAAGAGACTAAATGATGATCACGCGAAGGAGGTCGCGTTCGGCTTCTGTTCTCATCAAAAGGAATCGTTGTTGCCAAACTTGAATGAGGTAAGTATTTATTTACTTATTTTGTATTCGATAGTAAATTTACCTTTATCTTTTACCCGTTGTTTTTTTAGTTTGTTGTGGCGTCGAACCGTTGTTGCCAGACCTGAATGAGCTCAACATTTATTTACTTATTTTAATGAGGCGTTAGATTTACCGTCAGCTTTTAAAGGTTGGTTTTTTCCAGGTTGTTTGTGCCTAGCGGTGATTATGGTTATGGGCGTCCGGGTTATCAAGACGGTTATGGTGCCTCGTACGGACAAGAAAACTATGGCAATAACTTTTTCATTAGTGAGCCTTCTTACGCCCAAGAGTCATTTGACGAGCAACCCGCTTACCCGAAAGTTTCGTACCAAATTGATCAGGCATGAATCATATATATTTTTAAATATTACTATAAATGTTATATATTTTTTAAAATACATTATAAATGTTATATATTTTTGTAAAAAGAATATTGTAAATGTTATATATAATTTCTGTTTATGATGTTTAGGATTTTATATCCCGCAATGAGTTGGAACTTTGGGTAAAACAAAGGGGTTTAGACAACGGATATGTTATTGTTACTAGACGGTCTAAGGATCATTGGATATGGCTCCAATGTTTCCGTAACGGCGAGCATGAAAGTAAGGCTACGGTTAGGAAAACCGACGACAAAAAATGTGGATGCCCTTTTATGGTGATAGGTTGTCTCGACAAAAACAGCATGTCGTACAAGAAAACACTCGCTGGCGTCCAACATCGAAGGTTTAACAACAAAGGAGAGAACATGCTGCTAGACATCTCAGTCGAAACTAGTCACTCCAGCAAGCCAATCAGGGCCTACACCAATGGGTCCCCCTCTTCGAGTATCAAAATCAGAAGTTCTCAAAAAGTTTGAAACTACTCCTCTTGTTATTCCAAGATAAGTGATCTTCCAAAAGACAAAGAAAAGCAGCCAGAACCATCAAAAAGGACCTCATCTGGTGAGACTGCTTTTAGTGAGTCTTTGAACATAATAGCAAAAAGAAGATGCGAATAATCTGCTACATCTTCCAAAGACCAAAAATAGTGCAAATAAGAGATTCAACAGGGAATGTCTCCTTAATACAAGAAATTGATAGAGAAGACATGATGTTCCCTGAAGAAAAACTTAAAGAATTTTATTGGACTAAGGAAGACAAGTTAGATAGACCACAAAGTCCTATGAGCAGGGACTGGAGCCTGGAAAGAACTGAAAGGGGAGATTTCTATATACATAGAGTTCACCCAAACCCAATAGTGAGAATCAGAAAGGTGGATACTTTTGCTACAACATATAGAGTTTTAGGATACCATGAGCAAAACAAATACACCTTGGTGAGGAGAGATAGAAATGAAGAAGTGATCATAGACGGAGATCTGGCAAACAAGCTTCATCCTATAGACATTACAATAATGAAAAAGACCTTTAATAAAGAAAAGGGTAATACAAAGTTCATCAGAAGAGCTCTACACAATCTCTCACAAGCTGGAGTAAAGCTATTCACTAGAGTTACTTTGACTGATTTTGACCTCTGTATCAACTATGAACTAATCAACAATAGAAAGGTGCACATGTCCTCTCTTGACACATCAATCCCATCAGAACTGGAAAGAGAAGCCAGAACTCGAGTCATCTTTAAAGATCCAGAACTCGAGTCATCTTTAAAGATCCAGAACTTTCAGTTGTCTTCAGAGATCATGACAACAAGAAGGCTCTCTTCAGAGTAAATGAAATATGCAAGTACTCTAATCAGACTCTTAAATACATTAAGGACTGCATGAACAAGAAACAAGAGCAGCTCAAGCTGAAGGGACGTGACAAAGAGGAGATGAGAGAAAGATTGAAGTCATCATTGATGAATGGGTTCAAGCAAGAACTTGGTACAAGGAAATGTACAAAGAATGCAACAAAATGATTGACCACAAGAAAAAGCTGAAGGATGGAGATCTTTACAAGATTAGCCAATGATTGAAAAATAATTTGTTTATGTTACTTGTTTATCTTGAACAATGTTTTTGTCAATTTTTGAATTTCTGTGGTTTGAATTTACTTTATGTTCTTTGAATATGAGTAGTTTATTTTTCTTACAATACTTAGGGGTAAATTATTATGAAATTATTTGTAAGTATTGAAGAAAAATATGATATCTGATCATATACTGAAGATAAAGTCAAGAAGATAACAAAAGAAAGATACAAGATAACAGGACAAGAAAAAGAAAGAAAGACACATCTTCATCATATATTAGAATCTGATCACAAGCAAAGAAAGACGATCAAAAAAGACCAATCTGATGAATCTGATGATAAATCTGGTATTTATCATCAGAATCTGGTAACATATTATCAGAAATTCTGATGAGCCAACTTTTCTAAAAGATAAGGCTCTGCCACATTTGTTAAATAGCAAATTGACCTTGTTGGATTCAATGAATATGCCAAAAAGCTACTTTATACAGAGCACGTGCATGAATAGACAAATGTTTATTCATGACAAAGACTCTCTATAAATAGAGATGTGACCACCGAAGGAGGATGAGTTAAGCCAAGCATTTAATACTTACAACAAAAACTCCATTACCCTTCATTACAGAATTCTTGAAGCATTCGTTTGTAATAATCAGTAACCTCATAATCACCTCCTAAACTTTGTTTTCCAAAGTGATATAAACTTGAAAATTTTGTAAGCTGTGTTTCTTGAAAGTTTAATTTCCATTTCTGCACATTATTTCCATACTTATTGAAATCTATTGCCAAATTTAGTCAAAGAGCATCATTAGCTGTGATCAACAGACCCCCTACCGATGCCGACGTTGTCACACCCCAACCGATGGCGGAAACATCGGGGTGAGGTACTAAGCGAAACGGATTGTCCAAGAGAAATCCATAACAACTAAATTACCGGATAATTAACATTATGGCCCATAACATAACTTATTACATAAAGTAGTTATTACAGACATAGATATCCCAAAGACAAATCATAGTTTCGACAACTCATAAATTAATTGTTTGTTTCTAGACTCTCCTAAGCTCGATTCCACACAGCATGCAAAGCACAGCATCCTAAACACCTGTCACATACATTAAAATAGAGGTCAATACACATAGTGTAAAGGTGAGCATACAAGTTTAATAGCATAATAGATAGCGAAAATCGGTTTACGCATAACCAGCATGTAACATGTAGCAAAGTGAAGCCAGCAGGTTATCGACAATGAAATATGCACAGACGTGACTGCGAGTTGTAGAATGCGCAACACCTATCACCACTGTGACACGTGAAGTAAAACCCTTAACAACCCCTGTCCACGACAGGTGCTGAGTCCAAACTATAGTACTATCGTTGCTAAGGTGTCAGGCAACAATCACTGTGTAAACATAACATACAAGCATTCATCGAGTAACACATACAACATGCAGTAACAGTCAGCGTATAAAAGTGTTTGCGTTGTGTGTCGATTGTGATTTGAAATAGGTAACGTATGTAACACTCAAAAGTGTGTAAAGCAAAAAGGGTTCAAGTATACTCACAGATTGTGTTTAAAATAAACACAGTCTTGGATTGGATTGAAGGGAGCGCTGGAAAGTTAGTCTGATTACAAAACAATAGCATAAGTGATGAACGGTGCGTAAGACGGTGTCGCGTGAACTGAATGACGTAGGGTCATTCGATCGGATGACAATCCGGACGGATGGTCATCCGGTCGGATGGCCATACGGTCGGATTGTCATTCGTTTGGGATGGATGTGTTTGTGTATAATGACTTTGAAGTTTTCGTTGTAACATTTTAAAAACAGAGAAGTATCTCTACCTTTCAGGTCGTCCGGTCGAACGGTCATCCGGTCGAATGGCCGTTCGCTCGGATGGCGATCCGTTCCAGCGAGACATTCCACAAGAACAAGTTCACAGCAGGATGGTCATTCGATCGGATGGTCGTCCGATCGGATGACCATTCGTTTGGCTATTGTCATGTATTGGAAATTTATAAAAGTGTTTAAGTATTTGAGACTGCAAGTCATTCGATCGGATTGTCGTTCGATTGGACGGAAATCCGATCGTACGCCAGTCCGTTTGGTAATTGGCGCGTTTTGAAATCTGGAAAATTCACTAAGGTTAGAAAGTTTGCGGTTTGACCGAGACGGTATGACAACGTGTTAAACAAACGAAAACTCCACCAAGTCCAAGTCATCCGATCGGGTGGGAATCACCCCTTTCGATCGGTTAACTATTCTTGATGGTTGTTCATGTTTAACCCGCTAAGTCGGTTATCTCGTCGATAGGAATCAGTTCTCAGACCGACACATCACTAGAGAATGAGTGGAAGGCCTGAATGAGCTCCGATTCTATCGGTTTTGAGTGCAAGAGTGTAAAAGAGTTGAAAGAAACTTAAATCAGTTTGAAAATGTTTAGATTTAGGTGAAATCAGTGTTTAAACATGTTGAAATCTCTTAGATCTGAGTTGTTCTTGGTGGAATGAGGCCACACTTTGAAGTTCTTGAGAACCCATGATGACATCACCCTAGAACAGCCCAAATCGATAGATTTCACGGTGAATAGTTAAGATTTGATGGTGGAAATGACGGAGAAGTGTGTGTAGATCAAAGATGTACAAGGTTTGAGGTAGAAACTTACAAGAATCGCGGGGAATCGATAGAAAATAGCCCAAAAGCGTGCTGGTCGAATGAGAGCTGTCACATTACATGAACAGTGATGTGACAGGTGCTATTTATAGGTGAAAGGGTGAGAAAGGCGGTGCGAGTGATTCGATCGGAGGGCCCTTCGATCGGATGGCCATCCGATCGGATGGTCATCTGGTCGGATGACCATTCGATCGAACGGTCATTCGATCGGATGGCACGATGGGTTGGTTTCTCGATATTTCGTTTCGTGCGTTGAGCGTTGTGATGCGTTTAAGCGAGTGTTGATTTAGCGATGCCATAGTTTAAAGAATAGTCACACAAATAACAGAAGTAACATTCAACAACATAAGTAAACTTGCATTTCCAATTCGCGATGAGATTGCATTGCGATAGAGTTGCGATTGAGTTTCCGATTGATCACCACAACATATAGCAAACATGCACAAGTAACACATAAATAACACACACATGTAAAACAATATTCAGAACCTGCGATTCAAGTTGCGATGCAATAGCGATGCAATTAGCGATTAACATGCGATTATGTCACACCCTTCTAAAACCCCACCCCGCCTTGGAGGCGTGACATGCCCAGGATCATAACCACCAATCATATTGAACAAGCATGTAGTTTATTTATAAAATCCAACACAATACAATTGGTGTCAAAACATAGTTTAAGTTTACAGCGGAAGCAAAACATAAGTTTAATATAAGTTTTCCCACAACGACCATGCCTCCTTGTGCAAGCTCCTTAAGCTAGGGACCTAACGACCTGCAAGGCATGTAACAACGAGTCAACAACAAAGTTGAGTAAATTCACGGTTGGTTCACTGGCTTACTAGCCCGTATCGCGGTCTCCCAGACATGTGTGCGAAGGTTAGTATTCGTATCCTATCGCATCGCGGCCCTACAGGCATGTGTGCGAAGATTAGTGGAGTGGCATCCTACCTCTGGAGGATGGCCGTGCCTTGTAGAAAGTTCGTGAACTCACCTTTGCTTTTGCTTTGCTCGGTTTGCTTATCTTCCTTGATTGTAAGGGTATGGGATAGAGTTTAGCCTACTGATAAGCCTAATAATCTAACGCACACGAAATTAGGTAAGTAACCAATACAGCATTTACGACAATTCACGAGATTAAACCCTCACAACGATTAACAAAGTGCAATACTTAACAATTCAGTGGATTCACAATGAATAACAGAGCATAGTCCGAAATTGGATAATACTCAAATATTCAAGTCGAAATCACGACGAATAACAAAGTATAAACTCAATTTGAGCAGCACTTAAATAATCGTTGGATAGTTTCAATCGATCGGACGTTGAATCGTAATAGCGATCGAATTAATACCCTGAATCGTAGCAGCGTTTCGGGATTGGTGTGTGTTTTGGAGTAATTAGACAATAACTCAACGTACAGAGAGAATTTGTACGTCGTTCTAACTCCCAAATTCAAGTCCCAAAGCCCTCTATTTATACTGAAAAATTGACTCCCTCACGTGTCGCGACAGGGAGATGTGCATCTGTCGCGTGGCGCGACGGGTTAGTTTTTAGGGTAGGGTAGGTTCGTGTCCAACATAGCCTTGGTGAGTCATAATTCGACGAAATTCTCATCCTACAGCAAATGATAAGGATAATCGTTGGCTAGGGTTTACCCCTCTTGAGTTTTAGGGGCCCTGATCCTGATTCTGATTGTTCTGAAACTTTCAGGGTTTGTGTAGAATCACCTGGGGATCTTAATTAGGGTTTCCTTAATAGATAATTAACACCTTAAGTATTGATTTTAGTAAGAGTTGTTACAGATTAAACTGTGATTATTAGCATTTACTTCACATAATTGTAACACCTCGTAAAATCACGTCCAATGATGTATTGACACGTGAAATAAACCCTAATAAAGTCAAACGTTGAATTTAAGGGACTGATTTTTCAAAAAATCGAAAACTTTGATTATGGAAGGACTGGAAGTGTTAACATACTTAAAATAAGTTTCTGAATAACCTCTTACGGTATTCATATTCACAAATGAGCCGCTTGATTGATCGAGAGTAGCCGTTTGCGTGATTAATTGAAAGTTTGCGCGATGAAGGGTTAAAAGCGTCAACATGTTAATTCTTACCTCTGAGTGACCTTTTAACAAACTGGGAGCTTCATGATAATTGATTATACTCTCGGGAATGCCAATTATTGGCCGTCTAAGGCTTTTATCCCTTTAAGTGACGTTACGCGCAACTTTGCAAGTTTAAGAGGTTAAAAGCATCAATATGTTTAATCATACCTCTGAATGACCTTTTTACGAACCTGAAGCATCATGATGTTTAATAATACTCTCAAGAATGCCTAATATGGATTAGATAAGGCATTGATGCTATTAAACGATGATATGCGCAAGTTTGCGCTTTAGAGGGACTATTTGCGTCAAACTGCAAAAGTCTGTCGATTCGTATGGTATCGAACCTTCCGGAATATGATCATAAGTTAAACATGCCCTAAATATCCTTTACATAGCTTAGAAATAGGCTTAGAGGTGTTTGGTGCGTAAAAATAAACTTATTTGATCAACAGGGACTAAAAGCGTCAAAGAGTGCATAAGTTTGCATTTTCGCGCATATCTTATGTTCTGAATATATCTGGACATCCAAAAATTTATGTAATCATTAAAATATTTTATTTTAGTGATTGGCATGATAAAATTCCATTCTTCGTGTAATTTGGATCGTTTTTCGCGTCCATTCGTGTTTCGTCGTAATTAGCCGATCAACGCAACCGTACGACCAAATGAACCGACATATTTTTGAGCATGTTTTATGTTCCCTATGTTTAGACATCATTGTAGAGCATTGAGAATGGCTTAACGGGCTTTAAACGGGTCAAATATGAGCTTAAACACATACAGGGACCAAAACTGCAACTGCTAAAAGTTATTTGATCTGTGCAGGCCGTAGCCTACGCCCCCTGCAGTGTAGCCTACGCCCAGGTCTGGGCAGATTCTTATTTTCAACATTATGGTCGTTTTTCAAGGGCTTTTATGTAAAATTCTCAATACCATGAGCTGGTTTTCAACCCCCATTGTATTTAGAAACCATGGGCACACATGGAAGGCCAAGATTGAACCACGGGTTACGAGAAACGATCCTAACGGTTCTTGAAATCCTATATAAACCCACTTGTTCTTGCTCTCATTTCACACTTGATCTGAATTGTTCTAAGTTGGAGCTTCTATACTTCATACCTGAGCATTCTAGATCAATTCCATCCTTGCTTGGACCCTTTGTAAGTGTCCTTTCGTGCTTAGTTTAATTGTTTGTCTCTTAAAGCCGAAAAGTCAAGCGTTCACGATAAACGCTTTGACTTTTAAACGATCGAGCCATCCTTCGCAACGAACATGGCTACGTGATCGTAATTATGTAGGTATTAAACCCTCAAAAGGGCACCTCCTAATTACCACGTTTGCTTAGTTAATTGTCGGGTCAAAGTAATTAAAATAAAAGTCAAGCGAGTCGGTTTTTAAACAAAATTCATAACTAATGATGTAAAGGCAATAAAATCAGTTTTGTCACTTTAATAACTTGGTAAATATTAATTGAACATGTCTAGGCATGTTCAACCCGACAATTCTGAGTTTAGGCTCGGTTCGGAACCGAAAGTCACAAAAGTAGACTTTTGCTTTGACTTTCAGTTCTGACCCGATTTAGTTTAGTTTAGATATGCCTTAGGATTCCTTTAGGACCATGTTATAGGTTAGTATAACTCTCTGAGGTTATACAACTTGGTTCCTTAGAAATCCTAGTTTATTGCATGTTTCCGTTAATTGCCTAAAAGTTGACCATTATGCCCTTTTGATGTAAAAACAAGATTTTTGAAAATGTGAGACGATAAAAACCTTTATTACTGATTTATAAACATGTCCTAAAAATTTGACATCAGTTTGAGGTCTAAATTAAGAATTATGCGTGATAGCGTAAATTGAAAGCTTTTTATTAATTAAACGGCATTTTCGGCATAAAGCCTATTTAAACCCAAATTTTGACACCAAACTTTCTACCCACTGATGTAATATAATATTTAGGGATTTTGGAAATTTTTATTAAATTTTAAACTGATCATAACATAGGGTTCTTGCATTGATTCGGTAATTGACGGTTATGCCCTTTTTGGCTAATAAAATGAGTTTCACACATCCTTTACATATCAAACCCTTTTCTACTAATTTTATATATTAAATAAATTATTTTAAACAGTAAAGGTTATTCAAAATCTCTAACTTACTTATTTAACCTGAATACCGTCAAATACCGACTTTTATGCGATTTAGGCGCATAGTATGGTTTAAAACCATATTAGGCACCTAAAGCTTGATACCTACCGATGTTATGAATAATTTTTTATACTTTAACAGTAAATAAAAGTTTTGAACTCAGATTTCCAAAATTAACCGTTAAAGCATATGTGAAATGACCAAAATGCCCCTACGGTGCATAGTTTGGCCATAAATGATAAATTTCACATATGTGAGATATCTTACTGATATAACTTGACAAAATAAATATTTTTACTGATTATTTTAGACCAGAACCTCAGATTACTATTTAACCTCTTTTATAACCTTTAAAATGACCAAAATACCCCTACGAGGCTTAAATTGGTTTTAAATTCGTTTTGGGCATAATGGAAGGTATCCCACTGATATCACAACATATTTAAGGCATATTAAGTTGTGAAACATGTTCATGACTCTCTTGGTTACCCGTCATGCATTTTTCACGTTCGGTACGATTTATGTAACCAGTTTGCATAAATTAACCGAAACGGGGCAAACCTTATCATTTTCATTTCAAAATCCAGAAGGTGTTTAGTTTACCCATATTATACAAGTCTCCATACTTGTCGGGTCTAAATCACATTCTAATCCGATCTTCGCTTAATCTTGCGTTTTGAACCGTAAACCTTTCCTTAAAACTAACCAGTCTAAGTTACAACTTAAATAAGACCCGTTAGGAATCTAATAGGTTAATAAAACCTTCGTTCTAGATTGAGAGCCCCAGTAGAGGTACCTGTGCTTGCTGATTAGAATATACAGCTGAGTATAAATTGCATTTTAAGCTCAGGTAAATACTTTTAACTTATTTTCCCTATACGGGCTTGGGATACGGTATTATAATAATACCGCTTGGTCGGGTATTGAATATTTAATCGATTAGTGGTTAAATTATTGAGGTAACCCGTTTTAATCTGTCTTGTTTGAAATAAAGCCTTTAGGGGTTAATGACCATGTCCCGGATATCCTTGGCATCATTATTAAGAAATGGCCACGTCTTAAGCACGGGGTGTAGGCATACACCTGACAGTTGCGTAAGGGAAACGGTATCTCACTCTCTTGTGGGCCTATACTTGTGGTGTGTCTGTTAATCTTGACTCGGTTTCTAACATTGGGCCCTGAATGTATAACGAACATGTAAATCTGTATACAAGATTATTTTTATATAATTGTCCCAAGTTATAAAAGAATATTTGTGCCTTGTGCATTTAAACCAATTTTCATAAATGTTTTCAAAAGAGTCAGTTAATTGTATTTAACAGTGTAAACTGACGTATTTTCCAAAAAAAGATTAAGTGACAGGTACTGTACATAATTGGCTAGGAGCTCAGGGCGTTAATAAGGAATCTTGCAAGTCCTAGACGTCTAAAGTCTGTTGAACTGTGTTTATGTTTCTGTTTCTGTTTAAGATCCGCATGTGGATCCATCTTACAATCCGTTTGTAATATCTGATGTTACATTTGAATCGGTTTGTAATATATTTACTTTAGACTTCCGTTGTGCATTGAACTGTGATTATTTGACTATGATGATATCAACTACGTCACGGTACTCCCCACCGGGCCCACCGGTAATACGTGGAAATATCGGGGTGTGACAATAATACAACTAAAGTTCACAAATTAAAGAAATCGATTAACAAGTCAAAGAGTACAATCAATAATTAAGCAAGGAGTGACAAATCGTATTTAGCAATCTTTTCTTCCTTTGACTTTGACTTGTACTTGACTTCAAAATGCGGGTTGTTACAGCCTCCCCTACTTTAGGGAATTTCGTCCTAAAATTAGGCCGCAGGCGTAACAAACAACTATGGAAACTTCGCCTTCATGTCACGTTCGAGTTCCCAGGTGAACTCTGCGCCTCGTTTGCCTTCCCAGCGAACCTTCACAACGGGAATGCGTGAGCGTCTGAGCTTCTTGGTTTCTCAATCCATGATCCCGACAGGCTTTTCCACGAAGTGTAATGTTTCGTCCACTTGTAGATCCACAAGTGGTACTTGTAAATTCTGTTCGGCCAGGCACTTTCTGAGATTCGATACATGGAAAGTCGGGTGGACATTACTAAGTTCCTCCGGTAGTTCGTGTCTGTAAGCCACTTTGCCAATCCTTTCCAGGATTTTAAAGGGTCCAACATATCGTGGCGCGAGTTTCCCTTTCTTGCCGAATCGGATCACCCCCTTCCAAGGTGAAACCTTTAGGAGTACGTGATCGCCAACGTCAAATTCAAGGGGCTTGCGGCGTTTATTGGCGTAACTTTTCTGATGACTACGAGCTTTCAGCAGGTTGTCTCGAATTTGGAGGATTTTGCCAGTCGTTTTTTGCAGCAGCTCAGGACCGGTTAGTTGTGCATCTCCGATCTCATGCCACACAATCGGCGATCGACATTTTCTTCCGTATAGTGCCTCAAATGGTGCCATTTAAATGCTAGAATGATAAATGTTATTGTACAATAATTTGACCAGAGGTAAGTGTGCGTCCCAGTTACCACCGAAGTCTATGACACACGAGCGAAGCATGTCTTCAAGTGTACGAATCCTTCTTTCAGTCTGACCGTCGGTTTGGGGATGGAAAGCAGTACTTAGATTGAGGGTAGTACCGAGAGCAGATTGAAACATTTCCCAAAGACGCAAGGTAAACTGACCATCGCGGTAAGAGATGATATCACGAGGTGTCCCGTGTCGACAGATGATCTCGTCGGTGTAGATCCGGGCTAATCGTTCTACCTTAAAGTCTTCTCGTATCGGCAGAAAATGAGCAGATTTAGTCAAACGGTCAACGATAACCCAGATGCTATCGTGACCTGATGGTGTACGCGGAAGTTTCGTTATAAAGTCCATAGCTATACTCTCCCATTTCCACTCGAGATCTCGGGTTGCACGAGTAAGCTAGACGGTCTTTGTTGCTCGTCCATGACTTTCGAACAAGTTAGGCACTTCGAAACATAGATTGCAATATCCTTCTTCATTCAAGGCCACCAGTACCGTAGACGAAGGTGATGGTACATCTTGTCGGCGCCAGGATGAATGGAATATCGAGACTTGTACGCTTCAGTCAACAATATATCTTGAAGGTTATTGCGACGTGGAATCCAGATGCGATCTAGAGAGTAATAGATACCGTTCGATTTGGTGACAAAGTGTGATTCGGCACCACACTTTTTCATTTCCTCTCGTATGGTATCTTCAACGAAGTAGGCGTACTGGGCATCACGAATCAAGGTTTCGAGGTCGTGCTGGGCGTGAGTATTACGAACGCTATGCAAATAGCTTCGTCTACTTAGAGCATCGGCCACGACATTTGCTTTGCCAGGGTGGTAACGAATCTCATAGTCGTAATCGTTAAGAAGTTCAACCCATCGGCGTTGGCGCTGATGTGCGTTAGGTGTAATATAATTTAGGTATATATTTTAATCCCTTTATACACTTTTTAGCCAAGTTTTAAATTTATAAAACACGATATTTACTAACACTAAACACACATATGAGCAAGTGCACCCATCGTGGACGTAGTATAGTGTTGGTAAGATACCGAGGTCGTCCAAGGACACAAGAGCTTTTAGTACCGGTTTATCCTCAACCTCTAATCAAATCAAAATGTTAGAAAAAGATTTTAAACTAAGAAAATAAAATTAACTAAAATGCTGAAAAATAAAATAAAAATAAAAACAGATAGACAAGATGAATCACTTGGATCTGACTCGTGTGTAGTGTAACCTTTGATTATTTTCGCACTTTTGCACTTGTTTAAGAGATTATCTTAGTTATTGTAGTAGGCCCCTCTTTTGGAGGCGACGTTACCCTCAACCCAGTAGTTTGAGTCAGCAAGGATACAATCCTAAAGGGTCGGATTTTTGAAAGATAATTAATTAAGTTATTAACGCATAATGTGGTAGGCCCCTGTTTTGAAGGCGACGTTACCCTCAGCTAAGTAGTCTGAGTCAGCAGGGATACAGTCCTAAGTAGCTAGGTTAAAGTTTTAATAGTAGTTTAACTTATGAGGGGATCAAAGAGTTTGGACCCCCGCCATCCAATACCTTTGGGTATTGAAGGAGGTCCTACTAAATTTGATCCAGGTCCTTTGCAGGATCTATACACTGAACAATGGCAAGACTCTTACCAAACCGCTCCCTTAACCCCCGACCAGGTAGCCAACATACCTCCATATAGGCCGTGGAGATATGAATGGTGAAAATCTTTTATTTTATATAGACAGTAAAATAATGCCAAGACACCACGGACAAACGATAAGGAAGAATCACCTTCAACATACGAAACTAGTAATTAAAGTCATTAATACAAAACCAATTAAAAAGTGCAAAAGATTAAAAATAAAAAGAATTACACTAAACACTTGTCGTCACCAAGTGATGTAAGAGACTTAGGCAAACATGGCCTTTGATTGTCAAGAACTCTTACGATCAATCTTGGATCCCGAGACAACTCACACACTCTATGATGGACAATGGATGATGGTGGTGGATGATGGTGTTATGATGGAGGTGGCTGGTGGGTGAAGTGTGAGAGAGGTGGTGTGCCAAGGGATGAGTTGCAAGAGCTCCAAACACCCCTATTTATAGGCTGAAGAGAAGCTCGGGCACGGCCCCGTGTCCGCTGGGCACGGCCCCGTGTCCATCTGACTCTCTCTCTTCATTAATTGTAATTCGCAATTACAATAAATGTACCTGCAGGAAGTTGACCACGCCCCGTGTCCACTGGGCACGGCCCCGTGGTGGGCAACAGAAGCTTCTATGAGTTTGTCTTTTCTGCTGGCACTTGGGCACGGCCCCGTGCTCACTGAGCACGGGGCGTGTTCAGTCTTCTGTCTTCTTTGTTTTGCTTGGGAAGATGCTGTCGGGGGGTCGGGCATATCACTTTTGTTCCTTTTCTTGTATTTATGTTAGATTTTGCTGTCTTTTTGCTTCTTTTGTTATTTTGAGCTCATTTAATCCTGAAAATACAAAAGGAAGACAAAAGCACATTTTTTCCAACATTAGTATTAAAAAAGGGTTAGTTTTAAGCCACAATTGATGTAATTTGTATGTTGCATTTTGTGCACATCAAATACCCCGACACTTGAATCTTTGCTTGTCCTCAAGCAAAACTCTTTATAATGTGGCTTTATTCACTCCCAAATGGAATGGGTAGAAGAGAAGGTTTTTGGGCTTGTCATAGAATGTCGGGATTTCCAAGATCATTTAGGTTTTATTTTTATTTATTTACAATCCTATTCGTCATGATTTATTAAAAACATTTCACAAGATAAATTGTTTATTAGGGCATAACATACCTCTTTAAAATTCCATTTATATACAAGTTCACATACCTCACGGGGAATCACTCAACACTCGGCCGAAGGTGTATTTTTAGTGAATCACTCGAGAACGGCATGGAACTTACTCCTACCATAAGCTTGCCAAGCAATCAATCCTCCTCCTTTTTAACTATATACCTTTGTAAATATCAAGAGGACTTTTTCGGTGAAGGGTTAGGCTTGGGCTAAAGGTGAGTGGTTGGGTTAGTGGTTAGTAAAAGGGCGAAAAGCGTAACAAACGTCGGTTTTTGAAAGACTTTTTATTTTTCACATTTTTATTTTATTTTGATGAACCAATTGACAAAGTTATTTTTGATGAACTTGTTTGTTTGTTTGGTTTCATCAATATATATATATATATATATATATATATATATATTTGGAAGAGTCATTAGAAAACCGAACGTTGTTACTAAAAGAAAGGTTTAAAAATAAAAAGGTTTAGGTGGGTAAAAAGGGTGATTGTTTTGGGTTAAGAAATGAAAAGATTTAGGCTCAAAGGGGTTAACTAGGGGGATTTTGGGTAGGTGGTAAAAAAAATGAAAAATAATGGTGTAGAAAGAAAAAGGGTTAGTCCTAATGCCTCCATCATTTACTTACTCGGGTTTAAGTTGGTAAGGACCGGGAATGTATTGTTGTGGCAAGTTCTAGAGTCGTACGAACCAAGCGACTATTCACACAAGAAACGAAAAATGAGCATTTAGTGTAAAGATATATATTTGTATGCTACTTAAAGGCTCAAAACTCACTTTTGTGGGAAAGGGTTTTTATGTGATCAAGTATATATAATCAAATTTTAACTAAGTTTGTCATGCCTTTTCGTAATTTTCTTATGTTGGTTCTTTTTATCACAACGCTATCGGTTGTAAACTTGTAAAAATATAACCTTGTTAGAACTTGAATTTCCAACTTAAACTTAGAGAAGTAAAAAAAGTGAAAATTTTTGAAAAAATTTGGGGTGATTAGCGGTTCCAATAGAGTTTTGTGTAAGGCTTGTTATTTGGACTTGCATAATTCAAGGTTTTAGCATCCCCCCCACACTTAAATTACACATTGTCCTCAATGTGTCCCCAAAATAAGTTTTTAGGTTGATTGAATGTGTAAAATGGTGTTAAAAGCAGAATTTTATGTTACTAGCATCCTGGACACGGCCCCGTGGTGACCGGGCACGACCCCGTGTTCAGGTGCCAGCGACAAAAATTAAAGAAAAGAAACAGAAGCCTGGACACGGGGGCGTGTTCAGCGAACACGACCCGTGTCTAGTTACCTAAACTGGGCAATTTTCTGCAGAGTGTGCAGCACGGGGCTGTGTTGGGCGGACACGGCCCGTGCTGAGCTTACTGTAATGAAGAAATTGTTGTCGGATGGCCATGTTTTCGTGCATGGGGCGATGTTTCTCGTTTCCCTTGTTATCCTTCACCATCCCGAGTGTTTATTACAACATCATCCAAACCTTAAAACCATCATTTCATTAAAAACCATCATAGAGAGAATTACATAGTCCTAAAATGCTAGTAAGTTAGATAAGTAAGCACAAGAAGCTTAAACCAAGGAGTTCTAGCCTACAAGTTATTCTAATTAGCAAAATTTCCGAGAAGATAGTAGTCTCGGTTGGATGCGGCTTTATAGAACTCCTTCCTCCGGGTATGGACTCCTCATATGTCGGCGAGCCACTCCTCTATCTCCCTCGGGAGGAGGAAGGAGGGCTCGTTGGCGTTGGTTTGAGGAGGTGCAACTTCCACCTGGACTTCTTGTAGATTTTCAAGAGGAGGTTCCGCTGGAATGTCACCCCATCCGGTAGGGTTGTTGACTCTAAGTGCTAGGTTCCAATCCTCTTGAGGGAGGACGGGTTCCATGGGAGGTGTTACAAGAATATTTAACCTCTGGTGCAAGAGGTTAATCTCTTGAAAACTATTTTCCAGCCCCACCGTAAGATAGTTTATACGGTCTATTAGGACCTCCTCTATCGAAGTCATTTCATCGAGAGCTTCCGGTAGCGCCATGACGTAGTGTACAAGGGTAGCTTCAATGGAAGGCCTTCTTCCACTTCTACTGTTTCTTGAATGCACTGACGATGTTCCACTGTTTTCACTTGACATTCTACGAAGATAAAACGAAAACAGCTTATTTTAGTGAAACAGTACCTTGGACATGGCCCCGTGCTCAATGAGCATGGTCCCGTGTTCACCTTTCTGCAGAATTTGGAAACAAGGAATCTTGAAGTTTTAAGTTATTTTTCTAACTTGTGAAGCCTTTTTGAACAATAGCAACTTAAAACAATGTTATACAACTTATTTTTAACAAGATTCTTGGAACAAAACTCAATAATCATTGCCATAAAGCTTGAAATCTCAACCTTTAATGGAGGTTTTTGGAGAAAGATGAAGAAGAAGGAAATGGATAAAAGAGGAAAGGACAAGATGGTTGTTGGAACCTTCTTTTAGAACATACCTAGGATGGTAGGAGAGAAGATCCCTTCAAATCTCTGTCCCTAGATGGTCCAAATGTGCAGGAGTCTTGGCTGCATTTATAGAAAACGACAGCATGCTGGACAGGGCCCCGTGTCCGCTGGACACGGCCCCGTGTGCAGGCAGGATCCTGACACAGTTTGTCCGTATTTTGACGTAAGGTCAGAAAGGAATCTTTTGGTGGACACGGGGGCGTGTTGGCCGGACACGGCCCCGTGTCGAAAGGCTGATTATGAAGTTTGTCTATTTTTAAGGAACTTATCAGGATCGGGTGGTTCCTTACTGGATGAAACAACCCCGAAGTGCCTAAGATACCTTAATTGATCTAGATTAAGACGAGAACGCAAGAGGTTGTCGGTGAGGGTGATTCCTAAGCTAAATGTAGGCTGACAAGTCCAACCCTTTTCCGGGCTCTTGTTAAAGAAGGTGTATGCCGAATCGCTCAGGTCTATGTATGCATCGAACGAAGTCGATGGGGAGTCCTTCATGGCACAATCGGCACAAGGACGACTATCGTCCAAGTCTTCGCTAGAGTTGAAGGTATTATCGGGAACAGCGAGGTTGTTTGAATGCGACCCCAACACTTCTTCTTGGTAATCGCCTTGAGATGAATTAAGGAAACCCATCTTAAGTTCTTTTAACCAATTAAGAACTAGATCTTCTAGTTGAAATAATTCATCAAGAAGCATTTCTCCTAGAATATCTGGTTGGGCGCCTTCGAGGGAGAGATAAGGATTATTTTTACTTTCGCCCCTCTTAAGGATACAGGCAAACGATAGGTCTATATAGTGGGGCTTATAATTTAGAAAATAACATTCTAGTTCTTTATGACCGCCTCCACATAATTGACACCACGTACCATAAGAGTGCCGAAAGTAAAAAAGATCATTATCACTCATTTTTGTGTCAGAAATTACCAACCGTTAGGATCTTACGGTTATGTTTTCATAACTGAATCTTGGGCACGGGGGCGTGTTGAGTGGGCACGGCCCCGTGTTCAGCTTACTGTCTGACTTAAAACAAGATCGCTTGTTCCAATGATTGGGCACGGAGGCGTGTGCAGCAGGCACGGCCCGTGCTGAGCTCTGCAGAAGCTGAAAAATTAAGAAAATCCTAAAAAAATAAAAAAAATTTGATTAGGCCATTGATTCCTAACTTTCTTAAAATCCTTGTGTCCCCGGCAACGGCGCCAAAAACTTGATGTGCGTTAGGTGTAATATAATTTAGGTATATATTTTAAGCCCTTTTTACACTTTTTAGCCAAGTTTTAAATTTATAAAACACGATATTTACTAACACTAAACACACATACGGGCAAGTGCACCCATCGTGGACGTAGTATAGTGTTGGTAAGATACCGAGGTCGTCCAAGGACACAAGAGCTTTTATACCAGTTTATCCTCAACGTCTAATCAAATCAAAATGTTAGAAAAAGATTTTAAACTAAGAAAATAAAATTAACTAAAATGCTGAAAAATAAAATAAAAATAAAAACAGATAGACAAGATGAATCACTTGGATCCGACTCGTGTGTAGTGTAACCTTTGATTATTTTCGCACTTTTGCACTTGTTTAAGAGATTATCTTAGTTATTGTAGTAGGCCCCTCTTTTGAAGGCGACGTTACCCTCAACCTAGTAGTTTGAGTTAGCAAGGATATAATCCTAAAGGGTCGGATTATTGAAAGATAATTAATTAAGTTATTAATGCATAAAGTGGTAGGCCCCTCTTTTGAAGGCGACGTTACCTCAGCTAAGTAGTCTGAGTCAGCAGGGATACAGTCCTAAGTAGCTGAGTTAAAGTTATAATAGTAGTTTAACTTATGAGGGGATCAAAGAGTTTGGACCCCCGCCATCCAATACCTTTGGGTATTGAAGGAGTTCCTACTAAATTTGATCCAGGTCCTTTGCAGGATCTATACACTGAACAATGGCAAGACTCTTACCAAACCGTTCCCTTAACCCCCGACCAGGTAGCCAACATACCTCCATATAGACCGTGGAGATATGAATGGTGAAAATCTTTTATTTTATATAGACAGTAAAATAATGCCAAGACACCACGGACAAACGATAAGGAAGAATCACCTTCAACATAAGAAACTAGTAATTAAAGTCATTAATACAAAACCAATTAAAAAGTGCAAAAGATTAAAAATAAAAAGTATTACACTAAACACTTGTCTTCACCAAGTGATGTAAGAGACTTAGGCAAACATGGCCTTTGATTGTCAAAAACTCTTACGATCAATCTTGGATCCCGAGACGACTCACACACTCTATGATGGACAATGGATGATGGTGGTGGATGATGGTGTTATGATGGTGGTGGGTGGTGGGTGAAGTGTGAGAGAGGTGGTGTGCCAAGGGATGAGTTGCAAGAGCTCCAAACACTCCTATTTATAGGCTGAACAGAAGCTCGGGCACGGCCCCGTGTCCATCTGACTCTCTCTCTTCATTAATTGTAATTCGCAATTACAATAAATGTGCCTGAAGGAAGTTAATCACGCCCCCGTGTCCACTGGGCACGGCCCCGTGGTGGGCAACAGAAGCTTCTATGAGTTTGTCCTTTCTGCTGGCACTTGGGCACGGCCCCGTGCTCACTGAGCACGGGGCGTGTTCAGTCTTCTGTCTTCTTTGTTTTGCTTGGGAAGTTGCTGTCGGGGGGTCGGGCATATCACTTTTGTTCCTTTTCTTGTATTTATGTTAGATTTTGCTGTCTTTTTGCTTCTTTTGTTATTTTGAGCTCATTTAATCCTGAAAATACAAAAGGAAGACAAAAGCACACTTTTTCCAACATTAGTACTAAAAAAGGGTTAGTTTTAAGCCACAATTGATGTAATTTATATGTTGCATTTTGTGCACATCAGCGCATATTCAGTTCCTTTTGGTTGAGGATGTGTTGCAGGCTCTTATGGTCGGTGAAGACCGTACACTTGGTACCATAAAGGTAGTGTCGCAAATTTTCAACGCAAAAACAACTGCGCCTAGCTCGAGGTCGTGGGTCGTATAGTTCTTCTCGTGGATCTTGAGCTGACGAGAAGCGTACGCGATAACCTTGTCCCGTTGAATGAGAACACAACCGCGACTTAGGTTCTAGGCATCGCAGTAGACAACGAAGTCATTGTTTCCGTCAGGTAGAGCGAGAACAGGAGCATTGCAGAGCATATGCTTCAGAGTCTGAAAGGCTTACTCTTGTTCGGTTTCCCAAACAAAAGGCTTGTCTTTATGCGTCAAGGAAGTAAGCGGAACGGTGATTTTCGAGAAGTCAACCATGAATCGACGGTAATAGCCCGCCAGTCCGAGGAATGAACGAACATCGGATGGTGATTTTGGAGTAACCCAACTCTTAACAGCTTCGATCTTTGCGGGGTCGACGTGTATACCTTGACTATTGACGATGTGACCGAGGAATTGAACCTTCTCTAACCAAAATTCACACTTTGATACTTTGGCATAGAGTCGATTCCCTTGGAGTAGTTCAAGAACCGAACGTAGATGCTGCGTGTGTTCGGTTTTCGACTTCGAATAGATAAGGATGTCATCGATGAACACGATAACGAAACGGTCAAGAAATGGTTTGCACACCCGGTGCATCAAATACATGAAAACCGCAGGGGCATTGGTTAAAACAAAGGGCATTACGACAAATTCATAATGGCCGTATCGGGTTCGGAAAGCAGTTTTCGGTATATCTTCCTCCTGGATTCGTAACTGGTGATAGCCTAAGAGTAAATCAATCTTCGAGAAACACGTTGCGCCTTGCAATTGGTCAAACAAATCATCTATTCAGGGCAGGGGATAGCGATTCTTGATAGTCAGCTTATTCAACTCCCTATAGTCGATGCACATCCGGAACGACCCGTCCTTCTTTTTAACGAAGAGAACTGGCGCGCCCCAAGGAGAGGTGCTAGGGCGAATGAAGCCTTTGTCAAGTAATTCCTGGAGTTGACTCGAGAGTTTGCGTATTTCGGATGGAGTGAGGCGATAAGGAGATTTAGCAATAGGATTAGCTCCAGGAATGAGGTCGATTCGGAAATCGATATCACGGCTCGGGGGTAAACCAGGTAAATCATCAGGAAAGACTTTAGGAAAACCACGAACCACAGGCACCTTATCCATTGCCTTCTTTTCCTTTTCCTTCGCTACTATGATGTGTGCCAAGAAAGCTTTGTATTCCTTGCGGAGATACTTGCTCGCTTGGATACACGACATGAGTTTGAGATCCTTCGATGCGACTTCACCATAAACACAAAGTTGATCACCGTTAACGAGTGAGAAACGAATCATTTTATCAAAGTAAACAACTTCAGCATGATTTTCACGAAGAAAATCCATGCATATTATGATATCAAAACTACCAAGCTGCATCGGGATAAGGTCGATAGGGAAGACGTGATTGTTGAGTTCAAGCGTACAATCACGAAGAATAGAACGAACAGTGACGGTTCTTCCAGTGGCAACTTCAATGTCGAACGTCGTAGGGAGATGGGCACGCTTACGATTAAGGAGCTTTTCGAATTCTAACGACACAAAACAGTTATCGGCTCCAATATCAAATAAACACGAAGCATATATACCATTTACGAGGAACGTACCACTAACCACATTGTTGTCTGCTTGAGCCTAGCGGGCGTTGATGTTGAAAGCACATCCGCGGGCTGCTGGCTGCTGTTGCTGCTACTGAGGCTGCTACTGTTGATGTTGAGGCTGCTGCTGCTGCGGCTCTTGCTTCACCACTCTGTTGGGGCACATGTTTGAAAAGTGGTTAGGATCACCACATGCAAAGCAGACTCTTGCATGATCTGCGGGGGCAGGAGCTGCTTGTTGGCCCTGGGGAGCAGGAAGGAGAGCTGGTGGTGCAGGAGCTTGAGCTTGAGCTGGGGCTTGGCGAGGACCAGTACGGCAATTGGCAGTAAAGTGGCCGTTCATATTGCAGTGAACACAAAACCTGCATGCAATCCCAACAGGATGATAATAGGTACAGGTAGGGCAGACCGGGTGTGGACCAGTATATGCACACTTGGCTGGCAGTGCATTAGTCACCGGTGCCGCTACTTGGCGGTTCTGAGGTTGCAGTTGAGCAGGTACAGCTTGGAGAGGAGCGGCGTTTGTGACAGCGCAATTCTTGCTGTTGTTGTTCTTTCGCTTGCGGCGGGAGGACTTTGAAGCTTGCGGAGCAGCGATTGCTTGATGAAGATTCTTCGGAGCATTCTTGAAGCACCCAGCGAGAACTCGCTTGTCATTAATCTCAGTAGTGAGTAGGTAGGTCTCTTCAATTGTTGTTGTCTTCGCGACTTGCACGAAGTCAGCAACACAATCCGGTAAAGCACGGATATACTTCTTGATCGTCATGTCAGGTGTTTCCACCTGGCTTGGACAAATGATACTTAGCTACTTAAAGCGAGCTGTTTGACCGGCGTTATCGCCACCATCCTGCTTGATGTTCCAGAACTCGTTCTCCAGCTTCTGGAGCTCGTGGGGTGGGCAGAATTCCTTCATCATGAGTTCTTTCAACTCATCCCACGTGAGCCCATAGGCTGTGTCGTTCCCACGTCTGGCGTTGACAGTTCGTAGGTGTTCGGGACATTCGCTCTGGCATAGCGTGACTTTGATTGATTCGAACCATTGAAACATTGCGCTTGGTCTGTCTTCGCCTGTGAAGTCTTTTGGGCCACAGGCCTTAAACTGCTTAAAGGTGAAAGTACCCTTAGGCGAGTCAGTCCTTGATTCCTCAGAGGACTTGCTGGCGTTTTCATTAAGCTCGCTGACGATTTGCGGGATAACTTTAGCCATCTGCTTAGCGAATAGAGAAGCGATTCGCTTGTCAACGTGATTGCGGCGAGCAGCGCGGGAGTGATGCGATCCAAATGACGACATTGTCTGCAACAGACATCACCATAGGATTCAAACACTATGTAATCGAGTCTCACCTCACACGCACTACTACTAAATAAAGCTCAGGAATACATCAATCACGTAATCACAAAGGCACATAAGCATAGAAGCACATAAACACATAAGCATATAAGCAAGTAGAGCACATAAGTACCTAAGCACACCGTAACCACACTATATTTTGCACGTATTCACCTACATATATTGCACTTATTCACCTATCATTCAAGTCCGCGAGTGCGTTCGAGGGCAGCGATTGCGAGTAGCGAGTACACAGCGAGTAGCATAGCGAGTAGTATAGCATAAGTGAGTAACATAGCATGCGATTTGTTAACGTTTTGAGATAGATGTGCAGTGCGAGATGTGCGTGTTGATCAAAGAGAAAAGCGTATAAACCACTAAAATCGAAACACATAAGCATGTAAAACTACATAAATCACATAAAATTCCACATAAAAGCGATAAATCACAGAGTCAGCGGTTGCGGGCTCAGAATCGAAACACATAAAATCAGCGATTAAAAGCTTGAAATCGAAAAATAGAGTGTCTTGGCTGATAGACGTCGACTACCCAAAGTGATTCGACTATTCTCAAGGACTTCGAGTACACGTTTTGGCCTAACAGATTGTGCTCTATCACCGGAATACGGTGAATGGCACGCGCCCTTTCAGTTATTTACGCAACTCGAGTCATTGGAATCCATCGTGACTTTGGTGAGAGTTTTGTAAAACCAAAATAGAGAGGGGAACAAGTCATCAAGGTTCGGGTTTCACCCCTAACTTAGCGACTACGTTCCTTTTTGTGTGATAGAATCACGAGATAGAGAGAGATTTGCGTCAAAATATGGATTTCACTCCTGATTCAATGCAACTTCTCGTGTTTATAGTAAAAATCACGCGTCGAACAAGCGATCCAATCGAGAGTTTGCGGTTTTCACACCTAATCTCGACCTGATCACTCGTTCGTTTTCGAAAATAGTATGCGGTGTGCCTGCCATAGGAAAGGCAGAGTTATAGTGCTCGACCTTAGGATAGGTCGACGGAGTGTAGGATGTTCGCGAGTTGGTCGATTAACAGAAGTAAGCTCGTGCGGAACCCCTACCGGGTTCGCACAACGCGGTTTGCTGGTACTTAGACTATAGACTAGGTCGTTTCTAATACATCGACCCAGACTAGGTCGAGTCTTGCCTAATTCCCTATAGTTATGGCTCCGATACCAATCTGTCACAACCCAACCGATGGCGGAAACATCGAGGTGAGGCACTGAGCGAAACAGATTGTCCAAGAGAAATCCATAACAACTAAATTACTGGATAATTAACATTATGTCCCATACCATAACTTATCAAATAAAGCAGTTATTACAGACATAGATATCCCAAAGACAAATCATAGTTTCGACAACTCATAAATTAATTGTTTGTTTCTAGACTCTCCTAAGCTCGATTCCACATAGCAAGCAAAGCACATCATCCTAAACACCTGTCACATACGTTAAAATAGAGGTCAATACACATAGTGTAAAGGTGAGCATACAAGTTTAATAGCATAATAGATAGCGAAAATCGGTTTACGCATAACCAGCATGTAACATGTAGCAAAGTGAAGCCATCAGGTTATCGACAATGAAATATGCACAGACGTGACTGCGAGTTATAGAATGCGCAACACCTATCACCACTGTGACACGTGAAGTAAAACCCTTAACAACCCCTGTCCACGACAGGTGCTGAGTCCAAACTATAGTACTATCGTTGCTAAGGTGTCAGGCAACAATCACTGTGTAAACATAACATACAAGCATTCATCGAGTAACACATACAACATGCAGTAACAGTCAGCGTATAAAAGTGTTTGCGTTGTGTGTCGATTGTGATTTGAAATAGGTAACGTATGTAACACTCAAAAGTGTGTAAAGCAAAAAGGGTTCAAGTATACTCACAGATTGTGTTTAAAATAAACACAGTCTTGGATTGGATTGAAGGGAGCGCTGGAAAGTTAGTCTGATTACAAAACAATAGCATAAGTGATGAACGGTGCGAAAGACGGTGTCGCGTGAACTGAATGACGTAGGGTCATTCGAACGGATGACAATCCGGACGGATGGTCATCCGGTCGGATGGCCATACGGTCGGATTGTCATTCGTTTGGGATGGATGTGTTTGTGTATAATGACTTTGAAGTTTTCGTTGTAGCATTTTAAAAACAGAGAAGTATCTCTACCTTTCAGGTCGTCCGGTCGAACGGTCGTTCGTTCGAATGGCCGTCCGATCGGATGACCATTCGTTTGGCTATTGTCATGTATTGGAAATTTGTAATAGTTTTTAAGTATTTGAGACCACAAGTCATCCGATCGGATTGTCGTTCGATCGGATGGCAATCCGATCGGACGGCAGTCCGTTTGGTAACCGGCGCGTTTTGAAATCAGGAAAATTCACTAAGTTTATAAAGTCTGCGGTTTGGCCGAGACGGTATGACAACGTGTTAAACAAACGAAAACTACACCAAGTCCAAGTCACCCGATCGTGTGGGAATCACCCCTTTCGATAGGTTAACTGTTCTTGAAGGTTGTTCATATTTAACCCGCTAAGTCGGTTATCTCATCGATAGGAATCAGTTCTCAGACCGACACTTCACTAGAGAATGAGTGGAAGGCCTGAATGAGCTCCGATTCTATCGGTTTTGAGTGCAAGAGTGTAAAAGAGTTGAAAGAAACTTAAATCAGTTTGAAAATGTTTAGATTTAGGTGAAATCAGTGTTTAAACATGTTGAAATCTCTTAGATCTGAGTTATTCTTGGTGGAATAAGGTCACACTTTGAAGTTCTTGAGAACCCATGATGACATCACCCTAGAACAGCCCAAATCGATAGATTTCACGGTGAAAAGTTAAGATTTGATGGTGGAAATGATGGAGAAGTGTGTGGAGATCAAAGATGTACAAGGTTTGAGGTAGAAACTTACAAGAATCGCAGGGAATCGAGAGAAAATAGCCCAAAAGCGTGTTAGTCGAACGAGAGCTGTCACATCACATGAACAGTGATGTGACATGTGCTATTTATAGGTGAAAGGGTGAGAAAGGCGGTGTGAGTGATTCGATCGGGGGGCCCTTCGATCGGATGGCCATCCGATCGGATGGTCATCCGGTCGGATGACCATTCGATCGAACGGTTATTCGATCAGATGGCGTGATGGGTTGGTTTCTCGATGTTTCGTTTCGTGCGTTGAGCATTGCGATGCGTTTAAGCGAGTGTCGATTTAGAGATGCGATAGTGATAGAGATTGAATTTAATTGAGATGATGAAAGCAAATCTGTGACTATATTGTTTGATTGAAGAAGACAATACAAAATAATAACCACCGAAGTGGCCAGGGCTATGCCCTTCTCAATGCATAAGCATGAGCCTAACAACTTACTAATTTCTCTCCTCCCTTTCTCTAATGACTAATGCCTTATTTATATAAGTAGTAATTACACCAACCCCCCTTCACAATTACAATATACTATTACGTATGCGATTTCTATCAATACTTCCCCCTTCAAAATAGTCTTGTCCTCAAGACTGGAATCCGATAACGAGCTCCAAAGGCAAATTGAGATCTCCTTAGTTGAGTCTTCGGGAGGCCAACACTGCCCGTGCACCACCCAGAGGTGACTTGAAGGAACCCGAATAGGAGCTGAAAGCGAAGGTGTATGACGGTCAGGTGGTTCTGGATCAGGATCCAGATCAAACAACTTAGGCAGTAAGTCGGCTAGTCGAACACCCACGTAAAATCCTCCGATATGGCCCTATCTGCATTCTGCATTATTGAGTTCTCTTGGTCAAGCGGAAGAACGTCAAATTCAGATCTGATGGCAGCCAATTTGACAAAGGTAGACGAGGATCGAGAGGTTAAACCTGAGGAACGATCCGTTACACAGTCGGCCAGATCTGACGAGGTAATTGAAGTGACCGGAGCTACCGAGTTGCCATGACGAACGGATGATGCGGAAAATAACAAGTCCACGACAGCCAAATGTGAAGACGAAGGCGAAGATCGGACATCCACACATGAAGAATCCATCACTGCACTCGAATTCTGTTGTTTTATCCAATTTAGAAAAAAACTTTTGGAAATCTCTCTGTTCCTCTTGATCCGCTTTCAAAACCTGCAACGTTGCTTTAATTTCAGCCATATCACTGTGAATTTGATGGATCTGTTGGTCGTGAAGATCCAATCTCGAAGTCAGATCAGTCACCGTAGCGCAATTTCAATCGAACTGGAACAGAAAAGGAAAGTGAAACTAGCGATTGATATGAAGTAAAAAATTAAATCCGAGAATGAATCTGGAAATTGAATCGGAAAATGGAAGCAGGAACGCAAATGAAATTGGATCAGAAACCGAGAATTGAAGAAGACGGAATCGGAAAAATAGATGGAGGAATTGGAATTATAGATCTGGAAGTAGAAATCGAAGTGAGATCTGAGAATAGGAAATTGAAATGAACTGGATAGAACAAAGGAAGAGGAAGGCAGGTCGAGCAGGTCTGAAACGAATTGGATCTGAGATCCGAATGTGACAGAGATCCGAAAATTGAAGATAGATCTGGTTGAATTTGTGATCGAGTAGTGGTAGAGCAGTGGCAGGTCGGACCAATAATAGAGATTGAATTTAATTGAGATGATGAAAGCAAATCTGTGACTTTATTGCTTGATTGAAGAAGACAATACAAACTAATAACCACCGAAGTGGCCAGGGCTATGCCCTTCTCAATGCATAAGCATGAGCCTAACAACTTACTAATTTCTCTCCTCCCCTTCCCTAATGACTAATACCTTATTTATTTAAGTAGTAATTACACCAACCCCCCCTTCACAATTACAATATACTATTACGTATGCGATTTCTATCAGATAGTTTAAATAATAGTCACACAAATAACATAACTAACATTCAACAACATAAGTAAACTTGCATTTCCAGTTCGCAATGAGATTGCGTTGCCATAGAGTTGCGATTGCGTTTCCGATTGATCACCACAACATATAACAAACATGCACAAGTAACACATAAATAGCACACACACGTAAAACAATATTCAGAACCTGCGATTCAAGTTGCGATGCGATATCGATGCGATTAGCGATAAATAGATTAGAGATTAACATGCGATTATTAGCATTTACTCCACATAGTACAACTAAAGTTCACAAATTAAAGAAATCGATTAACAAGTCAAAGAGTACAATCAATAATTAAGCAAGGAGTGACAGATCGCATTTAGCAATCTTTTTTTCCTTTGATTTTGACTTGTACTTGACTTCAAAACGCGGGTTGTTACAGACATTGCTGCATCGCCCTGGACAGGATCCAGGGTCGTCTGGCAGCGCTTAGGATCCGAGGCCGTCAGGCACTACTCAGGATCCTTTGGATCCGGATCCGATGGTTTAGGATAGTTTATTATCCTCTTTTGTGTTTTGTCTTTTTATGTATTTTGTATTATGTCATGTATAAACAAACTTATTATATAGTTAATATTGCAATTTCAATTTATTTATGTTTTGTATTGTTTATTTACAATGTTTAGATTTGTTAATTGGTTATGTATAATGTATAATACGATATGACACGTCACAATACGATACGATACGGTACGATAAAAATATAATACAAAATACAAATACGATACGTCACGATAGAATATCATACAAAATACTGACACGTCACGATACGACAGGATACGATATGATAAAAATATGATACAGAATACAAAAAGGATACGATATAATAGGATACGTTACCATAAAATATCATACAAAATACAAATGCGATACGTCACCATAAAATTATAATATAAATTATAAAACACATAAAAACAAAAAATAATCAACAATAAACACCAATAACCACAACCAAAACACTAAACTTTATCCTCAAAAAAAGCTGGTGGCCAATATGGATCGTATAGGCCTATACGATCCGTATAAGACCAGCCGTCGGACAAAGACTGACTCTGTCATGTCTAAAATCCTAACCTATACGGATCGTATAGGCCTATACGATCCGTATTGAAAAAGTCAAAGTGTGCGGATAAATTGGCCGATGTGCGAATAGGATCTCCCTTTAATAAAGGACAAACTCGACGGGTTCAGGTGACATATTAAAACAAATTTGTATAAGAACGTGTTCAGGTTGTGAGCAAAACGAGTTCAAATTAAGACGGTCTGTCTTACAAAAAATATCAATTTGGTGCGGGTTAAATCAGGTTCTGGACAAAATAGAGTCGGATTGAAATGAGTCATTTTATATAGAAAAATATTTTTAAAAATTCTAAAATAAATTGACACACTATACTTTTATATAATAACTAGTGCCGATGATGTCGGTGTCGGTAGTGATGAAGCTGTAAACGGACGACATCGCTCTCACAGATTTCAGCCATTCGTTTCTCCTTTCTCTCTTCTCTAGAACAACTAGCTGCCATGAACAACTTTTATAATAGAAGTTCTTGTATATGATTTTATACTATTTAAATATTTAATAATGGTTGTTATGATTAAAAAAATAAAAAAAAGTAAGAACATATACACTTATAGCTATAAAAATATATAAGAAAAACTTTATATGTATATACAGAATAACTACCAATGGGATGGTGGTTCATTGGCAAAGGCAAAGCCTTTAAAACACCTAGATTGGGAAGAGGAAGGTCTTGGGTTCAAGTCCCACAGACGACATGGGATTAAAAAATTAGCCGTTCAAAAAAATATATATAGAGAATAACTAAACAATAACAAGGCAGTTTCAAACAAACTTGAGTTTGTGAAATAACTCACGAACTGTTTTCTTATTAAATGAGCAAGGGGCAAGGTTTTTTTTTTTTTTTTTTTTTTTTTTTTTTTTTTTAAGAGTAAACTGCCATTTTGGTCCCTGTGGTTTGTCCAGTTTTGCCACTTTATTCCAAATCTCAAACTTATTACATCTGGGTCCCTGTGGTTTGCATTTTGTTGCCATTTTAGTCCAAAATCCAAAAACCCTAGTTTTTTGACTGTTGCAACCTCCTATTTTGTCCAGTAGTGCAGGGGCATTTTGGTCCATGTTAATTTATTATAACATTTCAATAATTAATAACATCATCTTCAAGAACATCATCAAACTTCATCATCAAAACCCAGAAAATCAAGAACATCTTCAAGAAAATCAAGAAACCAGAACAAAACCCAGAATAAAAATATAATTTCATTAAAATTAAATCAAAACAAAAACCGATTTGTAAAAAGAAACAAGGCTCAGATCTGTATCTTCAAGAACATCATTAAACATCATCATCAAAACCCAGAAAATCCAGCAAATCAAGAACATCATCTTCAAGAAAATCAAAAACCGATTTGTAAAAAGAAACGAGGCTCATATCTGTATCTTCAAGAACATCATCAAACATCATCATCACAGCCTGCACATATGTATAATTGATTATACGAAATTCAGATCTGAAGTTACAAAACAAAAAACCGACTCAAAACACAACATCAGAACCGATCAAAATTCAAATCGAACACTCATTACCTTCAACATCAAAAGTATACAAAATGTATCATTGATTATATGAGATCCAGATCTGGAGGACTCAAAAACTCAACATCAAAACTGATCAAAATTCAAATCGAACACTCATCCGATCTACAAATGTCAAACAAACAATAACAAAATCAAATCAAATGAATTTGCAGTGACCAATATGAAAACACAAAGATCCAGATCTGGAGGACTCACGAACCGAAAGAAATAAGTATAAAAAAATCAAGGACTCTGAATCAAGTATAAATACCAACCACCACCATTTCTATTTTCAGATAACCTCCACCTCCATTCTCTGGCCACCACCACCAACATAACCTGAAACCTCTGAAATCTTTTCCGACGACCACCGCAACACCCCTACTACCTCTGATTCACTTCAACATTGAAAATCCCACCAAATGCAGCCACCATCACCACCCTTTTCAACAGTGAAAATGGCAGGAAGACAGCGGTGGTGTGATCTGGTGCTTCTTCGGTGCCGGATTTTTGGGGATTTAGGGTTTGAGGGGTGAGGTCGAGGAGAGTGAGGGTGGAGTAGTGGAAGCCGTAGTGGGGGTGGGGTCGAGGTGGAGGACGGATTTTCTGGCAGACCGATGATGATTTAGGGTTTAAGGGGTGAGGAAGGAGGTGAGATCTGGTAGGGTTTGAGGGGTGAGGAAGGAGATGGCGGTTGTGGTGCTATAGAGAGAGAGAGAAGAGAGAGAGAGAGTAAACTGCCATTTTGATCATCATCCCCAATATCATCATCATCATCCTCCTCATATATTTTTTCTAAAAAAAATTAAAACAAATGAAATTTAAAAAATGATCAAAATGCCCCTGCACTACAGGACAAAATAGGAGGTTGCAACAGTCAAAAAACTAGGGTTTTTGGATTTTGGACTAAAATGGCAACAAAATGCAAACCACAGGGACCCAGATGTAATAAGTTTGAGATTTGGACTAAAGTGGCAAAACTGGCCAAACCACAGGGACCAAAATGACAGTTTACTCTTTTTTTTAATTATACAAGTGTGGTTTGAATCTATTTAAATAAAATAAAAAAAGAATAATCGTTTCCACCCTGGATTATCACAATGTCAAAGCGTTTGTAAAGTCAGCTACAAGATTTCGTAACGAAAAAAGTGTGCCTTTATTGTAAGACTGATGTGTGTAAAATGCAACATATAAAACACATCAATTAAGGCATAAAACTAACCCTTTTTAAGTACTAATGTTGGAAAAAGAGTGTTTTTGTCTTCCTTTTGTATTTTCAGGATGAAATGAGCTCAAAATCACAAAAGAAGCAAAAAGACCCCTAATTCTATCATAATTACAAGAAAAGGAACAAAAGCAAACTGCCCGGACCCTCAACGGCACCTCCCAAGACAAAGAGAAGAGAACAGATGTCTGAACACGCCCCGTGTTCAGTGAACACGGGGGCGTGCCCAGGAAGCAGCAGAAAAGACAAACCAGTAGAAGCTTCCATTGCTCACCACGGGGCCGTGCCCAGCGGACACGGGGGCGTGTTGAAAGTACAGCAGGCGCATTAATTGTAATTCGCAATTACAATTAATGAAGAGAGAGAATGTCAGACGGGCACGGGGCCGTGTTCAGCGAACACGGGGCCGTGTCCAGCGTTCTGTTCAGCCTATAAATAGAGGAGCTTGGCTTCATTCTCTCTCATCCCTTGGCACACCACCTCTCTCACACTTCATCCACCACCCACCACCACCATAACACCATCATCCACCACCATCATCCATTGTCCATCATAGAGTGTGTGAGTCGTCTCGGGATCCAAGATTGATCGTAAGAGTTCTTGACAATCAAGGCCATGTTTGCCTAAGTCTCTTACATCACTTGGTGAAGACAAGTGTTTAGTATAATACTTTTTATTTTTAATCTTTTGCACTTTTTATTTGGTTTTGTATTAATGACTTTAATAACTAGTTACTTATGTTGAAGGTGATCTTTCCTTATCGTTTGTCCGTGGTGTCTTGGCATTATTTTACTGTCTATATAAAATAAAAGATTTTCACCATTCATATCTCCACGGTCTATATGGAGGTATGTTGGCTACCTGGTCGGGGGTTAAGGGAACGGTTTGGTAAAGGTCTTGCCCTTGTTCAGCGTTTAGAGGTCCTGCTTGGGACCTGGGTCAAATTTAGTAGGATCTCCTTCAATGCCCATAGGTATTGGATGGCGGGGATCCAAACTCTTTGACCCCCTCATAAGCTAACTACTATTAATACTATAACCCGGCTATTTAGGACTGTATCCCTGCTGACTCAGACTACTTAGCCGAGGGTAACGTCACCGCCAAAAGCGGGGCCTACCATAATTTGCATTAATAACTTAATTCATTATCTTTCAATAATCCAACCCTTTAGGATTGTATCCTTGCTGACTCAAACTACTGGGTTGAGGGTAACGTCACCTCCGAAAAAGGGGCCTACTACAATAACTAAGATAATCTCTTAAACAAGTGCAAAAGTGCGAAAATAATCAAAGGTTATACTAATACACGTGTCGGATCCAAGTGATTCATCTTGTCTATCTGTTTTTACTTTTATTTTATTTTTCAGCATTTAGTTAGTTTTTATTAGTTTAAAACATTTTTCTAACTTTTTGATTTGATTAGACGTTGAGGATAAACCGGTATTAAAAGCTCTTGTGTCCTTGGACGACCTCGGTATCTTACCAACACTATACTACGTCCACGATGGGTGCACTTGCCCATATGTGTGTTTAGTGTTAGTAAATATCGTGTTTTATAAATTTAAAACTTGACTAAAAGTGTAAAAAGGGCTTAAAAATATATCTAAAATTATATTACACTACACGCACATCAAGTTTTTGGCGCCGCTGCCGGGGACACAAGGATTTTAAGAAAGCTTAAAATCGACGGCCTAATCAGTTTTTCAAAACGCGCGCATTTTTCTGCATTTTAGTTTAGTTTTTGCATTTACAGTAGCTTGAACACGGGGCCGTGCTCGCTGAACACGCCCCCGTGCTGCATATTTTAGAGTAGATACCCAGATACAGAGTCTGACCACGGGGCCGTGTTCACTCAACACGCCCCCGTGCTCAAAGTGACCAGTTAATTTAATTAAAACGCCCAGATACAGTCCCTGAACACGGGGCCGTGTTCACCCAACACGGGGCCGTGTCCAGCTTCTGTTTCCGTCTTATTTTTGTTTTCTGGTCCCGAGACTCAGTTGTAGTCTGTTGAGTGATTCCTATGGATCAATACTCAAGAGATTACAACTACACCTATGATGAGGATGAGTATAGAGGTAATTATTGCACTAATTGTCGTAATACACACTCGGTTCAATATAATACTTCATATCAACCATCCAATTCGTATAACCATTATGAGGAGCCCAGGTACGAGCCATCGACTTCATACACATCCTATGAAGACCAAAGGTATGAACCTCCTCCCTCATACTCGTATTTTGATGAACCAAGGTATGAGCCTTCATACTCATACTTTGAAGATTCAACATATGAGCCACCACCTTCATACACTTATTATGAGGAACCATGGCGTGAACAACCCACCTCATATGAGTACTATGAAGAACAAAGTTTCGACCCTTATCCATCATATACTTACAATGAAGAACAATGGTGTGAACCATCTACTTCATATGAGTACTATGAGGAACCAAGGATCGAACAACCGGATTCAAGCTTAGAGGATCCAAATTCTTTCAATCTCACCGAAGTAACCAATAGGATATTAGAACACATTAAAACTATCGAACGTTGCATAAAAGAATCTCGCGCAAGGGAAGAGGAATCCCGCGCGAGAGAAGAGTTAAAAAGTAATAATAACGTAGAGATAGTTGAAAATGTAAAAATGGAAGAACAAGAAAGTGAAAAACAGACACATGAGTTAAACAACGAAAATGGTGAGTCCGATAATGTTAAAATTCAAGAAGAGTCTAATTTAGAGGAAATTATTCTCTTGTCACCTACTTTCGAAAACAATTGTTTAATAACCCCTCATGCTAAGTTTTTAAAAGAGTTAAACACTAGTGCTAAAATTGAAGAAATGGTAAGTGTTAAGTTAACTAATGATCAAACCTCGCTAATAAAAGAAGATCCTTTTGAAATTAACATCACACCGGTTCCATGTTTCTTTCAAAATTCGTTTATTAGTAATGTCACTATTGATAAAGATCTTTGTGTTAACATAATGCCCAACTACATTTTTGAAAAGTTAAGTATTAGTGATTTTACTCCACTTCAAATACCCATTTTTCTATCCGACCGAAAAGTAATGAAATCAATCGGTGTAGTCGAAGATATTTTGGTTCGAACAAATCAAATGGTAATCCCAACCGACTTCGTCATCTTAGATGATGCCCCCCTAGTCTTGGGAAAACCTTTTGTACAAACTCACAAAGCTTTGAAAAACCGGAAATTCAACAATCTAACTCTTCAATTAGGGGCATTCAAAAGGAGCATAGATCTTGAGCGCTCAATGAAATATCCTTTTGGCAACAATGACCCCCTAATTGAAGATGAAGCTGAACCACCTGATACAAACCACGAGGAAGACCACTTTGTCGACGAAGAGGTAGCCATAGAACAAACTTTTAAAGTTCTTGATCTAGATGAACCACAAAATAAGGTGTCTCCTAAAGACCCACCCATCGAGCTCAAAGAACTCCCTAAAGGTTTGGAATATGCTTTTCTAGGCAAAGATGGTAGTTTACCTGTAATTATTTCGTCTAAATTAACTAGCGTAGAAAAAGAAAAATTAGTTAACCTACTTAAAAAACACAAGAATGCGATCGCTTGGAAGCTTGTAGATATTAAGGGAATAAGTCCTTCCATGTGCACGCACAAAATTTTAATGAATGATGACTACAAAACAGTAATTCAACCACAACGAAGAGTGAACCCCAATGTTCAAGAAGTGGTTAAAAATGAAGTCATCAAACTACTCGACGCCGGACTAATCTACCCTATCTCCGATAGCCCGTGGGTAAGTCCCGTCCAAGTAGTCCCAAAGAAAGGAGGTATGACGGTAATAACTAACGAGAAAAATGAATTAATACCCACAAGAACCGTCACAGGATGGAGAGTCTGTATAGACTATAGGAGATTAAATGAAGCAACAAGGAAAGACCACTTTCCTTTGCCCTTCATTGATCAAATGTTAGAAAGATTATCCGGTCATAAATTTTATTGTTTCTTAGATGGTTTTTCAGGTTACTTTCAAATACCGATAGCACCAGAAGACCAAGAGAAAACAACTTTCACATGCCCCTACGGAACTTTTGCATATCGACGCATGCCATTCGGTCTATGTAATGCGCCTGCAACATTCCAACGTTGTATGGTCGCCATTTTCCATGATATGATTGAAAAAACCATGGAAGTCTTCATGGATGACTTTTCCATCTTTGGAGACTCATATGATCAATGCCTCGATAATCTTGAACGGATGCTATCCCGATGTGAGGAAACTAACCTCGCCCTTAACTGGGAAAAATGCCATTTCATGGTAACAGAGGGAATAGTACTCGGACATAAAATCTCAAGCGAAGGAATGGAAGTTGATCGAGCAAAAATCGAGACCATATCTCGATTACCTCCTCCATCCTCCGTGCGAGCAATCAGAAGTTTCCTAGGGCATGCCGGATTCTATAGAAGGTTTATCAAAGACTTTTCGAAAATTTCAAGACCTCTAACAAAATTGCTTGAAAAAGATGCACCCTTCATCTTTGACAAGGAATGCAATCAAGCATTTCTGACCCTCAAGGAAATGCTAGTCAATGCACCTATCATGATAGCGCCAGATTGGAAATTTCCTTTCGAAATCATGTGCGATGCAAGCGACTTTGCTGTTGGAGCAGTCTTGGGACAAAGAAAAGAAAAACATTTCCACCCAATCTATTATGCTAGTAAAACTCTAAATGATGCACAAGAAAATTATACAACTACAGAGAAAGAGTTACTAGCGGTGGTCTTTGCTTTTGATAAATTTCGTTCTTATCTTGTTCTTTCTAAAACAATAGTTTATACAGACCATGCAGCCATCAGGTACCTCTTCAAGAAGCAAGACGCAAAACCCCGTTTGATAAGGTGGATTCTACTCCTCCAGGAATTCGACATCGAAATCAAGGACAAAAGAGGAGCAGAAAACACTGCTGCAGATCACCTCTCACGCTTAGAAGACCCAGCTTTGGAGACAACCAGGGACGAGCAAATCAACGAAAAATTTCCCACGGAGTCCCTGGAAATGATGGAAAGCAGACAAGAACCATGGTATGCCGACTACGCTAATTTCTTAGCCAGCGGTATAGTCACCAAAGGATGGCCACATCATCAAAGAAAAAAATTCTTTGCTGATGTAAAGCATTACTTTTGGGAAGACCCCTATCTTTTCAAAATGTGTGCTGATCAACTCATCCGAAGGTGTGTCCATGGTAATGAAGCACAAAGAATACTCCGTCATTGTCATGAAGGTCCATACGGAGGACATCATGGTGCCTCAAGTACCGCGAGAAAGGTATTTGATTCTGGATTTTACTGGCCAACCATTTACAAGGATGCACAAAACCTTGTAAAGACATGTGATGCCTGCCAAAGATCAGGTAATATTTCTTCCAAAAACGAAATGCCCCAAAATGGCATTCTCGTTTGTGAAATCTTTGATGTGTGGGGACTCGATTTCATGGGACCTTTCCCACCTTCAAAAGGAAACAAATATATACTTGTGGCGGTCGATTACTTGTCTAAATGGGCAGAAGCCGAAGCTCTTCCAACAAATGATGGAAGAGTAGTAGTAAAATTCCTAAAAAAATTGTTCTCTCGTTTTGGCACACCAAAGGCATTAATAAGTGATAGAGGTACCCATTTTTGTAATCATCAACTCGAAAAAATCTT
Organism: Helianthus annuus; assembly: GCF_002127325.2. Lineage (NCBI taxonomy): Eukaryota > Viridiplantae > Streptophyta > Magnoliopsida > Asterales > Asteraceae > Helianthus > Helianthus annuus. The sequence continues at coordinate 56,662,094 of NC_035446.2, forward strand.
AACAAGATATGGAGTCTATCACCGGGTCTCAACAGCATATCATCCTCAAACAAACGGGCAAGCCGAAGTGACTAATCGAGGTTTAAAACGAATACTTGAGAAAACCGTAGGGATAAATAAAAAAGAATGGGCTGACAAACTAGATGACGCTTTATGGGCTTTTCGAACCGCTTATAAAACCACTATAGGCACAACCCCATATAAACTCGTCTATGGAAAAAGTTGTCACTTGCCAGTAGAAATTGCTCACAAAGCCTACTGGGCAATTAAAAACGTAAACTTAGATTTGGAAGTTGCCGGTAAGAATCGATTTTGTCAAATAAACGAATTAGAAGAACTTAGGAATTATGCATATTCTAACTCCGAAATTTATAAAGAAAGAATGAAAAATTTGCATGATAAATATATTAAATCTAATGAATTTCGGGTTGGAGACCAAGTCCTATTGTTCAATTCGCGACTTCGGTTGTTTCCTGGTAAGTTAAAATCTAGGTGGTCGGGACCTTTTTCAGTCACCCATGTTTTTCCACACGGTGCAGTAGAAATTAAAACTCGAAATGGGACACCATTTAAAGTCAATGGCCAACGGCTGAAACTCTACAGAGGATCCATTGAGGATGAGGAAGAGGAAATCGCACTTCAAACGGTCAACGAATAAACTCATACCAGACATGTCACAGGTAAGTATACATTCGGAACTGGTAAAAATCATCTAACCATTATTCGGAGATAAGGGGCATGCACACAAGCACATAAAAAAAAAAAAAAAAAAAAAAAAAAAAAAAATTTCAAAAAATTTCACCCGGCACGGGGCCGTGTTCGCTGAACACGGGGCCGTGTCGAGGCGACTGTCGGGATAAAACCCATTTGTTCTATCAGTTACACCATTCCACACGCCCCGTTTCGCCGAAAACTCTCTGGTTAGAGGCGATTTTCTGCCAATTTCGAACGTTACCACCAAGCCTAACAACGTCAAGGTATGATTCTATCCTTCTTAGTAGTTAGATTAGTTACTTGCATGTAGTTAAAACATCAAAAATTGGGGGAAATCTAGGGTTCTTCATGTTCATCCGGATCGAACTCAAAATTTTTGATGAAAATTGTTAGTAGTAGTTTAGAGTAGAGTAATAGGAAGTAAATAGCCATGTATTGTTGATAGATTTGTCCGATTTCCAACTAAAAACACAAACCCTTGTTCTTGAACCGAAAAACACAAAATCGAAGGGGTAAAAGGTTTGATTTTGGAAAAATGACACTTAGGGTTTCATTTTCGGGGGAAACCGCTGCTATTAGGCTAAAAATTTTCAGGTTTTCGAAACCGGGACGAAAAAATGAAAATTTGGTGTTACAGACGCCTGAACACGGGGCCGTGTTCGCTGAACACGGGGCCGTGTCCAGCCCACTGTTTGCAGTTTTCAACCTGAATTTCCATGTTTCGCACTAACTTTTGTTGTATTCTTTTCAGATGTCCAAATTCACACGGTTCAATGCCAGCGAACTTGATGCCAGGGCTCGCTATGAGGTCCTACAAACAAGGCCCGAAGAGTATCCCAGGCGGGCGTGCACCGATCTTCTGACAATGGTAAACCAACTGGACCGCTTCAACAACATAGTGACGGGTCCACTGCACGTTGCATTGACTACCCGACTTCGGTCGGTCCACCAATGCACATTGGAGTTCTATAGCACGTTCATCTTCAACTCGAGACGCGACCCGTTTGATCACGAGGCGGTCGAGTTTCGATGTGGGGGTACGACCTATAGAACCTCCATGGCGCAGTTCGGATCAATCATTGGGCTGTACAAAGACGAAGAAGCGGGAAACGAGGAGAATACCGGGGGAATGCGAGACCTGGACGCAAGTGAACGTCAAGCAGCATGGGCACAAATCGGTGAAGGGATCTATAACTCCAGCAGCACAAAGAGTACCAAACTGAGGGACCCGCTATACCGTTACATCCACAGGCTCCTCACGTACTCGTTGAACCAACGCCATGACAGTAGTGGCGTTGTTGGGGTTAGAGATTTGGTTGTCCTCCACTGCATCCATAACCGGAAGCCTCTCGATGTTTCTTACCTCCTACTGCGGAACATGCACTTAAACCGCCTTGCCACTGCTCCTACACCAATCTTCTTCGGGGGATGGGTGTACCGTCTTTTCAAGCACTTCGCGAACATCCCGAAGTCCTTCGAAAGGAGCCCATGGTCGGGACGGGTTGATTACCATATCTGCCGGGCCATGAACTTGCTCTATGAAGCGGAGGACGGGACGGTGAGCTTTCAAAGGACGCAAGGCTACGCATGGAACCCGCAAGAGGCTCTAGTTCTTCACGCACCACCTCCACATTTCCAATACCCTCCCCAAGGCGATCCGGGTCAATCCTCCTCTCAAGGAGGCGGTTTTCCTAATTTCCAAAGTTTGCATGATCTTTTGCAGGAAAACCTCATGTGCACTCGGAACACCTACAACCTTGCCAACAACACACATCTCCGGGTGGGAGCTATCGAACGCAGCGTCAACGACATACAAGATGACATCGGTAGCATCCGGGAGTACATGGCGAGGCAGGGAGGCGGAGGTGAAGACAGTGATGAAGATATGGAGTAGGAGGCCGGGAGGAGCAAAGGGCTAGCTGGTTATGAGCCCACAGGTTTGATCACCCTTTCCTATCGAACAATTCATGGCCTGCGTGCCATTTGTCAAGACAATTTACTTTCCTTAACTCTTTTCTTTTTATTTTTACTTTGTTTTTACTTTGTGTTGGATAATGTTTAACTATGGTAAGATTAGGATGTTTGGTGCTTGGTTGGATGGTATTGAATGCTTGAACAGGTGTAATGCAAGGGTTAGAATGCTAAACACTAGCACTCGCAGCCCTAGGAGGAAGAAACCGGGAGAAAACCATATTTTTCTGGCTAACAGACTGTCCACACGGGGACGTGTTCAGCCGACACGCCCCCGTGTCCATCTCCCAGATCTGCTGTTTGGCTACTGACCTGCAGATTTTTGTCCAACACGTGGCCGTGTTCACCCAACACGCCCCCGTGTTCACCCTCTGTAAGTTCTTCGTTACTGGCAGTTCTCCACGGGGCCGTGTTCAATGAACACGGGGCCGTGTCCAGAGTGCCAGTAACACAAATCTTTGTTTTGAAACACACTTTTACATATTTTAATCAACCAAAAACTCTATTTTTGGACACATTGAGGACAATGTGTAATTTAAGTGTGGGGGGGATGCTAAAACCTTGGAATTTTGCAAAATCCTAAAACAAGCTTTACACAAAACTCTATTGGAACCGCTAAACACCCCAAATTTTTTCAAAAACTTTTTCATTTTTTTTTATTTATTTACTTGTCTTAGTTTAAGTTGGGAATAACAAGTTATAAAAGGGTTATATTTTTACAAACTTACAACCGATAGCGTCGTAATAAAAAGAACTAACATAAGAAAATTATGAAACGGTATAACAAGTCTAGCTAAAATTCGATTATATATGCTTGTTCACATTAAAAACCCATTCCCACAAAAAGTGAGTTTTGAGCCTTTATTGAGCATAAAAATACACATATTTTAGATTAAATGCTCATTTTTCGTTTCTTGTGTGAATAGCCGCTCGGTTTTTACAAATCTAGAACTTGCCACGACGATACATTCCCGGTCCTTACCAACTTAAACCCAAGTAAGTAAATGATGGAGGCATTAGGACTAACTATTTTTCTTTCAAAACCATTATTTTTCATTTTTTTTACCTACCCAAAATCCCCCTAGAAAACCCCTTTGAGCCTAAACCTTTCATTTCATTACCCCCAAAACAATTTTTTTTTACCCACCAAAAACCTTTTTCATTTTTTTCACCTTTATTTTAGTAACATACTCGGTTTTTCATAAACATACCCTTTACGTGACGAAAAAAAAAAAAAAAAAAAAAAAAATGTTGAAGTCAAAAACAAACATAAGCTACAAAAAGCTTGTTTGGAGAAATACTTCAAAAATAAATGTCACCAAAAATAAGGTATTTTACGAAAACCGACACTTGTTACGATTTTCGCCCTTTTTACTAACCACTAACCAACCACCCACCTTTAAACCCAAGCCTTCACCCCAAAAGACCTCTTGATATTTACAAAGGTAAAAAGTTAAAAAGGAGGAGGATTGATCGCTTGGCAAGCATATGGAAAATGTAAATCCGTGCCGCTCTCGAGCGATTCACTTAAATATACACCTTCGGCCGAGTGATTGAGTGATCTCCCGTGAGGTATGTGAACTTGTATATAAATGGAATTTTAATAAGGCATGCTATGCCAAATTAAGTAGTTTATCTTATGAAAAGTTCAAAATAAACCATGACGAATAAGATTGTAAATAAAATAAAAATAGAACCTATACAAACCTTGGATTCCCGACACTCTAGGACAAGTTAAAAAAACTTCTCTTCTACCTATTCCATTTGGGAGTGTAAGCCACATTAAAAGAGTTTTGCTTGAGGACAAGCAAAAGTTCAAGTGTGGGGGTATTTGATGTGTGTAAAATGCAACATATAAAACACATCAATTAAGGCATAAAACTAACCCTTTTTAAGTACTAATGTTGGAAAAAGAGTGTTTTTGTCTTCCTTTTGTATTTTCAGGATGAAATGAGCTCAAAATCACAAAAGAAGCAAAAAGACCCCTAATTCTATCATAATTACAAGAAAAGGAACAAAAGCAAACTGCCCGGACCCTCAACGGCACCTCCCAAGACAAAGAGAAGAGAACAGATGTCTGAACACGCCCCGTGTTCAGTGAACACGGGGGCGTGCCCAGGAAGCAGCAGAAAAGACAAACCAGTAGAAGCTTCCATTGCTCACCACGGGGCCGTGCCCAGCGGACACGGGGGCGTGTTGAAAGTACAGCAGGCGCATTAATTGTAATTCGCAATTACAATTAATGAAGAGAGAGAATGTCAGACGGGCACGGGGCCGTGTTCAGCGAACACGGGGCCGTGTCCAGCGTTCTGTTCAGCCTATAAATAGAGGAGCTTGGCTTCATTCTCTCTCATCCCTTGGCACACCACCTCTCTCACACTTCATCCACCACCCACCACCACCATAACACCATCATCCACCACCATCATCCATTGTCCATCATAGAGTGTGTGAGTCGTCTCGGGATCCAAGATTGATCGTAAGAGTTCTTGACAATCAAGGCCATGTTTGCCTAAGTCTCTTACATCACTTGGTGAAGACAAGTGTTTAGTATAATACTTTTTATTTTTAATCTTTTGCACTTTTTATTTGGTTTTGTATTAATGACTTTAATAACTAGTTACTTATGTTGAAGGTGATCTTTCCTTATCGTTTGTCCGTGGTGTCTTGGCATTATTTTACTGTCTATATAAAATAAAAGATTTTCACCATTCATATCTCCACGGTCTATATGGAGGTATGTTGGCTACCTGGTCGGGGGTTAAGGGAACGGTTTGGTAAAGGTCTTGCCCTTGTTCAGCGTTTAGAGGTCCTGCTTGGGACCTGGGTCAAATTTAGTAGGATCTCCTTCAATGCCCATAGGTATTGGATGGCGGGGATCCAAACTCTTTGACCCCCTCATAAGCTAACTACTATTAATACTATAACCCGGCTATTTAGGACTGTATCCCTGCTGACTCAGACTACTTAGCCGAGGGTAACGTCACCGCCAAAAGCGGGGCCTACCATAATTTGCATTAATAACTTAATTCATTATCTTTCAATAATCCAACCCTTTAGGATTGTATCCTTGCTGACTCAAACTACTGGGTTGAGGGTAACGTCACCTCCGAAAAAGGGGCCTACTACAATAACTAAGATAATCTCTTAAACAAGTGCAAAAGTGCGAAAATAATCAAAGGTTATACTAATACACGTGTCGGATCCAAGTGATTCATCTTGTCTATCTGTTTTTACTTTTATTTTATTTTTCAGCATTTAGTTAGTTTTTATTAGTTTAAAACATTTTTCTAACTTTTTGATTTGATTAGACGTTGAGGATAAACCGGTATTAAAAGCTCTTGTGTCCTTGGACGACCTCGGTATCTTACCAACACTATACTACGTCCACGATGGGTGCACTTGCCCATATGTGTGTTTAGTGTTAGTAAATATCGTGTTTTATAAATTTAAAACTTGACTAAAAGTGTAAAAAGGGCTTAAAAATATATCTAAAATTATATTACACTACACGCACATCAAAGACAAGTGTCAACTATGTTTTTTTATTAACGACAAATTTATTTTAATTCCTATCCTTTGTAGGTCTTGAACATAGACCTCCTCCACCCAAACTCAAGTGTTTTAAAGATTTTGCGTGTGCTAATCAATCACCACCTCATTTATATATACATGTTGAAAATATTGTTAAATGTTCATGGTTGTGTTTCTCTTTCTTTTATCTCAAATTTAAACGTTTTTGGTCTTTTGTTTCATATTTTAACAATTTTTAGTCTTTCACGAAATAAAAATGTTGAAAATGTAAGGTTTTATGTGACAATTAAGTAATTATCGTTTATGTTTGCAACGGACAAGTAAATAAACTAACAAGTCTAGAGGTATACAGAACTTTTTTTCCTTAAAACCTCAAATTCAGTTACTAACCGAACTGGTTCAGGTTGTTTTTTTTAACGGCAAATTTGGATTACTGACGGACCACTAGAGTATCATCGTGCCACCAGCGGAACCACCTGATCATATCCATCTCCACTAGGCATAATGTCTATACACCAATTCAGGAGGAAACCCAATAAATATGGGAAACCCCCTTATGAGAATCGAACTCAGGGCCTATTGGTCCCGAAATCTTATCTCACCCCTAAGATATCACTAGGCTATAAATCCATGGACAAACCGGTTCATGTTTAAAACCAATTTTGGTTAAAAGTAACCATCATTTATTAGAGCAGTTATGATCAGGTTGGAGAGTTTTTCCAACCCATTTGGGTTGATCCGCTTTTATTTAAATATATATAATAAAATATAATAAATCGAAATATATATATTTTTAATAACTTAAAGATTTTCAAACGTAATACGTTTTAAATCCCAATATCTTTCTATACTAATAAATAAAAATCTTTTTTGGACACATGTTTCTGGTGCTTTCTCACCTTATTTTTCTATTTATCTCTTATATTAAATAATAATAATAATTAAAAAAAATACTAGATAAGAATAAATATTTAGATAAGGAAAAACGTTTGTTTTTATTATGAGCACAACAACAACAACAACAACAACAACAACAACAACAACAACAACAACAACAACAACAACAACAACAACAACAACAACAACAACAACAACAACAACAACAACAACAACAACAACAACAACAACAACAACAACAACAACAACAACAACAACAACAACAACAACAACAACAACAACAACAACAACAACAACAACAACAACAACAACAACAACAACAACAACAACAACAACAACAACAACAACAACAACAACAACAACAACAACAACAACAACAACAACAACAACAACAACAACAACAACAACAACAACAACAACAACAACAACAACAACAACAACAACAACAACAACAACAACAACAACAACAACAACAACAACAACAACAACAACAACAACAACAACAACAACAACAACAACAACAACAACAACAACAACAACAACAACAACAACAACAACAACAACAACAACAACAACAACAACAACAACAACAACAACAACAACAACAACAACAACAACAACAACAACAACAACAACAACAACAACAACAACAACAACAACAACAACAACAACAACAACAACAACAACAACAACAACAACAACAACAACAACAACAACAACAACAACAACAACAACAACAACAACAACAACAACAACAACAACAACAACAACAACAACAACAACAACAACAACAACAACAACAACAACAACAACAACAACAACAACAACAACAACAACAACAACAATAATAATTATTATTTTAAACAAAAATTAAATAAGAATATAAACGTTTATTTTTATTATGATCATAGTAAATAAGAATAATAACAATAATTTTAAACAAAAAAATTAATTAAGAATAAATGTGATTGAAATTATGGTAAATTAGGAATCAAATGTTCTCGTTTGATATATACTTAATAATTGTATTATTGTTTTTTTTTTCACTAGAATTAAATTATTATTCTAGGTCAGTCATATGATTCTATCAAATTGTAAGTGTTTTTAAACGGATCACTATCCAGTCAACTCTTTTTGTATCCCATTTGAATCTACCATATCTAACTTAATAAGATTTCTCGTAGATCTATCCCATTTTTTCGGGTTAACGAAAAGAAGTTAATAAAATGAGTTTCAAACTTAATTCTTAAGTTTGGATTTAAAATCCGGTTCATTTTAGTTTTATCTTGTTAGGACCGGTTTTGACTCCGAAACGATTGCGAACCAAACGTGTGACGTACGGAATCCGTACATGAATGTGACCGAACACACGAGACGTAATATAATCGTGATTCTATTAGAAATATATGAAATCGTACAGCACCTGATCACGTGAACAATACTTTCTCTCTCTAGCTCTAGCTCTCCAAGTCTTCAAATAAGCAAAAGTCTCTAATCTAAGGCATAAGCCTCCTGTTTATAGGCCAAGGCTTTAATGAGATTTCTCATTAAATACAATATTGCCACCTTGCCTTTTCTATCTAATATTACAATATAAAGCAAGTTTTCTTCAGTTTCTGCTACAACTCGTATTGACGGAGGCGATAGACATTACTGCACCAACAGACTCCCCCTTGGATATTGTCGCAGTCAATCCGTAGCATCTTGTCTTACTCTCTCTCTTTGAGTCTTCTTGAAGCTTTAACACGTGTTCATTAACGCAGACTCCCTCTTGCTTGAACAGAATCCCCGTGGATCTGTCTTCAGCTTCAGCTCCCCCTTTCTGTAGACTATTTTCTTCATCAGGCTCCCCCTTTCGTCAAGCTTCCATGCTTTTGGGATCGACACCTGGCTTTCCGGTTACAAGCTCTTTCAGGATAGATATCTGGCTCTTTGAAAGTATGCTCCCCCTTGCGTTGAGCTCGTCTTCAGAATCCGCCTTAGACTCGGCTATCGGGATCGTAGTCTGGTACAACATCTGCAAATCCTCAAACATTTATAAGTAAAACATTTTGAACATTCAATTGTCCAGGAATTATAGCCTGGCTCTATTAAACTTTCTAAATCAAGATCCTGGCTTTAAGATATAATAACATGAATACATCCAGGATTCATGATGTGTGTAAAATGCAACATATAAATTACATCAAATGAGGCATAAAACTAACCCTTTTTAAGTACTAATGTTGGAAAAAGTGTGTTTTTGTCTTCCTTTTGTATTTTCAGGATGAAATGAGCTCAAATTCACAAAAGAAGCAAAAAGACAGCTAAATCTAACATAAATACAAGAAAAGGAATAAAAGTGGATTGCCCGACCCCTCACGGCATCCTCCCAAGCAAGAATAGAAAAGTCAGAAGACTGAACACGCCCCGTGCTCAGCCAGCACGGGGCCGTGCCCAAGAAGCAGCAGAAAAGACAAACCTATAGAAGCTTCTATTGCCCACCACGGGGCCGTGTCCAGTGAGCACGGGGGCGTGGCGAAAGTACAACAGGTGCATTAATTGTAATTGCGAATTACAATTAATGAAGAGAGATAGTGTCAGACGGGCACGGGGGCGTGTCCAGCGGACACGGGGCCGTGCCCAGCCTTCTATTCAGCCTATAAATAGGAGTGCTTGGCTTCATTTCAGCTCATCCCTTGGCACACCACCTCTCTCACACTTCATCCACCACCCACCACCATTACAACACCATCATCCACCACCATCATCCATCATCCATTGTCCATCATAGAGTGTGTGAGTCGTCTCGGGATCCAAGATTGATCGTAAGAGTTCTTGACAATCAAGGCCATGTTTGCCTAAGTATCTTACATCACTTGGTGAAGACAAGTGTTTAGTATAATACTTTTTATTTTTAATCTTTTGCACTTTTTATTTGGTTTTGTATTAATGACTTTAATAACTAGTTACTTATGTTGAAGGTGATCTTTCCTTATCGTTTGTCCGTGGTGTCTTGGCATTATTTTACTGTCTATATAAAATAAAAGATTTTCACCATTCATATCTCCACGGTCTATATGGAGGTATGTTGGCTACCTGGTCGGGGGTTAAGGGAACGGTTTGGTAAGGGTCTTGCCCTTGTTCAGCGTTTAAGAGGTCCTGCAAGGGACCTGGGTCAAATTTAGTAGGATTTCCTTCAATGCCCATAGGTATTGGATGGCGGGGATCCAAACTCTTTGACCCCCTCATAAGTTAACTACTATTAATACTATAACCCGGCTATTTAGGACTGTATCCCTGCTGACTCAGACTACTTAGCCGAGGGTAACGTCACCGCCAAAAGCGGGGCCTACCATAATTTGAATTAATAACTTAATTCATTATCTTTCAATAATCCGACCCTTTAGGATTGTATCCTTGCTGACTCAAACTACTGGGTTGAGGGTAACGTCGCCTTCAAAAGAGGGGCCTACTACAATAACTAAGATAATCTCTTAAATAAGTGCAAAAGTGCGAAAATAATCAAAGGTTATACTAATACACGAGTCGGATCCAAGTGATTCATCTTGTCTGTCTGTTTTTATTTTTATTTTATTTTTATTTTATTTTTCAGCATTTAGTTTGTTTTTATTTTCTTAGTTTAAAAACCTTTTCTAACTTTTTGATTTGATTAGACGTTGAGGATAAACCGGTACTAAAAGCTCTTGTATCCTTGGACGACCTCGGTATCTTACCAACACTATACTACGTCCACGATGGGTGCACTTGCCCATATGTGTGTTTAGTGTTAGTAAATATCGTGTTTTATAAATTGAAAACTTGGCTAAAAGTGTAAAAAGGGCTTAAATATATATCAAAAACATATACACACTGACACGCATCAAGTTTTTGGCGCCGTTGCCGGGGACACAAGGATTTTAAGAAAGTTAGGAATCAACGGCCTAATCATATTTTTATTTTTCTTTTTAATTTTTAGGATTTTCTTAGTTTTTCAGCTTCTGCAGAGCTCAGCACGGGCCGTGCCCGCTGAACACGCCCCGTGCTCAATCATTGGAACTGGCAATCCTGTTTTAAGTCAGACAGTAAGCTGAACACGGGGCCGTGCCCACTCAACACGCCCCCGTGCCCAAGATTCACTTACTGAAAACAGAACCGTTAGATCCCGGCGGTTGGTAATTTCTGACATAAACATGAGTGATAGTAATTCTTTTTACTTTCGGCACTCTTATGGTACGTGGTGTCAATTATGTGGAGGCGAACATGAAGAATTAAAATGTTACTTTCTAAATTATAGGCCCCATTACATAGACCCACCAATTCCTTATAACCTTAAAAGGGGCGAAAGTAAAAATAAGCACTATCTCTCCCTCGAATGCGCCCAGCCAGATATTCTAGGGGAAATGCTCCTTGACGAGTTATTTCAACTAGAAGAACTAATTCTAAATTGGTCAAAAGAACTTAGGAAGGATTTCATTGATCCGCCCCAAGACGATGACCATGAAGAAATGTTGGAACTGCATTCCGACAACCTCGTTGCTCCCAAAAATACCTTCATACCTAGCGAAGACTTGGACGATAGTCGTCCCTGTGCCGATTGTGCCGTGAAGGACTCTCCATCGACTTCGTTCGGTGCATACATAGACCTGAGCGATTCGGCATACACCTTCTTTAACGAGAGCCCGGGAAAGGGTTGGACTTTTCCACCTAGAATGAAAATAGGAATTACCCTCACCGACAACCTCTTGCGTTCTCGCCTTAGTCTAGGACAATTAAGGTATCTTAGGCACTATGGAGTTGTTCCAACCAATCAAGAGCCACCCGATACTGGTAAGTTCCTTGAAAAAACTAGATAACTTCATAAAATAGTCCCTCGACACGGGGCCGTGTCCAGCCAACACGCCCCCGTGTCCACCAAAAGATTCCCTTCTGATCAGCACGTCAGAATACGGACAAACTGTGTCAGAACTCCACCTGCACACGGGGCCGTGTCCAACGAACACGGGGCCGTGTCCAGGATGCTGTCGTTTTCTATAAATGCAGCCAAGAATTCTGCACATTTGGACCAACTTGGGACAGAGATTTGAAGGAATCTTCTCTCAACTATCCTAGGTAAGTCTAAAAGAAGGTTCCAACAACTCATCTTGTCCTTTCCTCTTCTAGCCATTTCCTTCTTCTCCATCTTTCTCCAAGAACTACCATTAAAAGTTTGAATTCTTCAAACTTTGTGGTAGGGATTAATGAGTTTTGTTCAAGGAATCTTGGTAAAAATATGTTAGGTAACATTGTTTTAAGTTATTAATGTTTAAAAGAACCTCACAAGTTCAGAAAATAACTTAAAATTTCAAGTTTCCTTGCTTCAAAATTCTGCAGAAAGATGAACACGGGGCCGTGCTCAATGAGCACGGGGCCGTGTCCAGACACTGTTTCATCAAATAAACTATTTTCAGTTTATTTTTTTAGAATGTCAAGTGAAGGCAGCGAAACATCTTCCGTGCATTCATCAAACAGCCGAAGAGGAAGGAGGCCCTCCGTTGAAGCTACGCTTGTGCACTATGTGATAGCATTAAGGGAGACTCTCGACGAAATGACGTCAGTAGAGGAGGTCCTAATAGACCGTATTAACGATCTCACGGTGGGACTTGAAAGCAGCTTCCAAGAGATTAACCTCTTGCACCAGAGGTTAAATATTCTTGTAGCACCCCCGATGGAACCAGTCCTTCCACAACAGGATTGGAACCTAGCACTCGGGATTAACAACCCTACCGGGTGGGAAGATTTTCCGGCGGAACCTACCATGGAGCACCAACAAGAGATCCAGGTGGAAATCGAAACTCCTCAAACTAATGCCAATGAGCCTACTTTTCTCCTTCCAAGGGAGGTGGAGGAGTGGCTCGCCGACATATGAGGAAAGCCACACCCGGAAGATGGAGTTTTAAAAAGGCCTTGTCAAACCAAGATTAGTAGCTTCTTGGAAATTTTAGTAATTAAAATAAAGTATAGGCTAGAACTCCATGTTTTAGTATTTCCTTGTTTTCACATTTAGTTTAATGTACGATCTCTCTATGGTGGCAATGAAATGATGGTTTTTAAAGTTCGATGGTTCATAATGAATAAAACACACTCATGGTGGTAAAGGATGAAAAGGGAAACGAGAAAAATGGCCCCATGCACAAGAACAAGGCAACCTGACATAAATTTCTCCATTACAGAAGGCTCAACACGGGCTGTGTCCAACCAACACGGCCCCGTGCTGAACCCCCTGCAGAAAATGCCCAATTCAGGTAACTGGACACGGGCCGTGTTCACCAGACACGTCCCCGTGTCCAGGCTTCTGTCTCATTTCTTTAATTTTTGTTACTGGCACCTGAACACGGGGCCGTGTCCGGTCCCCACGGGGCCGTGTCCAGACTGCCAGTAACATAAATCTTTGCTTTTTAACACCGTATTACACATCCAATCAACCTAAAAATTTATTTTTGAGACACATTGAGGACAATGTGTAATTTAAGTGTGGGGGGGAAGCTAAAACCTTGAAATTTTGCAAGTCCTATTAACAAGCCTTACACAAAACTCTATTGGAACCGCTAAACACCCCAAATTTTTTTCAAAAAAAATTTTCATTTTTTTTATTTGTCTAAAGTTTAAGTTGGAATCCTAAGATTAATAAGGTTATATTTTTACAAATTTACAACTGAGAGCGTCGTAATAACAAGAACCAACATAAGAAAATTATGAAACGGCATGACAAGCTTAGTTAAAATTTGATTATATATACTTGATCACATAAAAACCCATTCCCACAAAAGTGAGTTTTGAGCCTTTATTGAGCATAAAAAATTTACATCTTTTGACTAAATGCTCATTTTTCGTTTCTTGTGTGAATAGCCGCTTGGTTCTTACGACTCTAGAACTTGCCAAGACGATTCATTCCCGGTCATTACCAACTTAAACCTAAGTAAGTAAATGATGGAGGTATTAGGACTAACCATTTTTTTTCTACACCATTATTTTTCATTTTTTTGACCACCTACCCAAAATCCCCCTAGTTAACCCCCTTTGAGCCTAAACCTTTCATTTCTTTACCCTAAAAACCCTTTTTACCCACCAAAAACCCTTTTTATTTTCACCATTTATTTTAGTAACAAGCTCGGTTTTTCGTGTGACAAAAAAAAAATGAAAAAACGATGATGAAGTTAGAAATAAACGAACAAAGCTATCAAAACGAAAAGCTTGTTTGGAGAAATACTTCGAAATAAAAAGTCAATAAAACAAAGTGTTTTACGAAAACCGACATTTTTTACACCTTTTCGCCCTTTCACTAACCACTAACCCAACCACCCACCTTTAGCCCAAGGCTAACCCTTCACCCAAAAAGCCCTCTTGATATTTACAAAGGTATAAAGTTAAAAAGGAGGAGGATTGATTGCTTGGCAAGCTTATGGTAGGAATAAGTTCCATGCGCTCTCGAGTGATTCACTAAAAATACACCTTCGGCCGAATGTTGAGTGATTCCCCGTGAGGTATGTGAACTTGTATATAAATGAAATTTTAAAAAGGCATGCTATGCCCAAGTAAGTAAGTTCTCTTATGAAACATTCTAAATAAATCATAACGAATAGGATTGTAAATAAATAAAAATAAAACCCAAAAACATCTTGGATTCCCGACACTCTATGACAAGCCAAAAACCTTCTCTTCTACCCATTCCATTTGGGAGTGTAAGCCACATATTAAAGAGTTTTGCTTGAGGACAAGCAAAAGTTCAAGTGTGGGGGTATTTGATGTGTGTAAAATGCAACATATAAATTACATCAAATGAGGCATAAAACTAACCCCTTTTAAGTACTGATGTTGGAAAAAGAGTGTTTTTGTCTTCCTTTTGTATTTTCAGGATGAAATGAGCTCAAATTCACAAAAGAAGCAAAAAGACAGCTAAATCTAACATAAATACAAGAAAAGGAATAAAAGTGGATTGCCCGACCCCTCACGGCATCCTCCCAAGCAAGAATAGAAAAGTCAGAAGACTGAACACGCCCCGTGCTCAGCCAGCACGGGGCCGTGCCCAAGAAGCAGCAGAAAAGACAAACCTATAGAAGCTTCTATTGCCCACCACGGGGTCGTGTCCAGTGAGCACGGGGGCGTGGCGAAAGTACAGTAGGCGCATTAATTGTAATTGCGAATTACAATTAATGAAGAGAGATAGTGTCAGACGGGCACGGGGGCGTGTCCAGCGAACACGGGGCCGTGCCCAGCCTTCTGTTCAGCCTATAAATAGGAGTGCTTGGCTTCATTTCAACTCATCCCTTGGCACACCACCTCTCTCACACTTCATCCACCACCCACCACCATCACAACACCATCATCCACCACCATCATCCATTGTCCATCATAGAGTGTGTGAGTCGTCTCGGGATCCAAGATTGATCGTAAGAGTTCTTGACAATCAAGGCCATGTTTGCCTAAGTCTCTTACATCACTTGGTGAAGACAAGTGTTTAGTATAATACTTTTTATTTTTAATCTTTTGCACTTTTTATTTGGTTTTGTATTAATGACTTTAATAACTAGTTACTTATGTTGAAGGTGATCTTTCCTTATCGTTTGTCCGTGGTGTCTTGGCATTATTTTACTGTCTATATAAAATAAAAGATTTTCACCATTCATATCTCCACGGTCTATATGGAGGTATGTTGGCTACCTGGTCGGGGGTTAAGGGAACGGTTTGGTAAGGGTCTTGCCCTTGTTCAGCGTTTAAGAGGTCCTGCAAGGGACCTGGGTCAAATTTAGTAGGATCTCCTTCAATGCCCATGGGTATTGGATGGCGGGGATCCAAACTCTTTGACCCCCTCATAAGTTAACTACTATTAATACTATAACCCGGCTATTTAGGACTGTATCCCTGCTGACTCAGACTACTTAGCCGAGGGTAACGTCACCGCCAAAAGCGGGGCCTACCATAATTTGCATTAATAACTTAATTCATTATCTTTCAATAATCCGACCCTTTAGGATTGTATCCTTGCTGACTCAAACTACTGGGTTGAGGGTAACGTCGCCTTCAAAAGAGGGGCCTACTATAATAACTAAGATAATCTCTTAAATAAGTGCAAAAGTGCGAAAATAATCAAAGGTTATACTACTACACGAGTCGGATCCAAGTGATTCATCTTGTCTATCTATTTTTATTTTTATTTTATTTTTCAGCATTTAGTTAGTTTTTATTTTCTTAGTTTAAAAACCTTTTCTAACTTTTTGATTTGATTAGACGTTGAGGATAAATCGGTACTAAAAGCTCTTGTGTCCTTGGACGACCTCGGTATCTTACCAACACTATACTACGTCCACGATGGGTGCACTTGCCCATATGTGTGTTTAGTGTTAGTAAATATTGTGTTTTATAAATTTAAAACTTGGCTAAAAGTGTAAAAAGGGCTAAAATATATATCAAAAACATATACACACTGACACGCATCAATTCACTTGATTCTCTTCCCCTATCAACAATCTTCATAGATTTGACAGTTTTAGCAAATAGTATCGAAAATTGGCTCTTTTACAGATTTTCACAGTTTAAGAATCCAAAACCCTCTTAGTTAATCATCCAAGTCCAACTTAATGACCTTGGAGATGTCACAAACTGTTTTTGATTTTTGATTTTTGATTTTTGATTTTAAAACTCCAAGTTTCAAATTAATGAACTTGATTTATTTTCAGAAACACGATCAGCATACTAGATTTTGAAACTCAGTATCCCAGACATCGGTTGTCGAAAATAAAGCAGAAATCAAAATCTTTTTGTATTTTTCTGAAACATAAAGCAGTAAAGAAATATTTACAAACATATTTACAGACAATATTTTTGTTTGAGTTCGCGTTAGAGGATCATATTAGTTTATGACAAATCACTAGTACCGTTGAGCTTTAAACCCTTTAAGTTCTAAACGATTCACTTAGATTGTCAATATACTGATCCACTTAAATTTTCACACAAACTTCAATTGATTCGAGATACGAAATTAGTGTTTTAAAAACTTAAACTTATTCGCGTGTCCCACCTCAGAATATACTCTCGTATCAAAATTCCCTAGATTCAGTCTTAAAGGTGAGTATACCAATTTGATATCTGTATCTGGGTTAGTGCGAGACCTTGAGAGCTCAGGTATGAACTTCCGTTCAGTCAAAGAGATGAAGGCTCGACTTTAGGTGTGTTCCCTTTAGGGAATCTTTTCTTCAACTGCAATTGATTCACATCTTTCGATATTTTTCAATTTTTTATGCAGAGGGTAAGCTTTTAAAGCACATAAAGTATTATACGAGGTCTAGGCCATTGCTTCCGCAAAATCAGAAGACCATGTATAATACCCCAGATATCAAACAGTATAAAGACCTAGTATCTCAGAATCAGGCAATCTCTCAAATAAGATTTCGGGGGTTACCCATATATCCGAGAGATGTTCCCCACGAGATAAGTAAAGTATTTATATTTAGGTTTATATCTCGAAAACAATCTACTAAGCGTGTAAAAACCTACTGGCATATCATCAGTGAGACCGTTTATCACATTTTAACATTCCAATTCTTTAGCGTACTGTGATTGTCTACTGATGTACTATGATTTCCTCTTTTTACACAAAAACTCTTTTTCATTTTCTCATGTTTTTGTCGTTTTTCAATATTTTTCAATTCAAAATGAGTTTTGTGCTTTTTCAAATTTTCAAATGTATTTGTATTTTCAAAATTTTTACTCCCCCTAAAATCCAAAACATTTAACGAAAATTTGATAACCGATGTAGACAACTTTGTTTCGCCATCCATTTTCTACTTCACATGCTCTGTTTTGCAGAAAATATAACGTACCCCCATGATTTACAACACATTGATTTTTACAGTTTGAAAACCGTTTTTCAATCTTGTGAAATTAATCATGTTTGTTCCGACGTGAGGGTTTCGGCATATTCACTCAACATATTTTTGAAATTTTTGATTTTTTGACAAATTTAAAAACAAACATATTTTTATTTTTCAAATTTTTGACAAAATAAAATCATATTTTTGGTTTTTAAATTTTTCAACTTTTAGGGTTTTTGAAATATTGTTTATTTATGTACAGAAATCAAACAAACTCCCTGTTCAACAGTAGCAGGGACCAGCAGCCTCCTCTTCTCGTGCCAGGCTGCTCCGATTTCCATTTTCACAATCTTCAGTTTTCTTGAGCACCTGCACATTCAACTATTCAATCACTTGAACAATTTAGCCCAGGTCTGTTTGACCTTAGGTATTTCAACACAATATACATCATTTAACTTTGGAAAATCTTTGTCATTTTGTACAAAGACTTTTTCAATTTTAATTTCAACTTTTTTCATCATTTACCGAAGCGATTTGTTTCTTAGCAGACCATGTTTGACCTTTTGGAATACCTCTTTTGTAAAAATGTGAATCTTTTTGAACATTTTGATTCTGAACAACATTTGATTTCCAAAACTGTTGTGGTTTTGTTGCATCGACATTTGTTCTCCAACTCTGTGTTGTTCTAAGTCTGGGTGTGTGAGAATTCCAAGTCTGTTTAGAATCGAACCTATTCGGGTTTGATTTCCAAGTTTGATTTGAAACAAACTTGTTTGTGTTATACCTCCAAGTTTGTTTTGAATCAAATCTGGTTGACCTTTGTTTCACATCCTCAGATTTATGTTTCACAATATCATCAGACTTCTTTTTCTCAACATCAACAGGTTTCGGATTTGAACACTTGCGTGCAAGATGTCCAGTTTGATCACATTTGAAACATGTTCTCTTGGACACATTTTTGACATGTTGTTGTTGTTTTTCTGAGTATAGAACTCTTCATTAGACTGTCATCTAAATTTGAATTCTTTCTCCTCTTCTGAACTTGTCCCATGAACAAAGTTCATCTTCTTCTGATAATTTTATTTTTCATTTTTATTCCAGTTTTGTTTCTTTATATAACCCAAACCAGCTTTTATGTTTTTCTTATTAAGACCAGGTTTATTATAAAAAGTTTTGTGACCTTTTCCTGCAAATTTTGGAATTTCAGATTTTTCAATCTCAACCATTTTGAAAACTTTGTCAATCTTTTCTGAAATCACATTCTGAATCGGGAATACAACATCTAAGAATAATTTGTCCGATCCAATCATGGTATAAACCAATCCTTTTGAATCATCATTCAAATTTTTCTCGGATTTTGAGTTTTTCAGATATTCATCATGAAAACTACCTTCATTTTCATCCTGTGATTCAGATTTACCTGTTTCAACCAACTCTTCTTTCAACACACTTTCAACGACCTTACCTACCACCTCTGAATCACTAGAATTATCAGATTTGGAATAGGTTACGTCAATGTTATCTGGCAATTGATCTACCATGTTGAAAGCTTTTTCGACCTTTTCATCATCATAAGATGCAAACTTTTCCGGTGGAGGAACTTGATGATACTCAGAACCAATGCCCTTTTTGTTTTTCTCAGAATCATCATCACCAGGTTTTATGTTGAAAATTCTTTCAAGCACATATGATGACGTATTATAACTTTTTAACTTGTTGTTATCCTGTTTTAAATCAGCAATCTGACACTTTAGCTTAGCAACATCCTCAATGTAAGAGTTTACAACTTGTTGCTTTATTTCATACTGTCGCTTAAGCGTATCAGTTGTTTCAGAACAGTATTTCAATCTCGATTGAACAAGTTTCATTTGACCTTTCACATCTTCATATGACTTTTTAGTAATGTGATAAGCCAATTTTATTGAATCATATTCCTTTTTCATCTCTTGAAAAGCATTCTCTTTTTTATCACATTCTTCTGTCTTTTTCAAAACATTTTCTTTCAAAACTTCATTTTCTTTTGCTAAATTTTTACATTTTTCTGAAAGTTTTTCATCATTATCTTTTAAAATCTTTTCGTTTTCTAACATTTCTTTGCATTTATTTTTGAAAACTTCTTCGATTTTATTGAATTCAAGATCTCTTGTTCTGAATTTTTCATCTTTTTCAGTACAAGCACTGCATGGTTCCATGCATTTCTTGCACTGTTCAACAGTTTCATTTAAAACTTCAGATTCAGTTTTTACCTTAGTGATTGGCACTTCGGTTTTTGCTTCCGTCTGTGTCTGATCAGCTTCATTCTTCTTCTGTTCTTCACAAACACAAGCATCACCAGCAACTTCCAAACTCTCATTTTTTACTACTTCTTCTTCTTTCTTCTTCATTTCTTCTTCAACAACCTGCTATTTTTCAGTAACAGCTTCTTTCTCAACTTCTTTTATCACCTTCTCTTCCTCTTCTATCTTCACATCCTCAACTTTCACAGCTTCGACTTTAACTTCTTCAGCAACTTTCTTCAAATCGTTCACCATATCATCAACATTCTTTTTCATTCTCTCTTCATCCCTCTTCCTCAGACTTGATGTCATGGCATCTCTAATGATTTTATCCAGCCTTTTCACATATGTTTTATCTTTTTCAACATTTGAATAGTATTCGTCGGATCGAGGAATTACTAGAAGAACATCATCATGAACTATGTCCCTCCTGTGGACGACAGGTTCACCATCTCTGTTGACATAACACTCTCGCTTCTTGTCCCATCTTTTATTGCTTACAACATTTTCATACCCTTCCTTCATTTTCTCCATTCTGTATCCAACTATACTTCTTTCTCTGGGTGTTTTCTCATTCAGAATCTCTTCTCTGGTTTTCACCTTGATTTCAGCCATGATTTTTATCTCCTTGAATTACCTGAATTACAAGCACCTTTTAATCACTAGTGACAATAATCAGGTGACAACGCTGTCCGATTGAGTGGTACTGTCCGTTCGAGCTGTTGTCCGTTCAATATGTTGTCCGTACGAACTGTTGTCCGAACGATTAGCTTGTTGACTCTTTGACCTCTACAATGAACTTGCCACTTTCAACACAATATCACATGCAAAATGACACTTATTACATGCACTTATTAATGGCCGACATCCTTTATCAATTTACATACAATACTGAATCAAATCACGTGCAAAATTAAATTTGATTGATTTCTATTTGACCGAACTAACTGATGACACGCAATTATTTAATGATTCTTTAACAGTGGCCGCCAAACCTTTTAATATCTACTGATTTTAATTGGACCGTTGAAATGTATTGGGCTTCAACAACACATGCAAACTCAATACAAATGGCCGACAACTCTCTAAATGATATCACAAACACAACTGAATATGGCTGACAAAATTTCACATGCAATCTCTTAATTCAATTTGATTATTCAATTGACTGACAATATTAATTGATCTGCATGTAACATAATAGGGCCAATATGTTGTAGTGGACTGTAACAATCAGAGAAGTAATAATATCCTTTTAATGATCACGAGGGCCGATAATCACATGGTCATTGATTTTCAAACGACCTGGTTGTTGATCAGTTATGTTTAGACATAATGGAAAACATAAAAACATACCTTTGATTGCATCAGCACAGGCCAACAGAGAATCCAGATGGAGACGCAGCAACAGTGTTTGACATAATTGTCAGCTTGGTCTAGTTCCTCCTTAGGGTGCAATCTAATGATGGTGATGAAGAAACCGAATAAGGGAGTTCGGTTATGGAGAGAGGTCGATATTGATGTTATGATTATTAGGTTATGTCTCTAACCTTAGAACCTCTAAATAAGTCTCCTTATATATGCACCCAAGAGGAAACCCTAATTAGTTAATAAGGGTAATTTGGCCCATCAACAATTACCAACTAATTATTTAATAGGATTGTTATATATTTTGATCCATATAATGTAAATGATTATAATGGCTACTAGATTAATATAACATAAAATATATTTAATCTTACATTCTCCCACTTAGCCAAGTAATCATTTACTATGAGTATTAGATAAGCCTGATCAGGAGTGAACACTCATTTTAGCCTTAAACAAGTACTATAGCAGAGAAATACAGTCGTTGAATCATTATGCGACTCAGGACCCCCATTAGTCATACTATAGCCTTAATTTAAAACCTAATCGTCATGATCAAAATATGCATAAGCCCTTTGTTTGATTTGTAACTTTATTTGTCTATATGCCATTATGTCGACTTGACATATTCTTAGAGACATACAAAATCAAACTGATGAGGAAAATTAACTAATACTTAGTCATTCATAGTACGATATGCAATTGCGCACGACCATTAATTAATACCCGTCTATGAGCTCTCTTAATAAGACTTATGGGTAATAGCCCTTCAGTCATAGGATCCTTAAGCATATCATGAATGAATTCGATACAAGACTTAGTTTCCTCAATTCGTTCACAAACGAATAATTAATTGCGTATCGAAAATTTAATGCAGCACCTCTTGAACTGTTACTGTTCAAGGTGTCATGATAGCTGACTTTATCACACTAAGTCTTCAAAACATTAATTATATGGAGCTAATAAACTTATGAGTCCACTGATATATTTCCAACAACATTTAGTGACTATATTATGTCGTTATAACTTCTGTTGTTGTTATCAGTTTATTATAACTCCCCATGAGATAGGTTTTGTCTGCTGACATAATGATATACCCGAAATTACATTTTGTCATCTTTGAATATCACAAAGTTAGAGTAATAAACCGGTTTTAGTTCTCACTTCTTCTTTAAATCACAGCCTCTTATTTCTTTTAAAGATATTGTAATACTCCATTAGATGCTTCACGTGAATCTAGACATATCTAGTGTGTTGCAATGTGAGTAATATCTAAACGAGTATAGACTTGAACTTACATAAGGCTTCTAATTAATGAAGCATAAGGAAATAATCTCATTTATCCTATTATCCTCTAAAGGAGAGCAGTATTGTTTGTTACATATGTAAGGACTCATTTAATGTTAAACTTATGGAACAGAACTAATGTCCCATTGGGTCTATCTCGGTATTTTATGATATCTATCACGTAAGAGATATCTCTGAGATCTATTGTATCAAAGTTTGTGTTAACAATGCTTTGCCTTATGTAACATATACTTGTCAAAAGAATATCATCTATATAGACAAGTTTATCTTAGTTGCTCCCACTCATCTTGAGGTAGGTACATTAATCCACTTGGTTGTTGATGAAAATAATTACGTTAAGATTTCATCACATTATGATGTTTGCATTAACCCATACATGGATTTTATTGGCTTACAAACAAAGTGTTCTTTAACCATCAGTTTGGAACTTTCAGGTTGTTTTATGAACATGTAAATATGTCAGCCATTTGTTAGGGAAAATTGTTTTAATGTTCATCTAATGAAGCTTTAAACTATTATAAGCTACTAGAACAGTGATGATTCTCAAAGAAATCTTTGATAATTTATCTCTTCCTAAGTATAACCTTTGACAATCAATCATGCTTTTGAGTGTCTTAGCGCTTATATCTTAGGATTTGGTTTAGTTATGAACACTCTTAGGTAATTCAATCAAATCCCAAACGTTATACAAACACATAAAATCAGTTTTACTAGAAAACAGTTTTATTCCATTCAGAGGATTGATTGAAACTAATGGCTTAATTTGAAGAGATAGGACCAGTAAACTTTTCCAAAATCCATTTCAACTTCAGTTAGGGAGGTTATGTAATCATCAAAGTTAGTAGGCTTTTAGACCTAGATGACCTCCTGAGTTGATTATTGGGTTTATTAGAAGTTTCAGTTTTATGGATTAGCTCTTGGTTAGGTTGCTATCATTTTCATTCTAAGTTTGTAAGAGTTGGTGCAGTATGGTGTACAAGAGGTGTAATCGGAGTTAAATTCAGAGTGAAATTTAATGACACTCCCCCCCCCCGCCTCTTGTATTCCTTGCAAGTCATGATAAGGACTTTGACTGCTCCCATTGACCTTAGAAAACTTTAGGAACTTAGCATGCTTAGGGTCAACATTTAACGACCAACAAATTCTAATAGAGAAAACAAATTAATGACATCAGTTTTTGTAGTTTCTCTTGTTGAGGAGTATGTTAGTTTAGGTAAGAAATCTAAGTGTGCCCACAATTAAGCAACAATGAAACTTTTGTAAGAGTAGCATTAGATTTTAAGGAGACAAGTTATGATAGAACAGTGTCAAGATGGAGCAGTTTCTTGTATAAGAGGTGTAAATTTAGGTAATGTAATGTAAAATTTTCACTCCCCACCTCTTGCAACTATTGCAAGTTATTATTAAGACACTTAATGCTCCCACTGATCTTTAATATCTCTAGAATGCTACAAGAGAAGTTTCAATGAGCTACGTGACGTGGGAACCTATCACATATACGTTAGACTTTATGTGATTTCTTTAATGTCCAAATATCATAAGAAACTTCAGGGACATATCTAATAGAAATCTTATTAAGTACACATATGAATAGATTTCTTCTAAAACCGTGGGCCATATACGACAAAATTTAGATACAAGTTGATAGTCTTTTAAATGATAAATGAATTATGTCTGAATATTCCGTCTGGAATAAGTTCCACGAATGTCAATGAATGACTTATGATGGACCCATACTTATTCCTTAAGCCAAGTAATATTTAGGGTTGTAACGTCATTATTTAAATCACTTAGAATGAGATTAGATGAAAAAATCATCCTCATTAACTATGTCATGATTTCTCATGAATTTTGGTTATAATGGATGAAATTTATAAGTCTCATTTTCCTTTTGTCAAATTCTCATTTGCATGATAACAAAAGTTATGAAAATGTAAGGTATCATCTAGTTTTATCTTAGTAATGTTTCAATCCAGATATTTAGAACAAATAATATGAGAGTTTAAGATAAGTGTGACTTTATGTTGACTATGCAAACCTCACAACATTCATAACATTGCTTAATTATGATACTATATTCTGATTAATCTTCAGAATATATAAGGTATCGAAAAGCGTTGTTAGAAGATTGCTTATTATGGTTCTTATAGTCTTTAACATTTAATTTTGTCACTAGCTCTCATGTTAGTTATTTGTTGACTTCTGGTAAGGAAACGTTTAGAACTAGAGTCAACTAATCATGTGTTAATTGGAATATTAAAAAAGTATCAGACTTAAATATCATTAGTAAGTGACTACCTAATTATCTTATCCAACCGTTCTTCTGAATAATGAATAGTCTTGTTGCTTATGCCTAGTCTAATGGCATAATTATGCAGTGAGATTTTCCCTTGAAGAACCTTAGATGTGGAATTAACACTTGTAATTTGTCTATGGACCTTAGAAGAATCCTCTTTTAAAGTTTAAGTGGTTGTAAGGTGAGTAACAACTTATTTTCCAGCTTCAAATATTTATTTCTTTGTACATATGTTGCTTATCAACACACTCATTTTCCTTTGGTACTTTTGAGTGTTATAGTTGATTTATAAGGCATCAAATTATACAAGTGAAAATCTTAGTATGGAATGTACTGGAAAATGTACTTATTTCCATGCGTAAGCCTTAACTTTATGGGTCATGGTATTGTACATTATAATATATTCACATACACCACTTAACTTTATAGTTTAGAATTTTAAATGAAGGCATGCATCTTAGGAGTTCTAGTGATTATTCCACAATTATAGATTAGTCTTAGGAAAGACTTAATCTGGAATAACCTTTTAGTGACAGCACTTATTCTTGATTATCATAAGAGACATCATGTTCGATTTATCCTAATCATCATGCTCTACTTTTCTTCTCTAGTGCTTTATCAGAAGAGAGCAATAGGATTATCGTGTCTTAAGAGATAATCAAGGATTTAATTTAAGAGCTAATTCTTATAGAAACTTTAGCAAAACATATTAGATTTAGGAATTAGAGTGGATGAGATATAGATTTGTAGAAGAAATTATAGTGAGAAAAGTTATGGGTACTTAAAATAAGGCAGACGAAATGATCATAAGATTAATGAAGGATCATTAATATAAGGATCATTATGTGAAGAGTTTGTGATATGTCTATTACTAACATCAAAATAATAGACTTAGATAAAATTCTACTTAAATGAAGACAAATCAGCTTTGGCCAGAAGTGTAATGATTTAAGCATGTGTGCAAAGTGATTGTGACAAATCAGCTTTGGCCAGAAATGAGATAATCACTTTAGTTATGCACTTGTTAAGGATGCTAGACATAAATGAATTAAATCAGCTTTGGCCAGAAATAAGACACTCACGTTTGTAATGCACACTTAACATAGCTTTCGTAATACTTGAACGATAAGTAGATGTATCAAATCAGCTTTGGCCATAAATGATACATCAGAAGCTCATTCGAGTAAAGCCATTTTGGTTTTGTAAAACATTATTTGATCCTTATTAATTAACTAATTATTTACAAAACCAATTATTTAATAGTTCACGTTAAACAACCTAATAAAGTAATGAGGTTGAGATTTCGAGTTAGTCTTAGGTCTCGAGTGAGATCTCGACTCAGTTATGAGATATCGACTTAGTTATAAGGTCTTGAGTGAGATCTCGAGTCAAGTCTCGACTCATCTTGTGGTCTCGACTCGGAACCATGGTCTCGAGTACTGAATTTTATGAGATCTCGACTCCATAATGAGGTCTCGAGTCGCAACCATGGTCTCGAGTTGTGAAGATTTAAAACCCTTAGTCGAAACCTCAGTGGTCTCGAGTCGAAACCTTATGGTCTTGAGTAGAAACCGTTGTCTTGAGTCGAAACCGTTGTCTCGAGTTATAAAGATTTGAGAACCCTTATGATTTCGAGTCAAGACCTTGTGGTCTCGAGTCGAGATCTTGGTCTCGAGTCGTTAAAAGTAATCTCGAAACTCTTGTTAACAGCTGTTAATGTAAAAGCATAACTGAAAATTCGAATTCTAAGGGATTTTGAGATATGGTTTCCTGTTTTAGTGATGATCTAATTTCATCAAATATTTCGAAAATTTTATCTGTTGATCTAATAACAGTTTTTCGAAAAATTTTAATAGTTAAAACAGATCAAAACATGGAAAAACACTCAATAATCCAAATCATATTCAAAAACATAAAGGACTTTCGAATTTTCCTAAGAACACATGATGAACCCTAAAAAATAAAATAATAATTCTGGAACCCGAAACCTGAATTTTTTTAAGGCTTTTAAACAGATTTCTGTCATAAATCATAACCCATTTGATTTCGAGTGAACATAATATTAATCTTTTTCCGGATTTTCGAGAATCAGTGATTTCGGAATTTTATTAGGTCTCGAAACAGGGTTTTGAATTTTTATTAGGTTTTCAAAATTCTGTTTTCCAGATTTCAATCCCAGAATAATGGATACGAAAACAGAACTGATTAATCAACATATGCTCTGATACCACATGTTGATCAGTTCTGTTTAGACATAATGGAAAACATGAAAACATACCTTTGATTGCATTAGCACAGGCCATCAGAGAATCCAGATGGAGACGCAGCAACAGTGTTTGACATAATTGTCAGCTTGGTCTGGTTCCTCCTTAGGGTGCAATCTAATGATGGTGATGAAGAAACCGAATAAGGGAGTTCGGTTATGGAGAGAGGCCGATATTGATGTTATGATTATTAGGTTATGTCTCTAACCTTAGAACCTCTACATAAGTCTCTTTATATATGCACCCAACAGGAAACCCTAATTAGTTAATAAGGGTAATTTGGCCCATCAACAATTACCAACTAATTATTTAATAAGATTGTTATATATTTTGATCCATATAATGTAAATGATTATAATGGCTACTAGATTAATATAACATAAAATATATTTAATCTTACACTGGTGACACATTAACCAATCCATACGATCTGGATCTTAATTTTCAAGCGAAATGATAATCTTATGCGAACTAGATGATCACTTTTAAACGAACTGATGATTTTTTAACCAATCCGTGCGAACTGAGAAGTTCAGCTCGTGTGAAATGAATGCCCTTAGTGCGAAGTGATGTTCAATCTGCGCGAAGTGATCTTATTTGGTGCGAAGTGGTGTCATTTGGTGCGAAGTGGGGTTGACTTCGTGCGAACTGATACAATATTCACACGATCTGACTTATTTCACACGAACTGGGGGTTTTTCACGCGAATTCGGACCAAAAATCTTAAATTTCTCCCAAATGGCTTTGAATTAAGATTTGAAACTTTGTAGGGTTATAGATCAGGTATTTTCGCACATCATATCCAAAAATCAGCTAATTTGGACCATAAAAACCCGTTCAATTTTGCAAAATTCAGTATAAAACGTGAAGAATTTGAAAAAGATGAAGAGATAGATCAAATATGATGCAATTTGGATCTGAATTTGATCAAAACTTGATCGATTCTGTGCGTTTGATCTGTACAATCGAGCTCCCGCTCTAATACCACTTGTTAGGACCAATTTTGACTCCGAAACGATTGCGAACCGAACGTGTGACGTGCGAAATCCGTACACGAACGTGACCGAACACACGAGACGTAATATAATTGTGATTCTATTAAAAATATATAAAATCGTACAGCACCTGAATCACGTGAACAATATTTTCTCTCTCTAGCTCTAGCTCTCCAAGTCTTCAAATGAGCAAAAGTCTCTAATCTAAGGCATAAGCCTCCTATTTATAGGCCAAGGCTTTAATGAGATTTCTCATTAAATACAATATTGCCACGTTGCCTTTTCATTCTAATATTACAATATAAAGCAAGTTTTCTTCAGTTTCTGCTACGACTCGTATTGACGGAGACGATAGACATTACTGCACCAACATATCTTTTCTCCCACCTTCAGAAGAATAAAATATAGACATTTCGCCTGTCATTAGAATTTTCTGAAAGGTAACTATCTCAGTTTCATATCATATAGAAATTGATATTATATAGAATTTTTGAAAAAGACTTTCGAAAGGAAAGACTTACTATCTTTGGGATCTGATCCTACACCGCTGCTAAATACATTAGTGGATCGACTCTATTACATAAGTAGATTTCTAACGTTTGTCTCACATCATGACATAAGTAAGCAGTTCTTATTGTATCGGCCAAAACCTCGCTAATTGATTTTTACGGTGCTTACTCTATCAATTAGATCCTTTACCCATAGACTAAAATAGCTAGGCATGTCTATTATGGTAAATTAGGAATCAAATGTTCCCGTTTGATATATACTTAATAATTGTATTATTGTTTTTTTTCACTAGAATTAAATTATTATTCTAGGTCGGTCATATGCTTCTATCAAATTGTAAGTGTTTTTAAACGGATCACTATAATGGTAGGCATATGCATCTAAATTTTAAACTTTAAACCCATCATTTTTAGATATAAATAACATCACTATAATTGTAAACTTTGAACTCATCATTTGTCGCACATTGCATCAACATGTATAAAGAACACCATTTTTAAATATAACAATTCTATACTTTATTCAAAGAGAATTTATTTCTCGATTTTACGATATAATTCATAAAATGATGAAATATAAAAAACGCGGGGATTGATCTCCACCTTTTTTTGTACCGTAAACTCTCTTGAGTACAAATTTAAGACGGATGTTTTATGAATGAAATAAACAGATAAGCATGAAGGTGCATAAAAACTAACTAAAATAATTGTATCTCATAATTTGAATGTATCATAAAAACGAGATTCAACCCCATGTAAATATGTAATACATGTGTTTTTAACATAATAATAAATAAACAACGAAGTAAAATGTTATAATAAGTAAATTGTACATCAAAGTTCATTTTAAAAGATAAATCTTGACGACTGTATGTGTTAACATATGACATTATATTTTATACAACATGTGCAATACACGAGTTTTTTTAAAGATATATCTTTTTTATTATTTATTATATAAAATTAAATTTATGCAAAATAATAAAACAAAGTAAAATGTTATAATAATTAAATAGTACATCAATTTTCATTTTTTAAATGATAAATCTTGATGACTATTTATGTTAACATATGACATTATATTTTTTTCAGCACGTGTAATATACGAGTTTTTTTAAAGATATATCTTTTTATTATTTATTATATAAAATTATGCAACCCGTGTAATACACGGGGTTCTAACCTAGTTTATATAATAAACATAGATTTTATAAATTTATTCGAGTATTTATAAATAAAAGGATAAATTACACTTTTCGTCCTTTATGTTTGTATCAGATTGCAATGGATAGCCTTTAACTTCAATAATTACAGTCACGGTCCTTTATTTGTAAAACTCATTACACCCTAGGTCCTTTAGCCCTAACCAGGTTAAAATTTACAGTTAAGTTTAGCATGTGCCTTGCACATGAGGGTAAGTTAGTAACTTCACCTATTATATTTAAAATATGTACCATTATTTTTCCTTTCATCTTCAGTTCTTCATAGTCACAACCAAAACCCTTATCCCCTTTCTTTCTCTTCTCTCTCATGTCCCCCTCTCTCTCTAGGAAATGGCCGGCTGCCACCCTTGGTGGCGGAGCCACGGCGGCAAGGCCGACTACCATCGTCACCCTAACCCCCGACACCCACCTGCGAACCCACTTCCTTTGGTCCACCCTCCGGCGCCCACCTGCAAGTCAGCACCGACAAATCCGACGGTTTTTCTTGTGATCGCTTTAATAACGACCTGTTCACAGGTGTGGGCCATTTCTGCATATGAAGTGATAGAATAGCTTCCCGATCGTTAACTGACGGGAGTGAAAAGTAAATTTCCCGATCGAATCTCCCGGGCCGCCTTAAAGCTGGATCGATAGCATCGGGTCGATTTGTTGCACCAATCACTATAACGGAGCCACGCGACTTTAGACAATCGAGTAGAGCAAATAAAGTTGAGACAACTGAATTATGTGTCTGATCTTGTTGTCTAGTGCGTGAAGGAGCCAAACCATAGATCTCATCAAACAATATGATCGACGGTTGAGATTTCTCAGCAACTTGAAATTGAAGTCTGAGCTGGCGTCGTGGCTCTGCCACCAAGGTGGCAGCCGGCCATTTCCTGATAGAGAGAGGGACATGAGAGAGAAGAGAAAAGAAAAGAAAGGGGATAAGGGTTTTGGTTGTTTGGCTGTGAAGATGAAAGGAAAAGGGGGCTACTAAACGTACCCCCACTTATTACTTTTTATATCCCCTTTACATAAAATCACATTTAAACTTGTCATATTTACCCCTTAAACAAGTCATATTTTTTAAAGTATTCTTTTTTGTTACAAAACAAATTCAAACATGTAAAAATAAATTATAGACGTTTTTAAAAAATGTTTATTTTTATTTTTATTTAAAAAACCATATTTTTTTTAAAAGGTTTTCGGATATTCTTTAAACTTTCTCAAATAGTATTTTGATTATGTTTTCTCTTATTGAACATCTTTACAAATTACTAATAACGTTTTTCATATAAAAACAATAATAAAAAAGTTTTGAATTTAATTTTTGAAAAAAGTCTATATTATATTTATTTTTCCTCGTCTAGTTTGTATTTTAAATGTCTTATATTTATTATTTTTAATATTTTAAAATGTTTTTTTTTATTTTGGAAAGACTTGAAGTGGGTATCTAATGCGTGGTCAAAAACCGGTGATTATTCGTAATTAAGTTTATGCTTTTACGTGACTTTTGGTTTCGAATGACCTACTTTTGATTACAAGAAAATCCACATATATTTTTTAAATCAACTAGTTTGATATATTTTTTGAATGAAGAAGAGAAAAATATTTGTGAATCAACCCTATCCATTTGTTTTTCTTTAGAAAAGTGTTCACTTCGATCCAAGTCTTAAACTGGTTTTAACTTGTTTATAACATATTCTTTACACTAATTAAATTTGAATTTATATAGATTGTTAACTTGCATAGATGGGCTGTAAACGCTATTTAAAAGAATTTTTTTTTTTACTTTTTTGATAAATAAAAATTGTTAATTATTTTATAAACACGTCTAAAGTATTAAAAAATATAAAAGTAAGACATTTAAAATACAAAGTAGGCGAGGAAAAAACATAATATAGACTTTTTTTCAAAAATAAAGTTCTAAACCTTTTTTATTATTTTTTATAAGAAAAAATGTTATTATTTATTTGCAAAGATGTTCAATAAAAAACATAATCAAAATATTATTTGAGAAAGTTTCTTTAGAAACAATATATGAAAACTTTTAAAAAATATGATTTAAATAAAAATTAAAAAATAAATATTTAAAAAATGTCGTAATCCTTTTTTACACTATTGAATTTGTTTTGTAACAAAAAGAATATTTTTTTTAATATGATGATTTGTATAGGGGGTAAATATTAAAAGTTTTAATGTGATTTTATAGAAAGGGGGTATAAAAAGTAATAAGAGGGGGTATATTTAGCCTACCCCAAGGAAAAAATAACACACATTTTAAATATAATTGGTGAAATTACTAACCTACCCTCATGTGCAAGGTACATGCCAAATTTAACTGAAAACTTTAACTTGGTTATGGCTAAAGGACCTACGGTGTAATGGATTTTACAAATAAAGGACCGTGACTGTAATTATTGAAGTTAAAGGCTATCTATTGCAATCTGATACAAACATAAAGGACGAAAAGTGTAATTTTTCCTAAATAAAACATAAGTACAAAATTAACATAATATCAAAAAACAGATTTACCTATACATACAAAACTAATGTGGGGAATAGTGTCAGTTGTCGTAGCTGGTGGCTAGGGGTGCAAACGAGCCGAGCTACTCGAGCTCGGCTCGAAAAAAAGTTTGAACGAGCCGAGCTTAAACAAGCTCGAGCCCGAGCCTAAAAACAAGCTCTTTAGTAAACGAGCCCGAGCCCGAGCCTCGCTTATCGAGCTCGAGCCGGCTCGCGAGTCTAAACGAGCTTTTTGTTTATATATTTTTTATTAATATATTAAACACATATTTATATAATAATAATTACCATTTATATAATAAATATAAAAAATAACTAAATTATATGTATAATAATAATTATAATTAATATAAATTAATTAATAAATACTAAACGAGTCGAGCTCGAGCTTGAAAAATTACCTTCGAGTCGAGCTCGAGCTTTAGAAATAAAGCTCGAATCGAGCCAAGCTCGAGCTCGAGCTTTCATATGTTAAACAAGCTCGAGCTCGAGCCTGGTCGAGCTCGGGGTCGGCTCGTTTGCACCCCTACTGGTGGCCATTGGTTTTATTTTTGCCCAGCCTCGGTTTCTGACTTGGTTTCTGACTTGATGTTATATACAAGAAACTTCAAATAAAACAAAACTCAACTCGGTAAATTGGCTTTCCTGGGCGCCACTAGGATTGGATATCCGAGTTCGAATCTTACTATGTGCTTTGTTTTAGCTTATTTATTTGCATCTACATATTTATAATAAAAAAACCTTAAGGGTTCGTAACTATTATAAAGTTTTCCTGCAAAATCAAATGCATCCAAACAGATATATTCATAAATATGTGGTATAATAAAGTTGTAAAACGATCAAGTTACAAAAAAAAAAAAAAAAAAAAAAAAAAAATCTACTAATGTTCTAACAAAGATGTTGACCATAGGCAATCAACATATCAAGAATGTCTACAAATAGGAAATTTTAAGCATCCGACTAAAGGTTACTATTGC
This sequence comes from Helianthus annuus, assembly GCF_002127325.2. NCBI lineage: Eukaryota > Viridiplantae > Streptophyta > Magnoliopsida > Asterales > Asteraceae > Helianthus > Helianthus annuus. The sequence continues at coordinate 56,695,760 of NC_035446.2, forward strand.
ACTTATTTTTATACATTTTTGTGAAGATGATTCTCAGCTTTGGATACGAGAGTAATATTATAATAGGTTGGTCATGTTTATGTATTATAGGAATTGGTTGATGTGGCCTGCAGGTATTCAGAAACAAAGAAACGACCTTGAATGTGAATTAAAAGGTTAATTGGGTTATCCTAAAATTATATAACCTTCTATCAACATGAATCAAGAACCACTCATCCTATTTCTTCACAAAATCACTACTTTTTAATATGAACGAACAAAAGAGGATGTCTGTCACTCTTAAACAATTTGGATATCATTGTTCTTGTATATTTTCTGTTATACGTGCTTGGTTAACTTATTATTTATGATGAGCTACTCAAAGAGGTTACAATTTGTACGTTTCAATCTTTGCAGGTCACGCCTTTGTCTTCTTCAATTTGTATGTAGCTTAACAACATCTACTTAAAAGCAAAATAGAAATGTCTGTGCAGCTGTGTCTACGTCAAAGCAACAATCAAGCCCGTCCTTGGCGAAAAACCTATGAATGGAATTGGTACTTTCTGCTATCTTACTGATGGACATTTAGAAGTCAAGAAACTCCAGGACTTCGAATTCAAATACATGTTTTTTTTTAATTATTGTATACATTATGACAATGCATTGGTTATCTTTCGCATCATTGTATGCTTTTCAATAACATATTATAACAACTTTGAGTCACTTTTGGTTACATTTACCATTGTATAGTATGTGGATTGTATTAGCAAATGCGTTAGCAATACTAAGAACATTTCTCATTAAGGACAGAAAATCCGCCCGCCGCAAAGCGCGGAAGCATCTATCAGTTGCATTACATTACCAAGCTTGAGTTTATTATTTGTCGTTGGTAAGTGTGTTTACTCCTCGTTGAGGTTTCGATTAACCCAACCTATATAACTAGCTAAGGCTAGAGGGTATGGTGATGGTCCTCCAAGGGAGGATGATCCGCCACTTAGGCGCCGCGCCACGTCATAGTTCTCTCAAGGATGGTCCATCCCACAAAACTAGAGGGTATGGAGGATGGTCCTAGATGATCCTACCCCACCACTTTTATGTTGTTTATTTTTTTAATCTTCTACTTTTTTTTTAACATTTAACAAATAAACTAACAAAATATTTTCATTAATATTAAAAACACATTACATAAACTTAAAAAAAAACATAAACTTAAAAAATAAAAAAAGATAGACTTAAAAAAAAAACATATTGACGAACCCGTTCATTATGAGTTATTTACATCAAAGCTTCCGAAATAAAGTGTAGATATGTTGTAACTAGTTCTGAATGCAACCAGGAAGAAAAAGTAGTTGATAAACGCAACGGGTCAAACCGATTGGAAGTTGGTAAATTTTGAGATGCTATGCGCCCTTTGCACCTGGAGTGCGCATTGCGCCTTTGATAGCTATGATATTTATGCTGCATGAGAAGCCTTTGCACCTGCAGATGTCGTGCTATTTGATGTTACATTTCCACAAAACTGAAGGGGTATGGTCCCAGATCTCGCGTCAGCATTGACCGCGAGTGACCATTACCCTTATCAAAACCCCCACTAGCTAACAACCTACTTGTGCCCATGCGGGAACGCGTCGGCACAAGGGTTGAATCCAATCTATCTAGTAACGAAGGAAGACTTACATGGAACATGAGAACGGTAGAGTGATGCGACATAGCATCACATCTGGTGTATGAAAACGGAAGTATTCACAGCGATGCATCCAGTGAACACTTCTATCAATACAAGAAAGCCTTACCTTAGGCATAGAAGAAGATGAACGCAACGGTGCGGCTGACACCGCACCATACGGGCATTTTCGTCACGACAAGGGATGCAGGAAAATAGTCTCCGCAGATGACGATGCGGCTAGCACCGCATCTCGCGTATTCCTTGGTCACAAGTAGGAGACGCGGTAACTTCAGATGTTACCGCACGTAGCGATGCGGCTTGCACCGCATCCTATGCACTCAAACAAGTGGGACTGACACCACAGTGCAAGTGGCACCAATGGCAGTTACCTGTCAGAGCTACGTAAGCAATGGACTGACGTGGCGTAACCTCCACAACCGACAAGCCTGACACACCTGAAAAGGTGCAGCACGTCGTCAGTCCATCCATCATCATCCTCCTTCACTCCTCGGCTATAAATACCTACCCCAAACCAGGTTTGAGGTATCTCTTCACAACTCTCTCACTACTACTACTATCTTACTTTGCTTCCCAAGCAAACTACTGATTCTCACGCCGGAGAGTGGTAACAAGGAGCACCCCCCACCCCATCCTCCTTGTTACGAGTCACGGCTTGTTTCCTTGTGCAGGAGATCAACCACCGGTGATCCAGCCAGCGATCCTCGAGAGGAAGGGATTAACCCTTCTTGACGAGACCAGTGTGTTAACCCTGCCCGGTTAACCATTGTTTCATCAAAAACCACTATTAATCTCTTACTCTATGTAGTTAAAGGCGCGCGCCTAGGCGAGACGCAGCAAAACCGCCTTGAGTGCACTGAACCAGAAAAAACCCAGCCAAAAGTGGTTTCAAAAAGGTCTGAACCAGCTGAAAACAAGTCTAAAACAGCCAAAAATGGTCTGGACCGTGTGCCTTGCTTGTCTTAGGCGTGTGCTTTTTAAGCTCCTTACGCCAAACGTCACCCTTTGTGCCTTTAACTACCTAGCTCTTACTATAGACAATACCTGTATCTATGCATATGTTTTGTTAAGACATCATCTACCTTTATTCGAAATATCTTCATACATAGCTGTAACCAACATCATCATCATGTAATCAGCTAACTTAATTCTCGTTCTGAAACATCAATTCCAGTAGAACACGCAACCTAAATTAAGCTTCATTTCAACTCGCATAAACAATCAAACAACGAAACACATCATAATCACGTCCGATTCACGTTCACAAACACAAAACTTCAATAGAACACATGAGAAACAGATCATAATCATGCTCAATTCACGTTCAGAACATCAATTCCAGTAGAGTAGAACACGTAACCTAAATTTCTGTTTTCTGATCAAAAACAAGCAATTAAACTTCATTTCAACTCGTGTAAATAAGCAAACAAAGAAACACATCACAATCACGTCCAATTCACGTTCACAGACACAAATCTCAGTACCATACTCAACTTAAATCTCTGTTTTCGGATCAGAAACAAACAATTAAGCTTCGTTAAGCTCGATTCACCTTCAAAAACAGAAACTACAGCACAACATGTAACCCTAGCTTGTGTTTTCTAACCAGAAACAAACAATTGAGCTTCAATTACTGCTTTCATACTCGATTATTACAAAAAATAAAAATAAACAAACTACTCACATAAACAATCAAAACAAAGAATCATCACAAAATTTACGTACAATTCACCTTCAAAAACAGAAATCCCAGTACAACACGTAAGCCTAACTTGTGTTTTCTAACCAAGAGCAAACAATTGAGCATCAACTAGTGCTTATCACACTCGATTATTACAAAAAAAAGTAAACAAATCGAAGATTAACGGAGAAAAAACTGTTGACGAGAGGAGATAACGAGTGAAGCACCTTCTAAACCTAACCGGTGAGCGATACTGAAACATATACCTTGAGTTGAAGCTGTAACGACCGCAACTTTGCCTTCGAATCGTCTTCCGATCTTCGATTTGTCCATTGTTGATGATGATCAAGTGTTGTTGCACAGTTGAAATTAGGGTTTGGAAGTTGTGATGAAACTGGTTTGTTGATTAACGGTCAAAAAGTGAAGGGGGCCCACCAACTTAGGATCGTCGCCAACGTCCAGCACAAGCCGGTGAGGATGGGACGGAGCTCGACGGAGGTGGGGACGGGATGGGTTGCCGGCGTCGCCAGAGCTCGACGGGGATGGGGACGAACCCCATACCCTCTAGCCTAATAGGGCAAATTGCAAAACGGTAAGCCAAAGTAAAAAATAATGGTTAAAGACTGGCCAGCTATATCTCATCCCTAATGTAGTGGTGTTAATTGAATCGAATAACGAATTTTCGAATTAATCGAATCGTATTTTTTAAATTTTTATTTTTTACCTGAATTCGTGTTCAATTCTATTTGAAACTCGAATTCGAATAAATTCGGTTTAATTCAAATCACCCTAAAGAATAAATTATTTTACTTTCATTTTTTTTACTACTACAAACTAATTATATTTAACATAAAATATAATAATATGCAAAATTGAATAACTATCAATTTGTCAAAATTTAGGTAAAAAATTAGAACTAAGGTTGGTTACTGGTAGCGATTAAAGTTAGGTAAAAATTTAGAAATAAGTAATATGAGATGTTTGTCATTAGGTATGGTAATATTATTAACAATAAACTTATCACTAATGGATGTAATTCATACTTTGACCCAATTATATATAAACTGAATTCGAGTTTCGAATCGAGTCAAAAAGCATAAATTCATATTCGACTCTAATTCGATTACTGGACTCGAATACAAATCAAATCGAATTCGAACCTTAATAATCGAATTCGAATCAAGTCGAATTTCGAATTTTTTCGAATCCGAATCAAATTCTGAACACTCCTACCCTACCCCAATGGTCATAAAATCGGGTTTTCTAAAGCGGCCTAAAATAACCAAGTTCTGACCAGCCTCTGGAGCTAAATAAGCAAAGTGACGCCACTTTGACAGTTTGAATCGGTTACTGATCAGTTTCTAAAAATGCAGGTTCGTATTTCAGGTTCGGTTTGGGTTTGGAACTGGTTATCGGCTCACAAACTGGTTTGGATGTTCACCTTTAAACAAGTCTATTAGAGAATATAATAACACTACATCTAACATCAGCAAGCATCACCGGATGAAATGGAACATAACCAAGTGAAGGTAAGGCACTTCAAACTCACGCAAACATATCTATAGTTTTATTCATTCTTTAATAAACCCCTAAAAATGATTTATTTTATCTACTGTGTAACTGATTTACATTTACAGCTTAATATCAGTGAAATTAATTCCATGTTAAAGTGTCTTTACGTAATGAAACTAACCAAACCAGTTGGTTGGAAGATAAAGATCACACAATAACGAAATTTTTTTTCATACATATTATTACCATAGTCGTTAACAGCGAACAACGACAAATAGCGATAAGGTACCTTATGTTACATAGCGAATAGCGACCAATAGCGGGCACTGTTTTATAAATAGCGACTCTAGAATTTTTCTTTTTTTAAAATTTATATGTATATGATATCAAAATACCCTGGCATATACACTATTTTACATGTATATTTAACAAAAACCTAAAATCCAGCTATTTTATAGGTATATTTAATCGCTATTTGTATTTGGAAAAAAAATAACTGAAATCCCGCTATTTTTGGCTACATACCCTGTAGCGACCTTCGATCTATACGCTACGCTATAGCGACCGCTATTGACAACTATGATTATTACCTGCATATGATAACTGATATTCCATATTTTAGATATATTTACGGCTTTAAATAGCACATACAAAATATTATGTAACTGATTTCATTTATAAAATACAGATGTATCCAAAGGTAACGTTGAATGTTCGGATGCTTCAATATGATTCTTGGTACAGCATTTTAGTAACCAACCAACTATAATCCATCTCGGGATCACATTTGAGAGAAGTATATCATTCGAGGGGTGATGTGCACAGCAGGTAAACCGAACAATGTCAATCACAACGGTTTCTTTCTCAGGACCATTAAGAAACTTCCTTCCAAACCAAATCTGGTATCGAGTTTGACTTCCGAGTTTAACTTGCGTAAGCAAGAACCGCAAATGAGTCTCCATCTCCGGCGTGATGCGAAGTAAAAAGTACCGGCTGCAAGTCCTGGACCGATACAGCTGACAAGCATCCGAAGAACGCGATAACAGATCTTTCCATAAATCATGAAATTCAGGCACATGAACTAAATCTTGTAAAACCCTAATCAAATCCCTACCAATTTTCAAGCACAAATGAAACTGATCCTTAAAAACCCGAATACAAAATTCGATCTCTTTCTGCTTCAAAACGTTCAACTTGGAATTCAAACACACTCTGCAATGATCAAAAAAAAACCCTAAGAAACACATACAACGCACTCAATATGATCATCGGCTGTTCTTCGACCAAACATTCCCATTTTTCCCATAACAGATTAACCATTTCCGAACACAACCATATATTCGACTCACCCAACGAATTTGCCTCAACAAAGCCACTAACAAACTATCAATCCCTACAGCTGACACATCAACCAATTCTAAAGAAACATAAACTAACTGAACTTTCACATTCTCAACAAGCTTTGAATACAGTTCATCAACTACTTTACACACTAAATTTGTAAAGAAACAATACCCATCAGTTACAATGGCATGTAAGTGCTTGAAATGAACTTTTGCCAAATGAGTTTCGGATAATAAACCGTATAATATAGCGCGGTTGAGATTGAAGTATTCGGGTTCTGTACGGATTGTTAGTGGAAAAGGGGGCCTTAATTCGGGTTCCAGAAGCCGGAAAGCTTCAATTAGCGACAATTCAAGTGGGTTATCGGCTTCATAGGTGGATTTGTGAGTCAGTGAGGATGCCATCTACAACAATTGAGATATTAAATTAAAAGTCATAATCCAGACTCATATAAACGACAGTGTGTGGCGGCGGCGAAACCTTGGTACGAGGAACAAGTGCGTGTTTGTTTGTTTGTTTGTTCGCCACTTACTTTTGGGCTTTGGCAAATCTTTTGTATACTTGCCCAATTGGCAATGGGTCATGCTAATTACACACGCCAAAAATAATTTTCATACCCCTAAGCGCCGCGCTATGGCCAAACCGGGCGCTTAGGACGACAAAAGTTGATACGAGGTTTGACTGACTGACTGATAAGTCAGAGACATAAAGGTGATACGAGGTTTCAGTTGCCCCGTGAACCCTAAGCGCCGCGCTATGGCCAAAGCGCGGTGCTTCGACCACAAATGCTGCCTTTAAATCCCTGCACAGACTCGACATTCATCATTCGATTTGTTTTTTGTCGATCTTCTTTGCTCTATTAGTTACATGTTTTGAAAAAAACGATGTCGTGGTTAAGTAACTATCTTTTCGGTCAATATTCTGACGAGTCCGTTGTTCCTGATTCTTACGAGGGGACCGCTATTTCTGACTTGTTTGAGAAACCGGTGTCGTCCAACTTGAGGGAGACAGAGGTTGTATCTGGCATTCGTTATCGTGATAACACGGTGAAGCTGGATTTGAATACCCCTGTGGAGGACCCTTACGCACAACAAGGTTATTCGAATTTCGGTTACGGTGGCGACTATAGCTTTGTACAACAGGAGTGTTATCCAAACGACAGTTACGGTTGTCAACATAGCTTACAAGGTTATTCGAATTTCGGTTACGGTGGCGAGCAAAGCTTTGTACAGCAGGAGTGTTATCCAAACCAGAGTTACGGTTGTGAACAGAGCTTTGAACATCAAGTCTATTCGAACCTCGGTGACGATGGTGGGCCGAAGGATGTGTCTGTTGACGAGGAAGGTTGTTACCCGGTTACATTTTCGTTTGATACAACGCAGACCTTTTCGTCACGTAAAGAGTTGGTGCGTTGGGTACAAGACACGACAAAAGACAATGGTTACCTCATTGTGACTAAGAGGTCGAATAAAAGAGGAGAGAATTACAAGATTTGGTTTCAATGTACTTTTGGTGGGGAGCATAAGAGTATAGCTACACAGAGGAAAACGGGTAGCAAGAAAATAGGCTGCCCGTTCGAGATGATCGGGTTTTCGGAATCATCCGGAAGTGTTTGGAGGATCGAGGTGACGAAGGCGAAGCATAACCACACTCCTATTGAAAACTTCGAGGGCCACGCGTATGCGAGAAGGCTTTCTTCGGAGGACAAAAAACTGGTTAAGGAGTTGGCAGAGCAAGATATTCCCAACCAAAGTATCTGGCGAACGCTGACAAAAAACAATCCGGCTAGAAAGCTTATTCCGAAAGATATACACAACGCTGTTCAGAAGATCAACACCGAAAAAAATGTCGGTAAGTCTCCGATGCAAAAACTTGAAAACATTCTTATCGAAAAAAATTACACTTATTACATGCGCACAAATGAGATATCGAACGAAGTTGAAGACGTCTTCTTTGTTCACGAAAAATCATTCACTATGTGGTGTGCCTTCCCGCATGTGCTAATGATTGACGCCACCTACAAAACGAACATGTACAACCTGCCATTTGTTCAGGTCGTAGGCATGACGTCGACAAACAAATCGTTTACGGCTGCTTGTGGGGTAATTTCCGCTGAGAAGTCAGAGAACTACCTATGGATGTTGCAGAGGATCAAGTCTATGCTGGTAGGATGTATGGAACCGCGCGTGATTTTAACAGACAGGGATTTTGCTCTAATGAACGCGTGTGAACAAGTTTTTCCAAAAGCGCATAAGTATCTTTGTCGGTTCCATATTCAACAAAATATTAATAAGAACAGCAAGAAGAAATTCTCTGACAAGGAGTGGAAAGAATTCGTACGTACATTTTGGACATTGTGCGAGTCTACGACCGAGGAAATATACAGGTATAACTTGGAAAACCTTGAAGCACAGCTGAAAGAAGCTGACCGTGAACGTGAGTATTTCTTACATAATTATGTTCAAATTTTATATAATAACAAAAACTGACTATTTACGTTTTTTAATTTTAGAGGTTTTTGATTATTTGAAGAAATCCTGGTTGGATCCGTACCGTGAAAAGTTTGTATCTTGCTGGATTAACAAAACTATCAACTTTCACCAAACTACGACCAACAGGGTTGAGGGCATGCATGCAACATTAAAAAGTCACTTTCCAAGTCATCGCAACACACTGGATAAACTTGTACTGTATGTTGATCATGTTGTTGATAGACAATACGCCGAGATTAGAAGTAGCTTTGAAACAAGCCTCCGAAAAGTGATGACGCACCACAAGAATCAGCCCATTCTTGCATATATTCTCAGAAAGGTTTCAATATATGCGATTGAGCGTTTGAGTATGGAACTAAAACGTAAGGAAGACGGGTTGAGAGCCTACGGTGCAAGCTGTGGTTGCCAACTTTTTACTAGCTGTGGTTTGCCATGTGCCTGTCGTTTGGAAAAGATGGAAAATAACGGTAATTAATATTTTTGACCTTTCTCGGTATGATTTTGCCACCTAATTTGTTTTCATCCACAGGTCAGCAAATCCGGATCACACACATAGACGTGTTCTGGAAGAAGCTTGACTTCAAGCCTGCAAGGAATAACATAGAGGATATCGATGTAGACGCAGAATTTGAAAAATTGAAACAACAGATCGATCCAACATCCCCTCAAGTGAAAAGGAGCTTCTTTGAAAAGTTTCAGCAAATCCTCAATCCAGGGAACAATAACAAAAAACCTCCTGCTGTTCTGAAGAAAACTCGTGGTCGCCCAACATTGAAAACGCAGGAAGAAAGAAAGGTTGAAACCGCTAGAAAAAGCTCTTACATTCCGTCAGAAGAAACTTGGGTCGAGGCCTCAGACGATCTTCCCCGTCACAGCTCGTACATATCACCCGAAGATTCTAGAAGAGAAAAGAATACCAAACCGCTCAACCTACACCATGATTTCCCGAATATCAAGCTTGGTCCTAAGACGGATATAGCGATCCGCAACTACGCATCTCAGATTCCCAAAGTGATCCATCCATACATCGTTAGAATAAAGGACGTGAAGCCAGATGGTCATTGTGGGTTTCGATCGGTGGCTGTTGGGTTAGGAGTGAAACAAAATTCATATTTGATGATCCGGGAACAACTTCTAAAGGAGTTACGTATGAACGAATCGCTTTGGAGGCAGGTTTTCGATCCGGAAAACATAGGACATTATGATGCGTTGGTTACACGAATCGATTTCAAGGGGGTGGGACGAGCAGGTATCGAAAATTGCATGACGATGCCTGAGACGGGGTTTCTTATTGCCCAACGATACGGTGTGATTGTTCACACCATCGACATTCGTGGGAGCGATACAATTTTCCCTCTCCTGGGCGGGCCAAACGAAGCTGAGCAACCTCCCCTGGTGGTTGCGGTTGTGTTCGTCGACAATGGGCATTTCATACATGTAGAGCTTGGAGGTTGTTATCCAATGCCTCCCCCAAACCTACTCTGGAGAGCGAACAGAACAGAGCGCGCAGCAGCCTGGCATACATTATACATGGATCAGATCAACGCGTACGAAATGCTTACGTATCGTCCCCCTGACCTTAATGTAACCGCATATGTTCACGATGTATCTTAAATATGTTTAATAATAATCACGTTTGTGTTTGTTCAATATACGCGTTACATCACGTTAAAAACCGAATGTCACCGACACGACCCAATCAGATTCAATACGCACTTGTACGACCCAAAATGACAATATACATCATAATACTACAATTAATGAAAAAATACGTCATGTTCATGTACGGTAGGCGGCTGATACACATAACACTTCTCACAGGAGTACTTGTGCTTTCAAACCAAAATGATACGAAATAACGGAATAAGACATCACACGTAACCGATTTGATCCGGAACTTGCAGTATAGTCCATATATATTAAAAAATGATGTATAATGGAAAAAACGTAAAATTTAGACTATTTATCGACACGTTTGTGAATTAAAAACAATTTTAAAAAATTTAAAAAAGGCCCAAAACGCCCCGCTATGGCCATAACGCTGCGTTTTGGACACCAAAGCGCCGCGCTATGGCCATAGCGGGGCGCTTCGGTCCTTCTTTATACACTGAAGCGGGGCATCTTCTCCCCCACTTCACCCAAAAAAAACACACACATAAGGTGCGATCTCACACACTAGAGCCGGATTTCGAGTTTTTCGAGCTTTCAACCGCTAAAAGGTAAGATCGAACACCCTTAATCGTTTCGGTATAACATACATGTTGATTGTTGTGTTGATTGGGGCCTTAATCGATCGTTGCTGGTTCTGTTCTTCAGAATGAAGAACCAAAATAAATTGGCAAACACCTTGTATGGCTACTTTCTTGGTGATCGGGTTGCTTTTCCTGTCGTGGATTATTTTGTGCGTAATAATTGGAAGAAGTTTGGGGTTCAAAAGGCTATGATGAATGATAATGGATTTTTTTTCTTCAAGTTCGCCGATGAAACAGGTATGATGAATGTCTTAAACAACGGCCCTTGGAATATTAGATCACAACCTCTTTTTCTAAATATCTGGAGTCCGACTACTAAATTGGAGAAAAAGGGTGTTAAGAATGTGCAAGTATGGGTGAAAATTCATGATGTCCCGATTGCGGCTTATACGGAAGACGGCCTTAGTATGATTGCTACTACTATTGGTGTGCCGAAGGCTTTGGATTCGTATACCTCATCGATGTGCATGGATATGTGGGGCCGCAGCAGTTATGCTAGAGCCTTAATAGAGATCTCGGCTGAAAAGAAATTAAGAGAGGAGGTCACGTTAGCTGTTCCTGAACTTGATGGGGAGGGTTTCATTAAGGAGACTATGTCTGTCGAATTCGAGTGGGTTCCTTTGCGGTGTAGTCATTGTTGTGTTTTTGGCCATTCGGACGATTCTTGCCCGCAACACCCGAAGGTTCAACCTGCTACTCGTAATAACTCGAAGGCTGGTAAGAAGCCAGTGGTCGATGAAGATGGTTATATAGGTGTCTATGGTAAGAAAGTTGCTAGAAAATCTGCTTTTCCTATTAACAAGCCCAAGCCTAAGTTCGAGTATAGGCCAATGACTTCTAAGAAGTCTCAAGACGGAGCTAGTGGGTCGGCTGCGTCTACGTCCAGGTTTCAATCCACAAACCCGTTTGATGCTCTTAATGATCCACATGTTTCTGAGGTGGATGGGAACAAGTCTGGTGAGGGACGCGGTGGAGATGGGGAAGGAGAGGTGGAGGAGGTGTTCAATGAAGCTGATGGTTATGAGATGGATGCATTTCTTAATCAGGGTATTGTGAAAAAAGATGCTAAAAAAGGGGCAAGCACTCCTTCCTCGATAGTTATTAATGGTTAATCTGGCTTCTTGGAATATTAGGGGTTTGAACCGCCCCATTAAGCAAGCGGAGGTTCGTCAGGCTATTAAAGATTTTAAGTTAAGTTTTTGTGCTATTCTTGAGTCTCATGTTGAGCTGAATAATCTTCCTCATATTTGTAAGTCGGTTTTTCGGTCTTGGCAATGGGCTTCTAATGGTGATAGTTGTGATAAAGGAACTCGGATTATTGTGGGTTGGAACCCTGTTATCTTTGATGTTATGGTCCTTTCTCTTTCGGATCAGGTTATGCATTTCCAACTGAATTTTAAACAGGAGAAGATAATGGTATTTTGCTCGATTATTTATGCCGCGAATTATTATGTTACGCGTAGGGAGTTATGGAAGCATCTCTCTTTTCATAAGGCGTTTGTTCGTGATGCTCCTTGGATCATGCTTGGAGATTTTAACTCGGCTCTTAACTTGGAAGATAAATCTATGGGGTGTTCCTCGATCTCGGCTAGCATGCGGGAATTTCAAGCTTGTGTTGATGATGTTGAGATGATTGATTTAAATCGCTCGGGTATTCATTTTACTTGGAGTCAGAAGCCGAAAAAGGGTATTGGTTTGTTGAAAAAAATTGATAGGGTTATGGGGAATTCGCAGTTTATAGCTCAATTTCCTAATACGGTGGCAATGTTTTACCCGGCTCGTTTGTCGGACCATTGTCCGTGTGTTCTGAAGGTTCCAGAAGAGGGGAAAGTTAAAAATAGATCTTTCAAGTTTGCCAATTTTCTTGTTCATAAGCCAGATTTTCTTGTCATTGTGAAGCGAACTTGGGATACGAGTATTAGAGGGGTGCCGCAATTTTCGGTGGTTAAGAAGCTTCGGTTGCTCAAATCTCCGCTTAGGGTTCTTCTTTTTCAGCAAGGAAACCTGCATAAGAAAGTTCATGATCTGAGAGCTAAGCTTGATGAGATTCAGCACAACGTTGATATTGATCCTTCTTCTTTGTCGTTGCGAGAGGAAGAAGCTGGTGCCCGTCGTCTTTATCTAGAAGCCCTTCTAGACGAAGAGAGATTTTTGAAACAAAAGTCCAAAGTTGACTGGTTGGCGGCCGGGGATTCAAATTCGGCTTTCTTTCATTCGGTTCTTAAAAATAAGATTCATTATAATCATATTGATGTTATTCAGGATACTAGCGGGGTGTTGCATGAAGGTGTTTCGGTTCAGGAAGCTTTCGTTACGCACTATCAAAATTTTTTGGGCTGCTCGGGAGACACGTCTCTGTGTCCGTCCCCTGATCTATTTTCGAAAACCTTGGATAATGATGTTGCGGCTCATATGACTAGACCGGTTACAGTTGAAGAGGTCAAGCAGGCTATGTTTTCCATAGGTTCTGACAAAGCTCCAGGGCCCGATGGTTTTACTGCTGGTTTTTTTAAAGGGGCATGGCATATTGTGGGTAATGATGTGACGGAGGCTATTATCGATTTTTTTAGATCGGGGAAACTTCTTCGGGAATTAAACCATACTCTTATTGTGCTTCTTCCTAAGTCCCCTTCTCCGGTTATGGTGACGGACTATCGTCCAATTGCTTGTTGCAATGTGTTGTATAAATGCATTAGCAAGATAGTGGCCGATCGTATTAAAGCAAGTTTGAACGATATTGTTAGTATTAACCAGTCAGCGTTTGTTCCAGGAAGAAAAATATCTGATAACATTTTGTTAACGCAAGAACTGATGCATAATTATCATCGTAATATCGGGCCTCCTAAATGTGCATTTAAAGTTGATATTCAGAAGGCGTATGACACGGTTGATTGGAAGTTTCTCAACGATGTTTTGATTGGGTTCGGTTTTCACCAAAAGATGGTTCGTTGGATCATGCTTTGTGTCTCCACTACGACGTATTCGGTTTGTATTAATGGGGAAGTTCATGGTTATTTTAAGGGTAATCACGGTCTTCGTCAAGGTGATCCGGTCTCTCCTTATTTGTTCACGTTGGTGATGGAAGTGCTCACGGCGATCCTTCAACATTCGGTAAGGATTGACTCTTCATTTAAATTCCATAATAAGTGTGAGCGTCAGCATATTATCAATCTTTGTTTCGCGGACGATTTGTTTATATTCGCGAAAGGTGAAATTGCTTCAGCCAGATGTATTATGAAATCCCTTGATTCGTTTTCGAAAATGTCTGGTTTGTCTCCTAATGTGCAGAAAAGTACAATGTTCTTCTCGAACGTGCCTTCTTATGTGAAAAATGCAATTTTGAATATTATGCCGTTTAAGGAGGGTGCTTTACCTGTGAAGTATCTTGGGGTGCCTCTTATCTCTTCTAGGTTGCTCCATAAGGATTGTTGTGTGCTGATGGAGAAACTGGAAAAGCGGATTTTGCATTGGAGGAATAAACTACTCTCATTTGCAGGCAGGGTGCAACTGATTATTTCTGTGCTGTCTTCTATGCATATATACTGGTCTTCTGTTTTCATTTTACCGTCTCGGGTTATTCTTCAATTAGAGGCATTGATGCGGAATTTTTTATGGTCTCAAGACAGTGCGTTTCAAAAAGGGCGGGCTAAAGTGTCGTGGAATTCGGTTTGCGTTCCTAAGTATGAAGGAGGATTAGGTATCCGTCGGATTGGGGATGTTAACATGGCTCTCATGTCATCTCATATTTAGAGTATTCTTACGAATCGTAAATCTTTGTGGGTTGATTGGGTCCACTCTTATAGGCTTAAAGGTAAGAGTTTTTGGGAGTGTAGAGTCCCTTCTTCGTGTTGCTGGTCTTGGAGAAAGCTGCTTCACCTTCGGCCGATTATTAGGAAGTTTATATGGACCGAGATTGGCAATGGGTCGACTACTTCTGCTTGGTTTGATTCGTGGTGTAAGTTAGGGCCTTTAAATGCTTTTATTTCGCCTAGAATCATTGCTAACGCGGGGTTTGATATGGGCTCTAAAGTGTCGGATATTTATTCCTCTAATTCATGGAATTGGCCGAATGATTGGAGGGTCTCGTTTCCGGTTCTTAATCAACTTGATCAGCTGATTTTGGTGCCGAATAAACCGGACAAGCTTAGGTGGCGGCATGGTGACAAATTGTTTGAATTTTCTTCTTCGCGTGCTTGGGAGTCGATTCGTATTCAGGCTGGGGAGGTTGATTGGAGCCGTATTGTCTGGTTCCCTCAATGCATCCCCCGTCATGCATTTTTAATGTGGCTTATCATGAGGCAGAAATTGTTAACTCAGGATAGAATCTTGTCATGGGATTTTTCGCGTAGGAAGAATATGAATATGATGTGCTGTTTGCTTTGTTATGCCAACCACGACTCGCATAGCCACCTTTTCTTTGAATGCAAATACTCATCTCAGATGTGGCATAAAGTTAGGCAGAAAGTTGGTATGGTCGCGGTTCAACCTATATGGAACGACATTACTAACTGGTTGATTGAGCATTCTAAACCGAATACGGCTGTTGGGTTCGTTGCTAGATTGGTTGTGGCGGCTTCTGCTTATTTTATTTGGCAGGAGCGTAATTCGAGGTTATTCAAGAACCAATTGCGGCCTCCGGAGACTTTAAGTGAAATTGTTATTCAACAGGTTCGGTACAAGTTGATGGGAGCGAAGCTGAAGAATTGTGTTAATGTCCGAAGGCTTCTTGAGGAATGGGGTATTGAGGGCTCAGGTGTTTTGGCGATGGCAGCTGGTTAAGGATGTGCTTTTGTTTGTTCTAGCTGTTTAGGCTAGTGGTCGTTTTTGTTTGGTTTTGTTTGGTGTGTTTGTTTGGTTTGGCTGTACTTTCATAGGGCATGTCCTATGTTTGAACTAGTGTAGGCTTTCTACACTACTTGTATTTATTTGGTTGTGAATTTATAAAATCACCGGGGTAACCCTTTACCCAAAAAAAAAAAAAGCGCCGCGCCGAGGCCAAAGCGGGGCGCTTTGGTTCATGTTTATTTTTTTTAATTTGTTATTTGTTTAATTATTATTATTTGTTTAATATTATTTGTTTATTAATATTTGTTTAATATTATTATTTGTTTATTAATATTTGTTTAATATTAATATTTGTTTAATATTATTATTTGTTTAATATTATTTATTTATTTAATATTATTATTTGTTTATTTAATATTATTTGTTTAATATTGTTTGTTTATTTAATATTATTATTTGTTCAACGTGCAGGGATGGATTCCTCCGATGACGAGATTGAGCATATGGAGGCTGAGGGAGAGGTGGGGGACGAGGGAGAGCCGGCATGTCCGTACCTGCAGTTTCCGCAGGGGTCACGGGCGAGGGGGAGATGCGCTAGGTTGCGCACCATAGAGATTGGGGGGATAGACTGGGAGCTGCTGACTACCTTGGGAGAGGTCGAGCGGGCGTGTGATATAGTTGGACTAGATACTCCTTGGTCGCGCCTATTTGAGTTAGCGATGGAGGACTCGTACCCTGAGCTTACGGTCGAGTTTCTTTCTACGTTTACATACGCGCCGCATCCGGCGGATTACGTGGAGGACCCGGATTTTCCAGTCCACGAGGTTACATTCCGTCTCGCCGGTCAGGAGTTTCAGATGAGTGTGCGGGAGTTTGCTGTCGTTACAGGTTTGTACACAGAGCCTGAGCTTGATACTGATTTATATACGCAGGCGGTTACGATTGTGGACAGGCAGACGCTTATCAGTTTCTGGAGGGCCATTTCCAGGGCTCCCTTTGGGAAATCCTGGCAAAAGGCCACCACCATTAGAGACTCCTTGCACCGATACCTGCACCATGTTATCGCGTCGACTATCGTGCCGCGGGGTTCCAGCAAGGAGAAGGTCAACCTCAGTGACCTTTTCTTTCTATACTGCCTACTACGCCGCCAGCCCTGCGATCTAGCAGCCAGCCTGGCAGATTACTTTTCTACAGCATACCACCGGCAGCTCCGCGGGCAGCTGCACACTGGCTCATACATCACCGCCATTGCACGCTCGCTAGGGATCGTGCCCGAGCATGATCCGCTGCTGTGCGATCCGGTCCCGTCATCCAGGTTGGGCCGCGCATCAGTATCTAGCATGCAGATCACCCGTACCTTTGATGTCGGTCTGAGGTTCAGGGGTGCTGACGGGCTGATTTGGCAGCCGGAGGTGTTGCCGGAGGTCATCCCGGTTGTTATTGAGGTGAGGCCTGGAGTGTTAGCCCCTCCTGATGTTCAGCAGGCCGCTCGGCAGGCTCAGCTACAGGCTCTGGGCATCGATCAGCCTCAGGCTCAGCCTCAGGATCCGGCTCAGGAGGAGCATGTCGAGGAGATCCCGTTACCACCAGTTCAGCCAGCTCCTGAGCCGCCACAGTACCCGCAGCACGTTTACGCTGACCTGCCTCCGGCAGCGCGTGAGGTGGCTCGGGACTTCGACCGGCACCTCAGACGTCAGGGCGCACGCATTGACTGGATCGTCCAGACGCTCGTTGATCTACGAGAGCTCGCTGCGTTGCCTCCACTTCCCCTCCCACCGTCCCCACCGCACGAGGATTAGTACATTACTTTGTTTGTTTAGTGTTTTGTTATGTATTATGTACTCAGTTGTACCTTTTTGTTGGTATTGTATGTACAAACTGATATATATATATATATATATATATATATATATATATATATATTGCAGTTAATCTTCTATTTACATCACGTTGGTTCTGGATTGTTTACGTTTAATTCTTATGGCTTTCTGTACATTTTATTTAACGTGTTCGTTTAATTTAACAAAATAAACAACGTTAAGAACTTATATTATACACATTCTATAAAAATAATGACGTAATGACGTAATTATAAAACAACTATGAATTATATGTAATAAAACTAAAATAAAAATTTTTCCTCCAAAAATCTCTATCAAACTAATTCAAACAAAAATCCCTACCAAACTAACCCACATCAACCCAAATCCAATCTGTCTAAAAAAAAACATCCAAAGCGCCGCACTATGGCCAAAGCGGAGCGCTTTGGTCTTGGTCAACAGACAAGGACTAAGTCCTTGTCTGTTGACCAAGACCAAAGCGCCCCGCTTTGGCCATAGTGCGGCGCTTTGGATGTGCAAAAAGACAAAAGGCGTGTGCGAATAGACCAGGCCTTGGCAATTACCCGGTATAATAATAGTAAATTACGTTTCTGGCCCCTGAGGTTATATCACTTTTACTATATTAGCTCAAAATAAGAACTTTTAACATATCTACTCCCATGGTCTCTATAACTAACCATTTTGGTCCCTAAGTCTAGAGATCATTGGGGCCAAAATGGTTAGTTATAGATACCATGGGGGCCAAAATGATTAGACTTAGTGGTTAAAATGGTTAGTTAAAAAGACCATGAGGGCATATATGTTAAAATTTCTTATTTTGGGCTAATATAGTAAAAGTGATATAACCGCAGGGGTCAAAAACGTAATTTACTCTAAATAATATAAGCAACCGTCTTCTACGCTAAATGGGAAAAGAGTATTGTAGGTATCGAAATTCACCTTCAAATACCGGTATCCGCACTTGTATTTGGCAATTTTCGGTACCATACTTTTGTACCCCGAGCTCATTCCTAGGTGTAACGGATTCACCTGAGCTTAAGATTGGCTCTCTTAATTTAAAGTAGCCAGCCCTATACACGCAAACATAGCATACAGGTAGGTCATGTTTCTGATACATTTTTTTTTTCTGAATAGAGATGCATTGGAGAAAAAATCGGAAATTATCAATGTAACTATGAGTTTATACTTGGTCAACTTATATCGTTACTAACGCCTAACAAACACATTCAAGCCCTGATATGCTACCAATGTCACATAAGGCAAAAATATTTGAGTGTTAACATGTTTAACGTAAGATTGTTGCTAGTCTCTTCTTGGAATGGAAGTTACTACGAATGTGTAATTACCACAAGCACAAAGCTAGCTTATCATGTAATAATGCATAATACTTTTTAAGTCCCTATTGACATATTACATAGAATCAACAAAAAACTGTTGAGCAACGTTGTCATCAATTGTGTTACGATGAAACTTTATTTTTATTTATCTAAGTTTCTCAATTCAAACAGATAATCACATACATAATTTGGGTTAAGTTACTTATATCGTAAACCCGTTGTAACTTCATTAAATATAATAAGTACATCGTTTTCTTTCGTTATTTTGCTGAGAAAAATCAAGATGTTAGGTTTTGGTGTAATGAAACCTTTGTTTCCTACAAACGGCTCGAGTATAACCGTATTTCTTTCACCTTTGTGTGTGGTAAAAAGGTTTTCGATAGTTGTGATATCGTTGTAGGGTGTCTGCAGTAGCCGATTTTGGGACATCAGCAGAGTCTTGAAGGCCGAGAGTACCAACCATGACCAACGAGGCTCGGAGTGGTGAGTGGTGGCCTGGAAAGAGCCATACGTGACCAGCGAGGACGTTAGCCCTTAAGGAGGGTCGATTGTTATGGACTGAAACCATTGCACGGTTTGGGACTT